>NC_059329.1:19985000-20301250 GCF_018350155.1 Leopardus geoffroyi
TGTCAATTAATTGGAGAGCAAGGAAGTTGGAACAACCCATTTCCTCCCCTTGAAATAAATGTCTGAGAAGATCCCGTAAAACTGTTTGGACCTTTCACAGACCAAGATTCTCAAGGACTGACTTCCAAAGCTCCCCGACTGGCGATCCCGCACCACTGGTACCGAATAGGAGGCAGGAGGGAAGAGCTATTATGCGTTTGGGCGACGAAGTCAGCCTTTTCGTCTGTTCTAATGAGAACAGAAGTCTCCCGAGCCTCTGTGAACACAGGTGCATAAAAGAAACGTCCGGTGAAAGATCAACACCTCCATCGCTCACTGTAAAAGCCAGAGTAAAACAACATGAAGTTCAGACGACAAGGCTTCTAGGTAAATACCTTGGACGGGACACACGAACACACGTACATCTCTGCACCGTTGGCAAACCCATGCTAAAATCACAGTAAAAGTGTTTAGAAGGTATAAGCATACAAGAACAGGACGAGAGACCATAGTAATAAAAGTTGGAAAGCAGGAAAGCCGATAAAAGAGTTGGGGGAAAAAAAAATTCTAAGCTAGCAAATGGGAAACCCAAGAATCAGTCTGATCTACGCTCCAGAATATCCAAAATGCTCAGGAACGGATGGCATGGATTACCTCTTAAAGCAGAGAATACGGGTGCGGCGGGGAGGCTAAGTGAAGGACTACTGCCCCTTCGCTACCCCCCAAAAAGATGGCTCTCCTCTCCCCAGAGGGTAGCGCAGTACCTCCAAAGGGAGGGACGAGTGGCTCTGCCGGGAGACACAGGAAGGAAAGCCGAGTCGATGGTGAACTTCTTCTCAACTCAGAGACCTCTGGTCTTCTTCTGCCGCCTGGCTCCCAGAACACTGAGCCCTCATCCTACGAGCAGGAGTTTGGAAAAATCCTTCCCTGATTGGGGTGTTTGGGTGGCTCAGTCTGTTGAGCATCCAACTCTTGACCTTGGCTCAGGTCATGATCCCAGGATCGTGGGATCGAGCCCCACGTCAGGCTCTAGCATGGACCCCACGTGAGATTCTCTCTCTCTTCTCTCCCTCTGCCCCTCTTCCCCACTCTCACGCTCTCTAAAATAATAAGAAAAGGAGGGCCACCTGGGTGGCTCAGTCAGTTGAGTGTCCGACTTCAGCTCAGGTCATGATCTCGTGATTCAGGAGTTCAAGCCTTGCATCGGGCTCTGTGCTGACAGTGCAGAGCCTGCTTGGGATTCTCTCTCTGCCCCTACCCTGTTTGCTCACTTGCTCGCTCTCTCAAAATAAACAAACTTAAAATTTAAAATTTAAAAAAAAAAAAAAGGAAAAGGAAAAGAAAAAGAAAAGAAAATCCTTCCCTGGAGAATCTGACCACCCTAAAGAGACTTCAAAACTCTGACTTCAGGGGCGCCTGGGTGGCGCAGTCGGTTGAGTGTCCAACTCGATTTCGGCTCCGGTCATGGTCTCACGGTTCGTGAATTCAAGCCCCCATGTCGGGCTCTGTGCTGACAGCTCAGAGCCTGGAGCCTGCTTCGGATTCTGCATCTCCCTTTCTCTCTGTTCCTCCCCTGCTTGTGCTCAGTCTCTGTCTCTCAAAAATAAATAAATGTCGGGGCGCCTGGGTGGCGCAGTCGGTTGGGCGTCCGACTTCAGCCAGGTCACGATCTCGTGGTCCGTTGAGTTCGAGCCCCGCGTCGGGCTCTGGGCTGATGGCTCAGAGCCTGGAGCCTGCTTCGGATTCTGCATCTCCCTTTCTCTCTGTTCCTCCCCTGCTTGTGCTCAGTCTCTGTCTCTCAAAAATAAATAAATGTCGGGGCGCCTGGGTGGCGCAGTCGGTTGGGCGTCCGACTTCAGCCAGGTCACCAGCTCGCGGTCCGTGAGTTCGAGCCCCGCGTCGGGCTCTGGGCTGATGGCTCAGAGCCTGGAGCCTGTTTCCAATTCTGTGTCTCCCTCTCTCTCTCTGCCCCTCCCCCGTTCATGCTCTGTCTCTCTCTGTCCCAAAAATAAATAAACGTTGAAAAAAAAAATTAAAAAAAAAAAAATAAATAAATGTTAAAAAAAATTTTTTTTTAAGTTCTGACTTCAGAGGCTCTGCAGCTGAAGAATTCAACCACATTATCGGAAAGCTCATAGTCAAAAGCATACCCCACTCCCCACAACATCCCACTGTGTATTCATTGCTTCCTATTAGCCTTTTTCTCATATTTAAACATGAGCAGAAAACTGACCATCTCTACATGTCTGAGGATACCATACAGGAAAGCCAATAGAAAGGCAAAGAAGGAAATTAAGAGATCTTGGAAGTTAGAAATAGGATAGCAGAAATTTAACATTTTAACAGTTAGAACATTGAAGAATTTTCCCAGAAAGCAGAGCAAAAAGATAAAAATAGAGAAAATGGGAGAGAAAAACAACAAATTTAGAGCATAAATCCAGGAGGCAAAAAAAAAAAAAAAAAAAAAAAAAAATCCACATAATAGGAGTTCCATAAAAAACACAAAGAAGAGAAATTCTCTTAGAGTTAATTCCAGAAAGTTTCCTGTAACTGAAGGAGTTTTCAGGCTGAAAGGACCTACTGAGGATCCAGAACAACAGGTGGAAACAGACCTCCAGCCAAGGCACACATCTGTAAGATTTCAGTCCATTGGCTACAAAGAAAAGTGTCCCAGAAGCTCCCAAAAAGGAAAACAAATGAATCAACAGGACAAAGAATCAACAATCGAAATGGCTTTCCACGTATACAGCAGCAACTGGAAGTTAATGAAAAAGAAATCAAATGCTGCTTTTAAAATTACTCAAAAGTATTCAAAAATAATTTCCAACATAGAATTCTACGCTGAGTCAAAATACTAATAAAGCCTGTGACTAGAATATTCTTTAGAGGAGGAGGAGCTCAACACATTTACCTTCCACCCATCGATCAGGAAACTACAGGAGACTGTGTTCCCCCAAAATGAGAGAATAAACCAAGAAAAAGGAAAACACTGGATACAAGAGTAAACTGAAAGGAATCCCAGAATGAAGGGGAAGAGAGACACATCGACATAAAATCCAGAGGGGAGCTCTGGGAGAGATTTGTTCAGGAAATTGAAATCTTCCCAAGACTATCTTGAGAATCAGGTATGGACAAGCAGTCAAGAGTCTGGAGTTAAACCGGTCACAAGTACATTAAAGATTAACAAGGCAGGGGCGCCTGGGTGGCGCAGTCGGGTTAAGCGTCCGACTTCAGCCAGGTCACGATCTCGCGGTCCGTGAGTTCGAGCCCCGCGTCGGGCTCTGGGCTGATGGCTCAGAGCCTGGAGCCTGTTTCCGATTCTGTGTCTCCCTCTCTCTCTGCCCCTCCCCCGTTCATGCTCTGTCTCTCTCTGTCCCAAAAATAAATAAACGTTGAAAAAAAAAATTAAAAAAAAAAAAAGATTAACAAGGCAAATATTAAGTCCAAGAAACAACAAAGTCTCGCGCAAAAAAAAAAAAAAAAAAAAAAAATCCGAGTTGATTACCTGGCTTAGCTGAGAGTCAGATATGCATATCCTAGAAAGCACCTAACCAGGGGCACCTGGGTGGCTCAGTTGGTTAAGCATCCAACTTCCGCTCAGGTCATGATCTCACGGTTCATGGGTTTGAGCCCTGCATCGGGCTCTGTACTAACTGCTCAGAGCCTGGAGCCCGCTTCAGATTCTGTACCTCTCTCTGCCCCTCCCCCACTCAAGCCGTGTGTGTGTGTGTGTGTGTGTGTGTGTGTGTGTGTGTGTGTGTGTGTGTGTCTTTCAAAAATAAACATTAAAAATATTTTTAAAAAAATCAAAATTAAAAAAAAAAAAAAAAGGACCTAACCAAAATCAAAACCCAGAGAGAAGGGACGAACAGGGTGCACAGATAGGGTGGGAACAGGGAAGAAAGAACTCAATTTTCATCTTTTATAGCAGGAAATACTAGATAGTGCCTAAAGGGAAAATACCTAGAAAGCGGTGGTGCAGCAGGAACTTAGAAACACGAAGAGAAATACAAAAAGACTCACCCAGTACTAGAAATTGATTGCCTCTGTAGTAAAGAAAACAGGGAAGGGGTCAGGGGACTGCTGCTTCTTTAAACAATCCTTGTAGAACCATTTGACTCTAGAAACAATGTGCATGGGTAAATGATGAAACTCAAATCTTTAATAAATTCGGAGAACTTGGGAATTGAAAAAGAAAAATACCCGGGGAAAAGAGAACAAGCTTAAAGTACCAGTACTTTGTCTTTAGCTTATAAATTATCTCCATTTGAAATTCAGGATAAAAAGCCACCCTTCTACCCTTGTTTCCATTGCTTTCTACAGTCTATTTCCCATTCAATGTCAAGCTCGGAGGAAGAATAAAGACTATTTGGCCATTCGTTAACTTCTGGCTAGAATATTGACAAATGCACCAGAGTTATACCATTATCTGCAGCCATGGAGGCAGGGAGCGAATGGATGTTACAAATATTCAGATAATACCCAAGAATTTCACTAGTCAACATTTTTAAGCAACTCTTATTCTTGTCACAGAGATACATTCATAAGGCAGGTCTTTTTTAAACTAAAAAAGAGAACAGGTCTTAAAGGCTTTGGGGGGAAAAAAAAAAGCTTGGATTTCCCTGGTATATAGCTTTTACTGGAAACAGGCAACTCAATCTCTTACCAGGGCTCCCACAGATTTGAATTATACCGTCCTTCTCTCCCTATATAGCATTTATGTCTGCCAGGAAGAATAGAAACCCTGGGGCGGGATGGGGGTGGGATAGGAAAGGGGGAGAGAAGGAACATTCTAAATGAAGGATCCTCAGTGCAACTGAGTGGCCCTGTGTGGCCCTATTTCATCCAGGGCAACCATGTCCTCTCTTAGTTCACACATGACAAAGAAATAAGTGATTTTAAAAATTCCTTAGAAATGGACAGAATAACTCCTCATAATGATAGTGATGGCACACACCTTTTAATTAACCATGTCACTACTGCAGTTTTTAAGTTTTTTTTTAATGTTTATTTATTTTTGAGAGAGAGAGAGAGAGAGAGAGAGAGAGAGAGAGAGAAAGCGAGCATGAGCAGGGAAGGGGCAGAAAGAAAGAGGAGAAACAGAGAATTGGAAGCAGCTCCAGGCTCTGAGCTGTCAGTACAGAGCCCGACGCGGGGCTCAAGCCCATAAACCGTGAGATCATCACCTGAGCCAAAGTCGGTCGCTTGACCGACTGAGCCACCCAGGGGCCCCATTACTACTGCAGTCTTATACAGACCTACCTACAGTGTGATATCGAGAACCAACCTGGTATGTTCAGATCCGTACTGTAATTCATTGTCTTCCCCTAGCACTTTTCATCCAAGATCTCACAGTAGGTACTTTAATTTTTTAAATATTTATTTTTGAGAAAGAGAGAGAGAGCGAGCAGGGGAGGTGCAGAGAGCGAGGAAGACACAGGATCCGAAGCAGGCTCCAGGCTCTGAGCTGTCAGCACAGAGCCCGACGCGGGGCTCGAACCCACGAATCATGAAATCATGACCTGAGCTGAAGTTGGACACTCAACTGACTGAGTCACCCAGGCACCCCTCAGAGGAGTAGTTTCATACGTCTTAGATCACATCTTCTCGCCATTTGTAACTTGTAAGACACTCTCGTGTTTCTGAGGTCACGTGAGGGAAGTAACGTAATTCTTGCAAGAGGAAGATTAGAATTTAAGTCTCCAAGCCAAGCCGTCTAGCCAGTGGCCATGATGCCAAATCCAAACGCAGCTACACAATATTGTAAAGAGGGTAAGAAGAGAAGGCCCACAGAATTATAAATGAAATCGTGGAGGAAAGGTTAACTGGCATATAGAGAATTCTGAGCGGGAAGGAGTAAATAAAAAAGAAAGGAATCTTCGGGAGGGGGAATTAAAACCAGAAAATACAAGCGAGAGAATCTGGACAGAAAACAGAAGCCTCATACCCATTTTTTTTTTTTTTTACCTCACTCTACATATTTATTGGACTGCTCTCTGAACTCTACATGTCTTAATTCTGTAACCTGCCAGATTAATCGGCTATAAGACACTGAACACGTCAATCTCTTTCTCAGTCACCTTATCCATAAGGATTAGGGCAAAATTTTTAGTTTCATCTTTCATCCTACTCGATGTGTCAACCTCTCCAAAAACATTCCAGCAAGTTGTTATTCAACTTTGGCTTGAATGTAAAGGGCTAAGGAGGGCAGTACCTCCTCGGAAAGCCAAACTTAAATTTCAGATTGCCCTTAATCAAATATTTTCCATACATTGATCGAAGATCTTACTAGATAATGCCCAGCTCATTTTTTTTAATTTTTTAATTAAAAACTTTTTAATTTTTGAGTTTTTAATTTTTAAAATTTTTTAAATTTTTTAAAAATCTAATGTGCCTGGGTGGCACAGCTGGTTAAGCATCTGGCTTCGGCCCAGGTCATGATGTTGAAGTTTGTGGGTTTGAGCCCTGCATCGGGCTCTGTGCTGACAGCTCAGAGCCTGGAGCCTGGTTGGGATTCTGTGTCTCCCTTCCTCTCTGACCCTCCCCTGCTCACGCTCTCTCAAAAATAAACAAACATTAAAAAATTAAATATAATTAAATATAATTTTTACATCCAAAATCACTATGGGAGATCCTTCTACATAATGCAATGACACCAACCCCCTGACACTTTAAAGTGGGATCATTAAAACTGGCTTCTAGTCTTAATTCTGCCGTCTACTTAACATTGACAATACATTCATTATAGCTGGATCCCAATTTCCTCACTTCTAAAATGAAGGCCTTAGATTTTGTCAGATGTCTCTAACGCGGACAGTTCTTTCCTGAATATACATTTGTCCTTAATTGCATGGATCATCACCTTATTTTTGCTTCCTTTCTCAAATGAGGTGTTGGGGACTTCTTCAATGAATAAAAGACCTTTTCCTTCTTTTTCCTGTTTCTTTTAATTCTTCTAATTGTTATGGATATATTTAGAGTACGTGAACTGAAATCTTAATGAGAGGACAATAACTTTAATAAGCTGGAATTTATACTTCCTTGCCTACAAAAAAAAAAAAAAAAAAAAAAAAAAAAAAAAAAGACAGGATACTAGGTCCTTAAGCGTTAGAAAGAACCAACCGAGGGGCACCTGGGTGGCGCAGTCGGTTAAGCGTCCGACTTCAGCCAGGTCACGATCTCGCGGTCCGTGAGTTCGAGCCCCGCGTCAGGCTCTGGGCTGAGGGCTCAGAGCCTGGAGCCTGTTTCCGATTCTGTGTCCCCCTCTCTCTCTGCCCCTCCCCCGTTCATGCTCTGTCTGTCCCCCAAAAAAATAAACGTTGAAAAAAAAAATTAAAAAAAAAAAAGAAAGAACCAACCGAGTTTGACTTCCCACTAACAAAGAATCAAAACAGAGCCTTCCAGCTTCTGCTCCGACCGACTTTTCTAGAGAAAGGTGCTTAGTGTCTTCTGGACTTAGCCTGTCCTGTTAACGGACAGCACAGTACCTGGCCCACAGGAGGTACGCAAATGCTGTTCCCAAATCTGTTTCCCTGGAAATCACCCATTGGTTCTGGTTCTGCCTTCTTTAGCATAGCCCCATAGATATACCCCTTGATACGAGGAGCCCTACAACCATCCAAACTACCATAGCTAATCCCCTCTCCTGCCCCCCTCCACGACTCTGCTCCTCCAAGCCCTAAAGCTCACACTCCTTTATTCGTTGTTTTCCACACCTTGACTATCCACGTTGCTGTATACCGGATGGATTTTAGCTTGTCAACACCCTCTTTAAAATGTGACGCTAAGGGGGCGCCTGGGTGGCGCAGTCGGTTAAGCGTCCGACTTCAGCCAGGTCACGATCTCGCGGTCCGTGAGTTCGAGCCCCGCGTCAGGCTCTGGGCTGATGGCTCAGAGCCTGGAGCCTGTTTCCGATTCTGTGTCTCCCTCTCTCTCTGCCCCTCCCCCGTTCATGCTCTGTCTCTCTCTGTCCCAAAAATAAATAAACGTTGAAAAAAAAAATTAAAAAAAAAAAAAAAGATTGGTTTAAAAAAAAATGTGACGCTAAGAACATAAATATTGCAGTCACCTCATTAGGTCTGCACCAAGCCAGCTCAAGACGACCAGAGAGTTACTGCTTCGACTAAACAAGTTTATTGCAGGATTCTCCTAGCACCAAGAAGCATTCTGCTTGCTCTGTGCCCTCACAGATCTTTATCTCTAGTCATCAAACACTCGGAGCCCATCTTCTACCTTCTGAAGTGGGATCATGAGTTCCAACTAATTCTTAGTGGAGTACTCTCAGCTAGTACTGGGCAGAATGGGGTGTTGTCCATTTCTTGTGTCACGTGAGCAGAAATAGCGTCAAGAGTCCATCTCTGAGAATCTACGAAGTCCGTCGCCAACAGCATCGAGAACAAACCCGGAACAAAGTATTTACTACACTTGGGATTCCCGGTAGGCCACCTCGGCTAGTTTAAGATGTTTTTTGCCCCTTCAGAACCAGCCCTGGGTCTTTAATCCATCCTAATGAATGCGGTTTTGTCAGATCTTCACCACCAAGGGAAACGGCGTCGAGGCAAAAGCCTAGGTAATTCAGACAAAGTACCTCTTCAGCCTACGGAGGCTTTGATCGGTCTTGAAAGCCAAAACCAGTGCCATCGTGTTACATTAAACTGAAACTTAACTGGGTCTGTCCTCTACTATCATCGCCCCTGTGTGTGGAAAAAGAAAAGAAAAACCAGGAGAACTGTGCTGTTGGATTGTTTGCCAACAATTTCAGGGAACGCTGCCTGATGAGAAAACCGTGCCTCAGTCAGTGTGGCAGGTGCTACAGGGGTGAGCTCTTCCCTTCCCACTTACTCTAGGCAGAAAACAGCCACATAAGGCGGCCACGATAAGGCAGAACAAACTTCTTTCCGCATGTAATGCTCATGAATCAAAGACAAGGCCACTCCCTGGCTCCGGGATTCACTCTTCCTCTGATCAGGCAGAACGGTGCCCACACTAACAATGTTTCCTATCTACTCGCCTTTTCAAAAGTTCAGGAGACATGCCTCACCTGCTTCTGTCAGAGCCAAAATAGACCCTAGCATCTTCCTGTGAAGACAGGAGGAGAAAGATCTAAATGTCTGGGGCTTTGGGGTTTGTGTTAACCATCCGATTCAAAATTTTTTAAATGTCTTTCCAAAACATAGTATTTCTGGGTGCCTGGGTGGCTCAGTCTTTTAAGCATCCGACTCTTGGTTTCAGCTCAGGTCATGATCTCCCTGTTCTGGAGATGGGGCCTCACACTGGGCTCTGCACTGACAGCACAGAGCCTTGCTTGGGATTCTCTCCCCACCCTCTGCCCCTCCCTGGCTCATGCTCTCGCTTTCAAAATAAAATTAAAAAAAAAAAAAAAAAAAGTATTTCTACTCACTTTAAAGATTCTTCCCAAATTCCTTTTGGTAGCTCTTCTTTCTAGTATTCAAAGAATCTGATATTCTCCGGAATGCCTGGGTGGTTCAGTCCGTTAACGTCCGTCTTCGGCTCAGGTCATGATCTTGTGGTTCATGGGTTCAAGCCCAGCATCAGGCTCTGTGCTGACAGCTCAGAGCCTGGAGCCTGCTTTGGATTCTGTGTCTCCCTCTCCCCCTCTTGTGCTCTGTCTGTCTGTCTCTCTCTCGCTCGCTCTCAAAAATAAACATTAAAAAAGAAGAAGAATCTGAGATTCTCCCCGTGGTGGAATAGTATCTACTTTACCTTCCAAGTTACTGGGAACATTCTTATTCACAAATCACTTCCCCTCCCCACCCCACCCCCATAACCAAGCCTTTTGTCTTTAATTGTAGAGCACCTGCCAAAACACCCCCCCCACCCCGCCTTAAGAAGGTATTGTCATCATCTGAACAGGGAGAGAGGAGAAATCTGAGTGTAAATTTGTTTTTAATAGCGCACATCCACACATTCTAACTCAAGCAGAGAGGTGTTCACATAAAGTGATAGAGGCAAAACGCCAACCGGTACGTTGTTACAAGAAAACAATGTACTGAACAAAGACATGAACAAGGAATCAGAAGATTTTTTGGGTCCTGCTTTGGCTGTTAGCTAGTCCTGATTTCATGGGTAGATCCTTCCTCCAAGCCTCAATTTTGTTAACTAAGGAAGGGAAAACTAATCCTTGTCATGACTCACAAGTTCTCGATTGGTAAATAGCACTTTGGGAAATCCAAACACCTATACAACCCTTACGTTTTTAAAGCAATAGCTTTGCATCCTAAATGATGCAGATTGGATAGAGGTCTCACCCTGACACTTATCTTTGCTTAAATTGAGGTTTCCTGGAACAAACCTGTTAGAGAGAAGAGAAAGGGAAAAGAAAGAAAAGAATTCCTATGGCTACATTCACAGAATCATAGAACTTAGACCTACAAGGATATTTAGTATTTAGGATTGGCCTCTTATTAGCGAAACACGGAAACAAAAAGATTAAATGTAACCCAAGCTCACACCGCCATGGCGTATAGAATTATTATTCATCCTTAGAACCCAAGGGTCAGGATTCCACGTAGCCACACGCCCTTTTGCAGCCTTTCTGGGCTCCCTACCTAACTACACAGCCAGGGCCAAAGGAAGATCGCAAGCTGAGGTCGCCTCTAGCTGGCCGCTGCATTTCTAAGTGTACTGGGGGCGTAGCATCGACATACCATTTGGTAGTAGAATTTCAAACTCCAAATACCGAGTAATCTCTGTCCCTTCGGTATTTCAGAGTCAAAAAAAACTCCATCTGCGGTGACCTTTTCCGTGTAGGTGAAACTCACGACTATACCAAACGAGTAAAAACAGGAAACTCGGGGTGGCTGTGAGGGGGTCGGCCACGGAAAGCTTTTTAGCCCCGTTCACTCCGGTCGAGCACAGGAAACCACCCAGAGCCGAGGGGAGGGGGCGTGCTCGGAGGAGGACGCGGTAACAAAACGATTCCCGGAAACTCGTGTTCGTTCCCAGTTTTGCCCGGCGAGCCCTTTATTATCTAAAGAGACTGCAAGCCCGGGGAGAGAATAGGAGACCTCGTAGGGGAAAAGGAGAGGGGAGAGGGGCGACGCGCTGGGCCGGACTCCCGCCCCACCTCAATAGTCCACAAACAGGTGCCCGCCCCCCAGGAGATGCGTCTCCCCCTTGAGCTTTCATCTCGCTAAAACTCCGCATCCCTAAAACGCAAGGAGAATGGGCATTTCCACCCGCAAGCCAAGGAACGCTCCTTTTCAAAGTATCTGGAGCCCATGGGACGTGTAAGCGTTGCAGGACAGGTGCGGCAAGGTCAGGAGGCAGACGTCGCCCGGGGGTGTTTTCTCTGCCCAAGTTTCTCGCCGCGGGTGGGCGCGCCGCTCAGGACGGGGGCGAGGCGGCGTCAAGAGCAGGGGTACCCGGGGGCCACAAACCAGGGGTGCCAGGGTTGCGAACCGCAAGCTCGGGAGGGAACCGCGACGGGAGAGGATGGGAAGCGCCGCCCGGAGGAGGGGGCGTCGCTTTCGCTTTTGAGTTAGAGACGGGGGACCCGAGGGCGAGGTCAGTGGCAAGCAGCGCGCGAGTCGGTCGGGCACCGGCGTCTTGAGCATCTGGTTGTGGCTCAACCTGGCTCCCCGCAGAGCGGAAGGCGCCCACCCGGTCCCTTACCTGCGGCCAATCGGTCTACCCAAGGAAGGGCAAAGGGTCCCGGTGGAGAGGTCGCGGAGCCTGCACAACGGAGCTGGGGGCAGGTGGCGGAGAGGTGAGGGCCGAGAGGGTCTGCGATCGCGGCGGAGTTAAGAGAACCGCCAGCCCGGGGTCCAGCTTGCGCCACTTAAGACGCGGGGCGCGGGAATGAGCTAACGCAGGTGAGCGCTCGCCCGGCAGGGCCTCGGCGGGCCGCAGGGGGAGGAGGGCGCGAGCACGGGGCCCCCGCACGGCTTCGAGGGTTGACAGGTGTGTCTTGTTTGTCTCCGAGGCCCGCCCCCGGCCCCGAGTCCGAGTGTTCCGGATCCCGGAGGGCCCCGCGCCCCGCCCCGCCGCGTCCTCCCCGCCTCCCCCGCCACGCGGCTCAGAGCACGTGCGGCCCCGAGCCGAGCTCCCCCTCGTCCCCGATGTCCACCTCGTCCTCGGGCTCGGTCAGCACGAAGGGGCCGGCGGGCAGGCCCAGCCGAGCCTCGGCGGATGCGGCCTCTGGGCCGCGAGGGCTGCCCTCGGGGCTCTCGAGCCCATCGGGCGCTTTGGGCTCATCCTGACTTTTCCTCAGCTGCTTTTTATGCTTCATCCGCCGGTTCTGGAACCACGTTTTCACCTGATTGCAGGGAGGAAAAAAAAAAAAAAATGTACAACCGCGTCATCCCTTCAGACCCATAGTTACTAAGATCTCAGAGGCTGCTGGGGGCTAGGAAAATGGACCGCGACCCATTCACGAATTAGCCAGGAGCTGTGACCATCTCTTCCTTGGGTTAAGTCACACCTGAACTGCTCGCAAGTTACCGTCTTAGGCTGAATGAGAACCAGACATCCTAAGGCTCCTGGAAGTCATTATCCAAAACAATAGTAAAGGTCAAACGGGTGTGGTTAGTTAATACTGGTTAATACTAATATCTAATTCATGTTATTAATTAGAATGGCCAGTAGTAAGTGCTACGTGGGCGAATCTCCTTCGTGTTTACCTTACGTTCTCCTGATTATGACCTCTAAACACCCGGTCCAGCAAGACTCCCGGACGGGAGGGGGAGAATCAACCTTGCTGGTTCTCATCAGAAAGAAAAACCATTGGCGCCTGGCGGGGCTCCCGGGTACAGAGAATAGGAGAGAGAGAGAGAGGGGCAGTGGAGGAAGGAGTTTGAAGGTTGCAGGTGAACAGCATCTGGGAGATGGAAAAAAACGGTTCTTCCACTCAGGACAGGGCAGTAAGGAGGAGGGGAGTGGGGAGGCTGGATTCGCAGGCGGGAGAGAGATTAAAATAGTAAGGAAAGAATTTTCCTCCGTGCGCGCTTCTCTCGGGGCAAGAGCCGGCCTAGTCTCTGATTTTTACGTCCGACCAGGGTTACCGCCCGGCTCGGAGAGGAGTGGGGGCGGCACAGGAATGAGCGGTCCTCGGACACACAGACAGTGGACATCAGGATCACCAAAGGTGTTTCTCTTCCAGGTCTAGCGCTCGAGAGAGAGAGATGAGATCAGGTCTCGGGAAGTCTGACCCGAGGTTGGAGGTGTCGGTACCTTTACTAGGGTGGTAAAGGAGAAGCCTAGAATAACGGGGAGAGGGGCCACTCCCGCTCCAGAACTCCGCGGCGGCGGGAGCTACCGGGAGAGGAAAGCGGGGCGGGGATCGGATCTGCCCCTCCCCGGCCCACCTGCGTCTCGGACAGGCTGAGGGCCGTGGCCAGCTCCACCCGCTCTGGCGTGGACAGGTAGCGCTGGATCTCGAATCTCTTCTCCAGGCCGGAAAGCTGCGAGTCCGAGAAAACCGTGCGAGCTTTGCGGCGGCGGCAGTGCTTCCCCGGCAGCTCGCTGTGCTGGGGATGCGGGAACAGCGCCGGCACCGGCACCCCTGCAAGAGACGAAAGCAACCGAGTGGGTCGAGCCCTGACACCCGGGAGCCGCCGCCGCCGCGCTCCCCTGGTCCCCAGCGCCTCCCGCCGCCTCGTGCGTGCCTCCGCTGGTCCCCTCGCCGCCCCAGACCTTCTCCAGCCCTTCTCCCAGGAACCTCAGGGCAGGGGAAAGAACACATCACAAGAATAGAGCTGGAAGGTCTTTATCGGGAAGGCCGTCTAGACACGCAAACAATCAACGGTGAAGTAAAACGGGAAAGAAATTGTTTTTAATCGGGGCCTTAAAAAATGTCTCTTGAAAGACTTCCATAACGCCTGCCAGCTCCCAGTCCTCTGTGGCGCCTCCCGAAGTTTTCTTGCGATCGCCCGCTGGTCCAGTAGCTGTTCTGACCACCCGCCGCCCTTCTACACCCCTGACGACATTCAGCATTGCTCTTGGGCTACTAGAGGCGCGACTGTGGCCTCGCCTCCCCACCTCACTAAAAAAAAACACCTTTCTCTTTCCCGAGCTGCCCCCATTCTCCCGCCTGCGGCCAAGGAAACAGATAAAAACTCATCGGGAGAAGCTCAAGGGCCAGAAGGGAGGGGCAGTGCCCGCCTTGCACGTTCCGGAAGGAGGAGGCCCGCTGGGGACCCAGACCTGTAATCCGGCCCTCATTCTTTTTCTCGGACCCTAGGCAGAAGGACTGAAGTGCTTTCCCCACGCCCTCCACGTCTGGGGAGACTTATCTTGTCTTTCCTGACCTTCACAGGCATTACAGGGTCTGAGATGCCCCCAAGTAAACCGCCACAGACATCCGTTTCTGCCAATCCCAGGGAAAAACCAAAAACAAAACAAGCAGTTCTGTCATCACGGGCTTTGGCCACTGCTGTTTGGGGGGAACCCAGAAGAGACTGTCATTGGCCAGGCAGTGAAGACAATACCAAAATGCAGGCTTCCACATAGCTTTTGTAATTGCCCTTCCCACCTCGTGCCTCAGAATCGGGGTTTTACCGCGTCACAAAAACTTCTAGCTCTCGCCGTAGATCCCAGAGCCCACATTTCGCAAACTGCCTCATGTGTTTCCACGGCTCTCCCCCAGACCAGGGTTGTTTTTTCGGCCGTGCTCTGCACCTGCGTGCAGTGAACTATTATGTTTTAACTGGAATGAAAATGCCAGAGAAGAAAGCGTGAATGTGGCCTTTCAGAGAGCAGGGAAAAAAAAAAAAAAAAAAAAAAATCTGGGTATTTCCTCACCTCTCCCTGTCCCAACCACACTTTGCTGCCCCTCCCCCCAGTCCTGGTCATTCACGGAAAATCAAGATACTTTGGCGTAGGGCTCCAGCTCAGCCAGCAACCAGGGCAGAGGAGGGCAGCCAAGCCCAAGATTGTGAGTTAGACTTCTGGAGTAAGGAGAGTTCAAGAGGAGCAGCGTCCCTCCTCCTGTGCCCCGGTTCATTATTCCCCTATTCCGGCCACGTCAAACCTTCAGTCCTCCGAATATCCCAAACCTTCTTTCACTTCTAAGCCCTTTCAGCATCCGTGAATGCTCAGTGCCTGAGAGGAGAGAGCTGGCCCGCCCGGAGCCTTTGGAACTAATGAGCTGGAAAGTTGAGCTGTGTTCCATGGGGTGGTCAGGAGTCTCCTTTAGAATGAGGAGAGGCAGAGAATCAGGATTGAGAGCTGGACCAAAGTGGCCAGGCAGACCACAAGGAAGGAGACCGAGCATGGTCTACCAAGACTATCATCAAAACCCTCCAGTCGCCTCTTGGATAGGAACGTTTCCTCCATTGTAAAGAATGCAGAGTGACCATGAGTGCTCCCCATGGGTTGGCATGCCTCAAGGGAGCTCAGCCATATCCCCAACCTTCCACTGTCACTTAGGGAAGGAAGCCGCCAAGCCAGGCCGAACCAGCTCTGGCCTTTCCTCAGCTCCATCACAGACTTAGGGCTGGTAGTGGGAGGCCTGCTCTTCCGCTCCCCAAACCTTGAGGCCCCTGTTACTTACCCGAGGTGGTGAGGAAATAAGGGTGGTGGTGGTCTCCCTTATGCAGAGGGTGATGAGGGTGAGGAGCCAGGAGGGTGGGTGTGGGCATGAGGGGGTAGCCATAGTCTAGGAGAGGCACCCGGGAGGCCAGAGAGCTGGCGAAGTGATCAGGGGCCATCTCCCTTAGCGGCTTGGGCTTGTGCAGCAGGATGTCCTCAATGAAGAAGGACGTGGGCCTCTGAGAAGACGCCGGGTGCAGAGGGGAGGTGAAGTTGAGATTCATCTTGAGCCAAGCGCCTGCCACAGGGCGAGGGCCGGAGACGAAGTGTAGGAAGCAGGCAGCGACTCAGCAAGCCTAGTTGAGAGCCGACAACCACCCTCCGAGGCTCAGAAACCCTCGAGGCTCTCTCCCTGGCCTGGGCTACCCTGGGCGCTGGAGAGGCGAGAAGACAAGCTCCTGGGTAGGTTGGGTCTATGTGTAGAATCGGCAGCTTCGAGAAGGGGAGGTGGGAGAGCCAATGGCAAAGCTGCCAGCCGCGGAGGGGAGGGTGCGGTGGGCTCGGGGCGGGGCGGGGAGCTGTCCGCGGTGCTGAATACAACCGGCCAGGCCCGGGGGGAGCGGAGCGGACAGGGTTCTCGCTTCTCTACCAGGTTGGTTTCTCGATCTCAATTTGAGCTGCTTTGCTTTCAGCCATTTAAAAAGAAAGCTATAAATAAAAAGTCTCTGTCTTTCGACAGACTCCTCTTTAGAGAGCAAAAGGCATTTAAACGACCCCAAAGCAATAGGGATAAGGCACTTATTTTGGCAGTTGGGCCTAGGTTTTAAAACTTTAGAGAGATGATAGCCAAGGAGAAAGGGAGACGTGAGGAGAAAAAGTCCATATCCGCTACACCGAACTTAAACTGATGGCTGAGGCGTGGAAGGACTGTCGAGGTAAATAAATAAAATGTTGATGATCATAACATTCTTTCCCTCAGTTATGGAGAGTGGTGTGACTTTTATCTACATTAGTCAAGTAATTTGTTCTGTGTGAGTATGTCCAGACCTACTTCTTAATGCCAGTCTCCATCTCTTCTCAGATTTCCATTACTTCCTCCTCATTCCACTCACACAGCTTCCTAGTTCTGCTATTCTACCCCTTTCCATGCTAGCCGCCCTCCCCCCCCCCCAAATAATTGTCCTCGGTTTTTGTGTCCTGTTCTATTTCCCAGCCTTTCTTTTCACTTCCCTCACTCCCAATCCTTCTGGTTTGGGTTTTTTAAATTTTTTGTTTTGTTTTGTTTTGTTTTTCTGTTTGTCTCTTTCTAATCTGTCCCATTTATTTCCCTGGAGTCAATTTGCTAAAATTAAGGTGATCATCTACAGCACAGCAGGGGTAATTTCAGCTCGCATCTCCGAAAATTGCTCTAATTATTGATGTTAAACTCGGGGAAATTAAAAGAAGCCACTTCTCTTCCATCTCCCCATTTTTAAGCTCTAATTTGTTGAAATATAGTCGTCCTCACAATTCCAATCACCACCGCTAATAGTAAAAGTGTTTTAATAGAGACTGAGTCCTCACAACCCATGCTATTAGATAATTAGAGGAGGTGTTAGAAAGCCAAGTGCTAATCCTTGGGCGCGCGGGTAGGATTTCCATCTGATCCAGCAGGTAGAACAAATTAATTACCAGAATCAATTAGGCCCCAAACTACGGTGCTCCACAAAGTGGGAGCGTCGTATTCCATACGGATGAACTGGTAAATGGTAAATAGATGAGGAGTGAGATGAAGGGGGGAAGAGGGGGAGAAATAACTTTAAGATAAGATCTCGGCAAGTAGGCCATCCAAACAAAATCAGAATGCTTTGTCCTGGAGTCTGAACTGTGATTCATTTTCTTTCTTTCTTTCTTCTTTCTTTCAACTGATTATAATGATAACTGAAAACTCGAGAGCAGGCATCCACAGAGAAGGAAAAGAGTGGACTTTCAGGAGTCCTTCCTCATATGTAGCCCTGGTCTGTTTATCTTCCGCAGGGCTAGAGGGAAACCGAAACCGAGGAGACTTGGGGAGTGGCGCTGAGGGTGACAGTCCACACTTTACCCATGCTCACTTCTCTCAGTGAGACCCTACACAGCAAGTGAAAGCCAAGCCATCCTGTCTCCTAAGACCCTAAAGGCTAAGTTGAGTGGCTACTGAAGGCGTGGCGGGTGTACAACCAGACACTGGCCTCAGTAAAGACCCTGAACGCACCCTGCACTCCATCCCTACGTATTTGCACCCAGCCTTGCGGGGGCGGGGGGGGGGTGGTATTTCAGCCTCATTTCTGGGCTTGGAGACTAACTTGAGCCTGGGAAACAGAAATAAGGAGACTAGTGAATGTCCCTTTGGGAGCAGGAGCACTTAAAAATGTGTTTAGGTGACAGTTACTTTTGAGTCAAGGCACTGCAACCCTTTGTCAGAATTTAGCCTTACTCAAGAACCAGGGTGTTCTGGGGGCGGGACGGGGAGGGGGGGAGGGATCCGAGAAGGGGAGGGGAGGGATAGGCTGCCTGCTGGATCCTTACCCTCCCCCTTGTTCCACATCAGCAGGACTCAGCTCCCCGCTCTCCCCCAGAACTCTCCAGGCCCCCCCTCCCCCCCCCCCCCCCCCCCCCCCCCCGCTCTCTGGCAGACACGCTCCCCTTTTTCTAGTTCTGCTCAAGTTGGGACTCGCTTTCTTGAGCCAAGCGCTGAGCGCCACCGAGGGAGAGTTGAAGGCATTTCCCTGGGGAATCCAGTTATACTGCCTTTGCCTAGGCCCCAGCAGGAACCTACCACGACTAAAGAGGAAGGGAGGAAACTGGATAGCTATGGAAAGAAGTAGGACCTCGAAGACTGCGGGAGTTTTCCTTCCTCCTTCGCCTCCGCCTCCGCCTCCGCCTCCCCTTTCTGTACCGAAAGGAAACAAAGCTCTGTAGCTGAGAGTGCCAGCAGCCCACTCCAAAGCAGGCCCGGGACGCCGAGGCGGAACTAGGATCGGAAGTGGAGGCGGAGACAGGGATTCCTCGGTCACCACCCTTTTCCATGAGGGCGAACCCCCCCTCCCAGGGTGCTCCAATAATCACAGCTGGGGCTTATCTTGAGAGCTCTAGGGGGTGAGCCCTGCCTGCCAATAGGCAGGCCGTGCAGGGAAACCTTGTGCTGGAAACGTGCCTGTTGAGTCCTGGCCTCAGACTCCTTCTAGAGCTGTGGCCCACACCCTTGGGGGAAATTGAAAAGTCAAGAAAGCTGGGAAGTTTCTGTTTGGTGGTGGGGCTACTGAGCAGAAGCTGAGTTTCTAGTGTATTCTAGTGTAGAAGTGCTAGGGTTACCAGAACCCATTCCCTACCTTCCCCCCAAGGCTCTGGCCTGGCCCATCCTACTTCTGCTTTGGGGTGAAGGAGGCCCCCAAGATGTCCAGCCTCCTTTTGACGTTCCATTCTGGTCTGTCCTACCAAAGGAGGAAGAGACACTCCAGAGCTTATAGGCCTTCCCCTGCCACCTGGCCTGATCCTTTTAGGGCCAATCTACCTAAAGGGTAAAAGTTATATATTTATTTATTTTTTAAAAACTTATTTATTGGGGCACTTGGGTGGCTCAGTCAGTTAAGCGTAGGACTTCGGCTCAGGTCATGATCTCTCCGCTAGTGAGTTTGAGCCCCCCATCGGGCTCTGTGCTGACAGCTCAGGTCCTGGAGCCTGCTTCAGTTTCTGTGTCTCCCTCTCTCTGCCCCTGTCCCACTCGCGCTCTGTCTCTCAAAAAATAAATTCAACAATGTTAAATTTTTTAAAGCTTATTTATTTGTTTTGAGAGAAGGGGGGGGGAGGGCACAGAGAGACGGAGAGAGAGCGAGAATCCCAAGCAGGCTCTGCGCTGTCAGCACAGAGCCAGACGCACTCGATCCCACAAACCGTGAGATCATGACCTAAGGCAAAATCAAGAGCCACAGGCTTAACCAACTGGGCCACCCAGGTGCCCCAAAGTTATATTTTTAGGTAGTTTATAAACAATTCGCCCCTTAAAAGCAGAGATGTTTCATTGCCTGGATTATCTCTAAAGGATAGCCCAGCACTGTCCAATAATGTGAGCCACATAGGTAGTTTTAAATTTTCTACTAGTCACCTGTAAAAAGTAGGAAGAAACGGGTGAAACATTAATGTATTTCATTTAGCCCCAATATACCAAGAATACCATTCAACATCCAATCAATATAAATAGATTAATTTCTTCGTGTTTTTTAATACTAAATCTCCAAAATCCAGCGTGTATTTTATAGTAACTGCACATCTCAGCTTTTACTAGCCATATTTCAAGTGCTCAGTAACCACATGCACGTGGCTACTGGTTAAACTATTAGTTACCTATTGGGAAGCACATGGCTAGTTCATTGTCATAATCCCTTTTACCCCTTTCCAGTGTAGGTAGACATACACAGAAAAACGGGAAGCAGTGGCTGAAGCCACCCTAGCACTTTCGTAGGCCTGCCTTTTACCCAGGCATTATATACGGTTATTGTGAGTATTCACCAAACATAGACTATATGCCAGGCTACTCAGTACACACCTTCCCGAGCTTTCCCCAAGGTTTAGGGCATTAGATAAATGGACTCACATTTATTGATTCTCGTTTGACTAAAATCTGTCACCCAGATCCAGCAGGCTGGAGCTATATGATAGGCTGACATATAAACAGGATTGCACACTGCCCTGAGCAAAAAATAAATAAAGATCAAATGCATTTCCCCCCACCCAACCCACAAGAGCTGATAGAGCTCCCGCTTATGGTTTCAACTGAAGAATTACGAATTCCAAGAGAGAAAAGACATATTTTTCGGGGAGCAAATAATTAAACAATCCTTCTCTCTTTCATGTCTGCCTCATCTAAAACTGTCATCTGAGCTGGGACTTGGTTTCCCAAAAAGATAATTCTATTGATGATCAAAGGAAGAGACTGGTGCCATTAGCCACGTTGCCTATACAGTGGCCTTCAAAATAAGGGGGGAAATGTATTTTAGAAGGATCCAAGTAACACGCTTTACTCATAACATTTTGTCTTATATTGCTTTTTGTCGGGTTCAGCTCACTTTCTGAGTACTTTATTTTAAGCACTATCAAAGTGGATGATATGTCTAGAGAAAGAACAGGAGTCACTGAATGCTTCCTGCAAATGCATCTTCAAATAATGCCCTTACCCCCAGAAATTAGGATGTGAACTCCCATGAGAACACATTCAAGATATTCAAATGACAGTATTCCTCAGGTAAGGACCATCCAGTTTGCTCATTCAGGACAATGTCAGTCTATAGGGTCAAAACCTTTCATTTCTCAGGGCACGTGGGTGGCTCAGCCGGTTGAGCATCCAACTTCGGCTCGGGTCATGAACTAATGGTCCACTCTCTTAGTGCAGAGCCTGCTTGGGATTCTCTCTCTCTCTCTCTCTCTCTCTCTCTCTCTGCCCCTCCCCCACTCATGCTTTTTATTTCTCTGTCTCAAAATAAATAAATAAACTTTAAAAAAGACTCTCATTTCCCAAAAATAAATAAAAAATAAAATCAAATTTAAAAAACGTTCATTTCTCTTTCAAAGTTTTCTGTGCTGCCCTTAACACCTTGATTTAAAACATGCTTCATAAAGCGATAGAAAGACCTGGAGTTTGACATACTTAATCCTCTAAAAGATCTATAGTGAAATGAGAATATCCCCACCATTTTCCTCATCAAGTCCCAAAAAAGTAACCAAACGTATTACCGGAGAAAAAGCAATAAGCTAATCAAAATGCCTTGTAAATATCCTTTTCTTCCATTCTAAACCATCCAAATTCTATTCGCAGATTTAAAATTTGGTACCTATTGATACAATGTACTTCAAACAAGAACACCAAATTAGTATGCATAGCTTTGAAAATTATGGGGCAGAAAATGCTACCATTATGAACTGCGAATTTCTGATGTTAGAGATTGTAAAACCTTTTCAAACGCTATTAGGAGGCATAGAGATGAGTTTGTAAACATTTCCCAAGAGGACTTTGTGCATGGAACTAAATACTTGGTATATTTTTGTGAAAATGGTGGATCGGCTCTATTTGTTTGGGAATACTGTTCTCAAAGACGAATTGATTTTTGCTCTTCCGACTTTCGTTGATAATGCAATCAAGTTAGTGGACCAACAGAAATAGAAAGTACAAATGTTTGCACTACAAGAGGACAGCATTGAAGTGGTTTTAACAATGACCAAGATGGTAGTTAATCTTAAAAGGAAACAGCAGAAAAACTATTGGGGAGGTTGTTGTTTTTTTTAATGTTTATTTATTTTGAGAGAGAGAAAAAGAGCAAGACCATGCGTGGGGGGAGGGACAGAGAGAGAGAGGAGGAGGGGGAGAGAGAGAATCCCAAGCTGACGGTGCAGAGCCGGATGCGGGGCTTGATCTCAGAAACCATGAGATCATGACCTGAACCAAAATAAAGAGCCTAACCGGCTGAGACACCCAGGTGTCCCTGAGAGGTTTTCTTGAATAAACAGAAAATAAGAAAAGTCATTCTATGTATAACTTAAAACCTGGGAGCCAAAGAAGAAAATGCTGATAAAATTAACTGTATTAACTTTCCACAATTCTGTATGCCAAAAATTATCAAAAGCAAAGGAAAACGACAAACAACAAAACGGATAGAAAGTATTTGTGACTCATATCCCAGACACAGGGATAATTTGTTATATATAAAAAGTTCCTACAAATCAATAAGGAAAAAGGCCAAGAGAACAATTTAAAAATCAGCAAAAGATACGAAGAAACAGTTCACAAAAAAAGAAAATATAAATGGTTATTAAACATTTTATTTTTTTTAATGTTTATTTATTTTTGAGAGAGAGAGAGAGAGAGAGAAAGAGCATGAGTGGGGGAGGGGTAGAGAGAGAGGGAAATACAGAATCTGAAGCAGGCTCCAGGCTCTGAGCTGTCAGCACAGAGCCTGATGCAGGGCTCGAACTCACAAGCCACGAGATCGTGACCTGAGCTGAAGTCAGTCACCCAACTGACCGAGCCACCCATGCACCCGTGGCTATTAAACATTTTAAAGAGGCTAATCATAATGCTAAAAAGAAGCCTAATGAAAGATCAGCTACACTGAGACAGCATCATTAATATATGGAATTAAGAAATAAAAAAATCTAATTGCCCACTCCTGTTGGCAAAACTGTGGGGGAAATAATCAGTCTCACACTTTGATGCAATTCCTACATGCCCTTTTGCACCTTTTGAATGGGAATCATATGAATGTGGTGTTATTAAAAACTCAATCGTGGGGGCGCCTGGGTGGCGCAGTCGGTTAAGCGTCCGACTTCAGCCAGGTCACGATCTCGTGGTCCGTGAGTTTGAGCCCCGCGTCGGGCTCTGGGCTGATGGCTCAGAGCCTGGAGCCTGTTTCCGATTCTGTGTCTCCCTCTCTCTCTGCCCCTCCCCCGTTCATGCTCTGTCTCTCTCTGTCCCCAAAATAAATAAACGTTGAAAAAAAAAAAATTAAAAAAAAAAAAAAAAAAACTCAATCGTGTTAAAATTAAAACCTAAAGGAAAAAGGAATTCTTTCACTTCAACCCCAAAATGTCCAAATCAGAATTCACTACATTACATTATGATTTTAGCCCTTTTCCCTAAGTTACTGAACCCAAATTAGTATAAAGTTGTGTTTCACAGACATTTGCCTATAAAGGACATTAAAGTTTTATTCCTTAGTAAAGGTCCTGCAATGCTTTTTCCTATATTTATGATTTTCAAAAAGTTGATCACACACCCCACTCTCATCCAGAAATTAGGGATAATACCTATGTAATCACTTAAAGAAAGGGCTTTGAAGAATACTTTTTGACTATTTCAATGATGGTGATATGGACATTTCTCGTATTTACATTATATATCACATGCTTTGTGCTGCTTTCTGACTTGAAGATCGCACCTCTTTTGTTTTTACATATAAAGACATGGAGTACCCCTTCGGTAGAGTCATGAACTCGAGATCACTCGGCTCTGTATGTCAGGATATGAACTCAGATTTCTCTGACCCCAGCGTCCATAGTCTGTTCATTTCAACCACATTATCTTTGTAAAATAAACAAGTAAAGCTATCACAGATGCTGTTTATTTCTCATCTGGAGGAAAACCTAAAACGATAGCCCTTGATTTAAGACACCCATCTTCCCAGTCCTCCTTGGAGGATTTATAAATTCATACCTTCGATACCTAGAATCTCAAATACCAGAAAGGATATTTCAAGGTTTTAACTTTGGAATATGAATACACACACACACACACACACACACACACACACTTCTCATCATCACTTCAAGGTGAACGTTGCTAATGGTAAACAGAAAAGGGCTTGGAGGTTACAATCTGGCTCCGTCATCGCTGCATGCTAGCTCTAAGAACTTGGAATGTTATTTAACCCCTCTAAGCCCTACTTCATAGGACAGCTTAGGGGAGTAATTCAGAGAATGTATACACCCTCAACATAGCCAATGTTTTAGGTCAATTATACCTCAATTTTTAAAAGGTAATATATGTAAAGCATTTTGCTCGGTGCCTGGCATACAGCTAGATCTCAATAAGTAATCCTATGACCACTGCTCATGCTGTTGGTGATGGTGATCTCAGGGATAGTGGAGACTGATGGTGGCCTGACCAATATAAGCAAGACCATAGGATCGATTCTGGAACCCTGGGACTACTATTGACATGGGTGATTAACACATCCAACATCGTATCATTATATAAAAGGAGCTTATATAACCCCAGAAAGAGTTTCTTGTCAACAACAAAAAGGAAGGTATTGGGAAGGAGACAGTGCCTAAATAGTACTCTCCTGCATACAAATGGGAACAAGTGGGGGAATATCTATTTAGTTCTAGAAGACACCTTGAAGAAGATTTTAAGGAAAAAGGCAGCCTCTGGGGCTCCTGGGGGCTTAGTCCGTTGAACATCCAACTCTTGACTTTTGGCTGAGGTCACGATCCCAGGGTCATGGGACCAAGCCCTGCGTCAGGCTCCATGCTG
Source organism: Leopardus geoffroyi (assembly GCF_018350155.1). Taxonomy (NCBI): domain Eukaryota; kingdom Metazoa; phylum Chordata; class Mammalia; order Carnivora; family Felidae; genus Leopardus; species Leopardus geoffroyi. Next base: position 20,009,512 of record NC_059329.1, read on the forward strand.
AGTGTGGAGCCTGCTTGGGACTCTCTCCTTCTCTCTCTCTCTCTCCCTCTCCCTCTGCCCCTCTCCCCCTCTTGTGCTCTCTAAAACAAAAATTTAAAAAAAAAGATTTATGAAAAAAATTGAAGATGGCATCATCTAACTTTCCCCCGCCAGAGTTCAAAAACATTAAACTAGAAAATACTGTAAGATCAACACCAAGTCTGGTGGTGTTCTCTACCAGAAGAGAACAATCTGGCAAAGAGCATTTATTGTCTACCAAGTATCCTAGCTTTGCTAGGCTCTGTATGATGTAGTTTGGAGAGATAGGGTAGTGAAGTACAGGAAACAAAGAAAAGTAGAAGGCTTACGTCTGCTTCAAATACACACACACACACACACACACACACACACACACACACAACACATGTAACTCGAAACATGCAAAACAAACAAAACTAACCAAGAGCTTCTGTGTGTATTTTGCTTCATTAGGAAAACATCACTAAGATGATATAGACTCAATTGTAATTAGAATAAAAAATAATAGTGAGAGACAGTAAGGCCAAAAACTCTGTGATTTATTCAGTTTTCATCTGCAAACATTTATTGAACATGTACCTTGGAAAAAGGTGGGTATGCATTTGGAGACTTTTTCTCATAGGTGTATATTTTGCTTCCACTTTTAAGCCAAGGATTTAATTTTATCTACTATGTCTTTAATATTTTCCACTGCACAGGGGACTTTCCCAAAATTGACACGAAAATACTTCTATGATTGATTGCAGTATTATTTGACAGTTGCCAGGTAAAATAATTGAGTCCTGGTTACCAGATCCCTCCCCATTGAATGAAAGGCAGGCAGCTCCTTAAGGTGTGGTGACGCCATATCTTTTTTTTTTTTTTTTAATGCCATATGGTTTGGTGGGGGGAAGAGATATGGACTGGTGAATTTGGGGAAGTCTCTTCAAACCGAACTAAAATAGAACCTCTGGGGTGCCTGGGTGGCTCAGTCGGTTAAGTGCCCGACTTCGGCTCAGGTCATAATCTCAGAGCTTGTGAGTTTGAGCCCCGCGTTGGGCTCTGTGTTGACAGCTCAGAGCTTGGAGCCTGCTTTGGTTTCTGTGTTTCCCTCTCTCTCTGCCTCTCCCCCACTCATGCTCCGTCTCTGTCCCTCAAAAATAAATAAGCATTTAAAAAAATTTTTTTAATAGAACCTCTGCTTTGCACGCTGAGGTCTTAGCCTCACCTAACTCAATTAGTAAAAATTGCTTTCGTCTGTCTTTCTGGAAGGATCATCCTTCTCAGCTCCCATCTACATAGGTAATTTCCATCCAAATCTACACCTAGATCATTCCCTTCTCCATCAGAAAACCACTCCTCCTTGGTATTGAATCACCATAGTATTGGCAGACATGCCCCTCACTTTTGAAATAGGCTAAATATTATATTGACGCGGTTTATCTCTTTTCATTGCCATGTTCTGTCTTCCAACTAGATCATTTTTTATAGGCTGTCTATTCGAATAATTCCAAAGTCAAAAATTAGAAAAAGTTATGCATTGAAACATCTCCCCTTTACCTCTCTTGGCCAATTCTCTCTTTGGAGCCCATTGCTGTTACTGCTTTCTAAGTATCCTTCCAGACATATTTTAAGCGTATACAGATTATATATGTACATACACACACACGTATATATGAACAAACATATCTGTGAATAAATAAATGTATGGGTGAAATCTATATGTATATACATTCCTCACACAGACATACCCCGTCTCCCTCTTTTTAAACAAAGGGAGAAGGATAGCCTCCTACATACTTTCTACACCTTGATTTTTTACTTAACTCTTTTTTGGTTGCACGTTATAACATGTACGGATGTGCCACGGTTATTTAACCGGTTTCTTTCTATGAGACCCAGGATGATTCCTTAAGATATTTAGGATGTTTTAAATCTTGTGCTGTTACAAACAATGCTGCACTAAATACATGCAATAAATAACCATATACACATATTATTTTACACATGGGCATTCATAGACGATGAATTGCTGGATTGGGTGTGTAATTGTTTTTTCAATTTTATTTATTTTTGAGAGAGAGAGAGAGAGAGAGAGAAAAGCATGTGTGGGGGAGGGGCAGAGAGAGCGGGAAAGAGAGAAAATCCCAAACAGGCTCCACACTGTGAACACGGAGCCCGATGTGGGGCTCGAACCCACAAACCGTGAGACCATGACCTGAGCCAAAGTCAGACGCTTAACCGACCGGGCCATTGAGGCGCCCCTCGAGTTTGTAATTTTGACTCTCTTTGCCAAACTGTACTCCATAAATGGAGTACCAATTTATATTCTCATCCGTGGCACATGAAAGAAGCCCAGGTGATTCACGTGCAAATGATGTCAGGTACAAAACCCTGGTTTTTAGGTCACTTAACCCTTGAGAGCTTCAGTTATCCTACCCGCCAAGTGGGTACAATGCCACCTACCTCAGAGACCTATTGTAGGGACTATTTTGTGAGGAAAATTGGCAAAAGAGCTTTAAAAACTGTCCAGCAAGAGGAAAATGTTAATTACTATTAAGGGTAACAGCTTCTAGCGCTTAAACCATGATAGGCATTGTATTACATGCTTAAATATATTCTCTCTATACTGCAAAGTGAGCATAATTGCTTTGGACTTCTATTTCAAGAAACTGAAGCTCAGAGACAGGACTTAGACTTAACAGGCCACACATCTGGTAAGGACAGAAGAGGGATTGAAACCCAGGTCTGCACGGGTTCAAAGACTGGGCTCTTTCCACTGGGCTTCACTTTGACTCATAATTTGTTTCCATTCAATTACTATCTATTTATTTATTTATTTTCATCCAGTGTAATTAACATACAGTGTTGTATCAATTTCAGGTACACCATATAATGATTGGGCATTTGACTTATGATTTAAATAAATACAGTATTACTGCTTTAATTTTTATAAAATGTCATTTAAATCTATCAAACATAATGAAAGAGTAAGGGTCTCATGCAAGACACAACCAGGGACCGTGAAGAATTGGCAGAATTTGGGGGGAAGGAGGTGAGGACACTGTTCCCATAGAGGAGAATAGCAAATACGAGTATTCAGAGGGAGAGGGTAGAACCAAGTGTATTTTCGGGATCCTGAGACCATCATAACTGGAGTGGAGACTGGGAGCGGGATTTGGAAATGTGGTTTGGGCCTTATTAATGGGTACTTTGGAAGATAGTTCAGAAGACTTTATTCTTAATTTGGAGGGCGGTGGGGTGAGGGTAGTGGCCAATAAAGATTTTCCGAAAAGAGCTGTAACTGTGGATGATAACGTGGTAGGACATTTTATGTCAAGTCTTTATGCGTGAGGAGTTAGAGGAGAGGCACTCAGAAGTGCGAAAAGTATCGATGTTTCCAGACGGGTCCATGCAGCCATTCAGTCAAAAAACAACCATCCGTTCATTCAACAGATATTTATTAGGCCCTTTCTCTGGATGTCAGACATGGTAAGAGTAGCTCAGAAGATATAAATACAGGGGCGCCTGGGGGGCTCAGTCGGTTAAGCCTCTGACTTCTGCTCAGGTCATGATCTCACGGGTTGGTGGGTTCAAGCCCCACATCAGGCTCCGTGCTGACAGTGTGGACAGCCTGCTTGGGATTCTCTCTCTCCTTCTCTGTCTCTGCCCCTCCCCTGCTGGCACATGTGCTCACTCTCGCTCTCGCTCTCACAATAAATAAACTTAAAAAAAAAAAAAAAGAAAATATAACTATAAATACCACATGGTCTCTGCTATTCAGACTTTCAAACCTCATGATAATGGCACGATCTTAATTGCTAACAGCTTTCATCGCTCCTTCTAATCCTTTCTTCGGGAGCCAGAATGTTGATTCAAAAGTGCAAATCTGATTATATTAGTCCATAGTCCGCACTTAAAATCCTTTGGTAGCATGTTTTGTTACCTTCCCCGCCAGCAACATGTGTTGCTGTAACCATCTCTCCAACCCTGGCTTTCACTCCTCGACAGGTCTCAGAACAAATCGCTTCCTCCCAGGGGTGCCTGGGGGGCTCAGTCGGTTAAGCCTCTGACTTCCGCCCAGGTCATGATCTTGCGGTCCCTGAGTTTGAGCCCTGGGTCGGGCTCTGTGCTGACAGCTCAGAGCCTGGAGCCCGTTTCAGATTCTGTGTCTCCCTCTCTCTCTGACCCTCCCCCGTTCATGCTCTGTCTCTCCCTGTCTCAAAAATAAATAAACGTTAAAAAAAAAATTCTTTTTAAAAAAAAAAAAAAAAAAATTGCTTCCTCCCAGAAGTCTTCCCGGATGCCCCCAGGGTGTGAGGGGTGCCCTGCCCCGTGTGCTACCACGCACTTCTGATATCATCATATTTTTCTCACTGTATCACAACTGCCTCTTCAGTCGTTTATCTCCTTCCCTGAACTGTAATGTGAATAACTAAATAAGCACATAGGTGAAGGCCCCTCGGATGATCCAGCCGGAGAGATTCGACTTTACATGGGAAAGAAGCAAGTGTTTTCTGTTGTTCACAGAGTGGCACGAAGGCTAATCCTCCCTGGTCACCTCTCTGATTCAGTAGCAAATGGGGCCGAGATTGTAGGTGGCGGTGGAGTTGGAATGGCTGGTTAGCAGATAACAAGTCAGGAGGAGGGTGGTTGCTATGACAACCTGTAAGCTTATCAAATACCACAAGCCCGTCGTGCCCTGGAAAAACCCAGATTCGAATGGGTGTAAGATCTGCAGGTCCCAACTACCTGGCCCAAATAGTTCTTTGTGTTTTTTTGTTTTTTGTTTTTTTAGAACTCTAGAATGCTAAGGCTGGTAGAACTTTAGAGATTTTTTTTCCTTTTTGCACTCCTTGTTGTACAAATAAATTCCAGAGAAGGTCAGTGGTCTGTCCAGTCACACATAGCAAATTATTGGAAGAGCCGAGGTAGGAAAAAAAAAAAAAGAGTCTTTCTACACCCCCTGAAGTGTTACCATTTCGTGATTCCAAAAGATGTTGGATTCTTTCACCGATACGTCAGTCACCGTGGGTTTGCACACTTTCTCAGTATGTTCAATTTTTCATTCTACTCCCTCAAAACCTCACGCATCCATCCACTCATCCATTCACTCCTTCAACCAGTCGGTCTCGGGGAATGTTACTCCATATCTCATCCTCCTAAGCGGTACAGAAAATAGGAAACTCTCTAAAGCTGCGTTCTTTGGCCCTCATTTGATTTTGCTATGAAATGGGGAAAATTGGATTTTTTGCCGGTACCAAAGTATCCCCCTACAGGTTACTTGCTGTTTACAAACAGGCAAGTGTAACTGTATGTGATGTGATCAGGCTGTCACTACGTCGACCCAGGGATCAATCTGACCAGCCGTCACAGTGGGACAACCAGACATGCATCGCAGGTGCCCTGTGATGATGCTAAATGATAAATAAATTTATGATCATTAAATACACCATCACCTACAAAATATTCCTGCCAAATATTTTAACCTGAGCCCAATCAGGTTTAGACCCTGCCTGAAGCTATGGAAAGTACAGAGGATAGAAGACAAGCTACACTATACCATGTGGAAGCATTCAGAAATACCCAGGAGGTCCAACATTGTATGGACTGCTCCCCATTTCCTTCGGCAAAGGCAATGCCCTGAGGAAAATAAGAATAAAGTGAGGACTGAAGACTTAAGACATACCGTGCGCGGTCCTTGACTGGATGCTGCTCTGAACATACCAACCATAAAAAAAAAAAAAAAAAAAAATACTTTTAGAGAAATAGAGACATTTGAATATAGACGAGGTATTCAAATATTAAGGAATTGTTAATTTTGTTAGAGGTGATTATGGCATTGTGGTTATATAGGAAAATATCTTTTTAAATTTTTTTAATGTTTCTTTATTTTGAGAGAGAGAGAGAGAGAGAGAGGGAGGGAGAGAGAGAGACAGAGTGCGAGCAGGCTCCAGCCTCTGAACTGTCAGCACAGAGCCCGATGCAGGGCTTGAACCCACGAACCGTGAGATCATGCCCTGAGCCAAAGTGGGAGGTTTAACTGACTGAGCCACCCTGGCCGCCCCTCCTTCTAATTTTTTTAAAGGTGTATTTTTAAGTAATTTAGGTGAAACATATTGTCTGAATATATTTTAAGAAAACTTCAGGGGTGGGGTAGAGATGAAATGAATATGACAATACGTTAATAACTGCTACGTTTTCGGGGTGCCTGGGTGGCTCAGTCGGTTAAGCGCCCGACTTTAGCTCGGGTCACCATCTCACAGCTCGCCAAGAGTTCGAGCCCTGCGTTGGGCTTGCTGCTATCAGCGAGGAGCCCGCTGGGATCCTCTGGCCCCCCCTCTCTCTGCCCCTCCCCTGCTCAAGCTCTCTCTCTCTCCCTCAAAAATAAACAAACATTAAAAAAAATAAATTTTAGTGATCAGTACACGGAAGTTCCTTATACTATTTTGTGTATCTGTCAGAAATTTTCCATAATAAAAAGAAAAAGCAAAAATATTATTCAACCATTAAAAAAAGGTCAGACGTGGTGTGTTAAGTCAGGGTACGCTCAGTACCCAGCGTCCAGAAGGCAGCCCAGGAACAGACCAACAGCTTTCTAGGAGTCTGGAGAAGAAAGCGGTCTTGGCCTGGGGAGGGACTTGGTGAACGCAACAGAAAGGTGCATGGGCAGAAAGAACGGAGGGTCTGAGCAGAGCCTGGACAATTGTCAGTTTAAAGGCACACTCACCTCCACGCTTCTCCCACGTGGGCTGCAGGAGAGATGCTGGTGAGTCTGACACTCAAAGGTGCCCGAGCCTCATTGCCTAATTTGATATTAAAAGTCCACTCCCAGTTGGTCCAGAGAGTGAACCCAGAGCCTGACCTCCCACGGTGCACGGTGCACCGCGTGAGCTCCCAGCCGCCTCCGAATAATCAAAGCTAATTACAAACACAAAGGGACGCTCATTTGCAAAGAAATGACCCACAGCTACTTGTTGCACCGTCAGAGGTCAACTCAGTCCAACCCAATTAGTACTTTCCCCAAGAGATTCCTGACCTCCAAGCCCATCCCAACAGCAGGCTCTAGCTGGAGCCAGCGCAAAGCCACCCAGAAGCCTTTGAAAGCCAGAGGAGTATGTTTTTCTCTCAAGCTCAATGTTGACCTTTTTTTTTTTTTTTAACCCGGCCCTTATCCCTTCAGAACAAATTCAGTGGGTCCACATCAAACAAAACAACAGCAGAATGGATGATGTTGCCATTTATCTGCTCTGACTAATGCAGTTCCTGATTTCCCTTCCAAATTAAATGCGTTTCGCTTAGTACGTTTTCAACAGACGTTACTCATCTGCTCGATTAATGAGTTTGCGGTGAAAGCGTACTTTGGTAGCAATTTGAAACAAAAGCACCTTAACGTGCCTGAGGCTTTGCTTTTTCCTTGTCTCTCTATATCTTAGCCTCCCTTCCTCCCTCTCCCTCCCAAGGGCAAATGCATCACAGTAGTGAGGATGGGGAAGCTGGAATTGGCTGAGGGTTCTCTTCTGTGTCACTACACTACATTAGGAATAAAACCTTCCACTTAAACACTTAAATGAAAACATCGAGAAACTAATTTACTATTTGCAATCACATGATTTAAGCCGAAGCTGCCTTAATTTCCTTCCCATTTTGCTTCATATTCAATGTAAGCACACACTAGATTGGTCTATGAAAAGGCTGTCTTCGCATCACAACACTTAAGACCTCTTTCATTTTCTTTTTGATTAAATAATTGAAATTCCTGTCAGGGCCTGCACTTTACTGACGCACAGATTTGGTGTGTGAGGATAAAGACCACTTTTTGTCTGCTGCCTGGGTCTTAAAAGCCAGCGGGCTTTCCTTCACTGAGGGGCTGGACCCACGCTATTCACCCATTTCGCAGAAACGTTCTGGGCCCATTATGTGATTGTTCGAGACAAATTATGGAAAGCGGCTCCTCTCATTTAACCATCCCTATTCATCTGGAGGCTTCTGCTAGGCTGAAAAGAGCTGAGCTAACTTCATCCACTAGGAAATTAAAAAAAAAGAAAACCCACGTGCACAGCTACACACAGACGCAAAGCACGCAAATATCAAAAAGAAGTAAGTCACAGAAAACTTCATTGGTTTCAACTAAAGAAACCTGAGGCTATTTACATCCCGTGACGGGCTGTGGCAGGGGCCCAGCATGGCCACGGGCCTCTGGCATCCTTAAGGGTGCGGTAAGTGGATCATAAAGACAAAGTCACCCCCTCTTTATTCCCATCATCTGACGAGCCGGTGACTGAACTGCACAGAAGCAGGTGTTTACGTCTAACTACTGATTCCTGTTCTGACCTCCGGAATCACATGGAAAACTCTGCTACAGAGAAGCTTTTCCAACATTAAAACACAAACAATAACAACAACAACAACAACAAAGACAAACATTGTAAAAGCTCTACTGTTGGCTCTGAGTATTCTCTTACCCAGAACCTGCACAGCCCCTCCTAACATAGGCTTTTTAGACCCTCTTACAATTTGGGGGTTCTCAACTTTAAAGGGTACCTGCCTTGGAGGACGTGGGAGGCACCGGAAGCAAGATGACGGCAGTGGTCGATGAGGTGTTCCCTGAGGGCGCTGGGCTCTACGTGGACCTGGAAGAAGCAGGAGGCAGCACCGGGCTCCTGATGAACTTGGCAGCCAGTGAAAAGGCAGTTCATGCAGACTTTTTTTTTTTTTTTTTTTTAATGATTTTGAAGATCTCTTTGATGATGATGGTATCCAGTGAGGTATGGTCCAGCGATGCGTGTGGTCATGACTCTGTCACATATTGGTGTGGTGGATCTCCTCAAAGGACAATTTCAGGGCGCTCGGGTGGCTCAATCAGTTGAACATCCAACTTCGGCTTAGGTCATGATCTCACAGTTCATGGGTTTGAACCCTACATTGGGCTCTGTGCTGACAGCTCAGAGCCTGGAGCCTGCTTCGGATTCTGTGTTTCCCTCTCTCTCTGCCCCTCCCCTACTTGCGCTCTGTCTCTGTCTCTCTCTCTCTTTCCCTCTCTCTCAAAAAATAAACAAACATTAAAAAATTTTTTTTTAAAAAAGAACAATTTCAAATGGTTCTAAAGAACTTGTGGACATTACTTGAAATTAAGAGATGGTTAACCAAGAAAGAGAAGGATGGTTTTAACTCTCTGTGTCTCACTAGTCTCCAAATGTGACCAACTTTTGTCCTTCAATTAAAAAAAAAAAAAAAATGATGGTATCATTTGCCGGATAAAAATAAGACAGACAAACAAATAAATAAAATTAAAAAAAATAAAGGGCGCCTGCCTCAACTACACATAAAAGTCCAAATGTGGTCTGATAATGTTGGATAGATATACATATTGCATTTCATTCATTGATTAACTAATTAATCCAACATTTATTGCCAGCAGAAACTAAGCTAGTCACATAGATGGATATACATATTAAATACTTTAATAAATGCTATATATACAAGATTTCCTTTCCAGGATTGTGACTATAGATAATGATATTGCACTGTACATTTGCAAGTTGCAAAGAGAGAGTAAATCCTTTTTTAAATTTTTTTAAGCTTTTAATTTTAATTCCAATATAGTTAACATACAGTGTTATATTAGTTTCAAGCATACAGTATAGTGATTCAACAATTCTATACATTACTCAGCACTCATTAAGATACGTGTGCTCGGGGCGCCTGGGTGGCGCAGTTGGTTAAGCGTCTGACTTCAGCCAGGTCACGATCTCGCGGTCCGTGAGTTCGAGCCCCGCGTCGGGCTCTGGGCTGATGGCTCAGAGCCTGGAGCCTGTTTCCGATTCTGTGTCTCCCTCTCTCTCTGCCCCTCCCCCGTTCATGCTCTGTCTCTCTCTGTCCCAAAAAAAAAATAAAAATAAAAACGTTGAAAAAAAAAAAAGATACATGTGCTCACGTATCTTATTAAAGGTAAGATTTATTTAAAGATATTAATTAAAGATATTTATTAAAATAAATAAATTTATTTTTTCTAATTTATTTTAAGAGAGAGAGAGAGCACACCCACTCCAGCAGAGGGGCAGAGAGAGAGAGAGAATCCTAAGCCCCCTGATGTGGGCCTCGATCTCATGAACCATGGGATCATGACCTGAGCCGAAATCAACAGTCAGATGCTTAACCCACTGAACCACCCAAGTACCCTAATATGTATGCTCTTAATTCCCTTCACCTATTTTACCCATCCCCGCCCACACCTCCCTTCTGGCAACCACCAGTTTGTTCTCCATAGTTAGAAGTCCACCGGGGCTCCTGGCTGGCCCAGTCAGTAAAGCATGGCACTCTTGATCTTGGGGCTGTAAGGTTAAGCCCCACACTGGGTGTAGAGATTCCTAAAAGAAATTAATAAATACTTTTTTAAAAAAAAGAGTCTTTCTTGGTTTGTCTCTTTCCCTAAGAGAGAAGGTCTTAAAAGTTCTCATCACCAGGGGCGCCTGGGTGGCGCAGTCGGTTAAGCGTCCGACTTCAGCCAGGTCATGATCTCGCGGTCCGTGAGTTCGAGCCCCGCGTCGGGCTCTGGGCTGATGGCTCAGAGCCTGGAGCCTGTTTCCGATTCTGTGTCTCCCTCTCTCTCTGCCCCTCCCCCGTTCATGCTCTGTCTCTCTCTGTCTCAAAAATAAATAAAATGTTAAAAAAAATAAAATAAAAAAAGTTCTCATCACCAGAAAAAAAAAAAAATCTGTAATTACATGTGGTGATGGATTATAACTAAATTCATCGTGGCGATCATTTTGCAGTATCTACAAATAGCGAATCACCATGTCAAACACCTGAAACTAGAATGTTGCATGATCGTTATATCTCAAAACGAAATAATAAAATAAATATTCTCCAGAAAAATGACCTCTTAATGGTGCATGTTGAAGATTATCTGTGACCAAGCACTAATTCCAAGGACGTTGCTCTCAATCCAACCATGCTTCCTGGGATTCTCCCTTTGGCTTTCAGTTGTTACGGGCTCAGAGACCACACATTCATTTGTTAGCCTTGGCCTAAAGAATAAAAGAGAAAGAGGAGCGTCTCCCTCACAAAGTTACTTCATACTTCTCAAGGCCAAAGAGAGAGATCTTGGTAAGCCACCAGGAATAATGCAAACTCAGCCCTGCTTGGAGGCCAAAGGAGAGACATGATGTCACCCAAAGATCCCAGCCAGCCAGGATTCCCTTTCCCAAGAACAAAACCAACCACGCTCACGCAGAGTAGGGGAAGCTTGGTATTTATTTCCCAACCGTCAAGCAAGGACAAAGATCCTGGCCTTCTCGTTTCCACATGTAGGATTTTGGTGGCACCGGGGAGCTAACTGAACAAGCTTCCAGTTTCAGACTTTCGGGTCTGCGTCTCCCCCCTCTTGTTGCTGTCTTTTCATGACGCTCTCTCTCTGGTATAATTTTCAGTGTTTGAATCGCTGCCATCTCGGAGCCTGCTGGACAGCTCAGCAAGGAAGAGATATTAGCCGTGCAAACTCATTGCCCTGAACTCCCAGGTCACTGCTTGGGACAGAGTAGGAAGGGGGATTTTGAAGAGGTGGAACCCAAACAATTAAGGAGAGAAAACAAACCAGGTTGCTGTCACAGAGACCTGGGGAATATGTTTCCAGCCTTTTCTATTCCGAACAGAGAGGACTCTCTGACTTGTTCCCGGAGTAGATCCCGGGATTGGTTCTAAAGCCATTCCAGCCTCACCAGATGGTCTCCTCCTGGGGTTCAGTTTCCCTAAGCGTGAAATGAACTTAGCCTCCCAGGGCTGCTGAGAAGCAGCGGTGAACTGAGACGCAGAAAGTTGCCTAGGATGTTTTGGAGGATTTCCAAACTTCCTATCGAGGGTGTAGACAAGGCAGACAAAGTAAGGTCAGGCGGAAAATGCCACTTTACTGGTTTCACCAAAGCGCCAAGTGTTGTGAGCACAGATATCTGGTTCACACTACCCCATGGCGCCCATATCGCCTGCCATCTCCCACCTGAGCCATGAACCCTGAGCCCTGTGAGAACCCAGACTACATCTAAATTTTGTTCTGATTTCCTTCCATACGGGATAACTTAGGGATCTGTCCCTGGAAGCAGACAAAAGCAGCAGATCCAGAGTTCCCAGAGGCTGGTCTATGGACCATGTGACACGTAATGAGGTTTTTATTGATTAAGATAAAACGAGTTCAATAAAGACACCGTAATGAATCTTTCATACAGCTCAATTTCTCTTGAAGAGTTGTCTTTTAAGATTCTTTTTCGTGTTTACTTTTATTTTTGAGAGAGAGAGAGAAACAGAGTGTGTAAGTAGAGGAGGGGCAGAGAGAGAGGGAGACGCAGAATCCAAAGCAGGCTCCAGGCTCTGAGCCATCAGCACGGAGCCCGATGCGGAGCTTCGAACTCACGAACCATGAGATCATGACTGAGCTGAAGTTGAACACTCAACCGATTGAGCCACCCAGGTGCCCGAGCTGTCTTTTTTTTTTCTTAATGTTTATTTATCTATTTTGTGAGAGAGAGAGAGAGAGAACGAGAAAGTTCAAAAGCAGGAAAGGGGCAGAGAGAGAGGGAGAGAGAGAGAATCCAAAGCAGTCTCCACCTGATGTCAGCACAGAGCCTGATGCAGGGCTTGAACTCACTCGTGACATGAGCAGAAATCAAGAGTCAGACACTTAACCAATTCTCTCTCTCTCTCTGTCTCTAAAAACAAAAACAAACAAACAAAAACATTGAAGACAGAATTGAAGACAGAGCAACATTTGCTTCTAATTTGGGCATGTTCTTCAGTATAAGGGGAAACTAGAGCAAATCCTAATGTGATGAATTGAGAAAAATGAGGATTTTTTAAAAAGTTAAACATATTTTTTTTTAATTTTTTTTTCAATGTTTATTTATTTTTGGGACAGAGAGAGACAGAGCATGAACGGGGGAGGGGCAGAGAGAGAGGGAGACACAGAATCGGAAACAGGCTCCAGGCTCTGAGCCATCAGCCCAGAGCCTGACGCGGGGCTCGAACTCACGGACCGCGAGATCGTGACCTGGCTGAAGTCGGACGCTTAACCGACTGCGCCACCCAGGCGCCCCAAAAGTTAAACATATTTTTATGGGGTGCCTGGGTGGCTCAGTCGGTTAAGCGGCCGACTTCGGCTCAGGTCACGATCTCGCGGTCCGTGAGTTCGAGCCCCGCGTCGGGCTCTGTGCTGACCGCTCAGAGCCTGGAGCCTGTTTCCGATTCTGTGTCTCCCTCTCTCTGACCCTCCCTCGTTCATGCTCTGTCTCTCTCTGTCTAAAAATAAATAAACGTTAAAAAAAATTTAAAAAAAATAAAGTTAAACATATTTTTAAATTTATTTTTCTTTCTTTTTTAAGATTTCATCATTTTTAAGTACTCTCTACACCCAATGTGGGGCTTGAACCCATGACCCCTGAGATCAAGAGTCACGTGCTCCAGTGACTGAGCCAGTGAGGCACCCCTAAATGCGTTTTATTTAAAGCATTGTTCTTTATGATGTCTTTGGTGTCTTTAAGCTTTTTATTCTGCTATTATATCATGATAATAGTAGACAGTAGTCGTTTCTTTTTTCATTTTAGAGATAGCGCACAAGCGGGGGAGAGAAGCAGAGGGAGAAAGAGAATCTCAAGCAGGTTCCATGCTGTTAGTGCAGAGCCCAACGTGGGGCTCGATCGCACAACCCTCAGATCATGACCTGAGCCGAAATCAAGAACGAGATGCTCAATGACTGAGCCAACCAGGCGCCCTGGTAGTTGTTTCTTTTTAAAGTCAGGAATTCACAAAATTTTGATTTTGTCCAAAATTAAAAAAAAAACCTGAGAATCCGCATCACTGTTTCAAACTGACCTAAGACAACGTGGTTATGCACAGCTACGCGGCTCTTTTTGATGGACGTTGATAACCTCCACTAACTAGTTGACATAGAAAAAAGATCTAAGTGGGGACTCAGTCTGGGTGGCTCAGTCGGTTGGTTGAGTGGCCGACTCTCGTTTTTGGCTTGGGTCATGGTCTCACAGTTTGTGAGTTTGAGCCCCACATTGGGCTCTGTGCTGACAGTGTGGAGCCTGCTTGGATTCCTCTCCCTCTCTCTCTGTCCCTCCCTGCATCCCCCCGCAAATAAATAAAATTAAAAAAAGGAAAAGAAAAAAGCTTTATGTTTCCCTCCTACAATTTCACCATCAGGTTGTATGTTACTAAGAGAGCCACAGACCAAATTCCGTTATGATAGGGAAAGATAGGATAAAATAGGCAGAGTGGGAAAGGTTAGGACCTTAGGTCCCTGGGTGGGGAAAAACACATATTTTATTTATTCTTTATTTTCTTAATGTTTGTTTATTTTTGAGAGAGAAAGAGAGAGCGCACCAGCAGGGGAGGGGCAGAGAGAGCTGGAGACACAGAATCCAAAGCAGGCTCCAGGCTCTGAGCTGTCAGCACAGAGCCCGACGAGGGGCTTGAACCCCCAGACTTCAAAATCATGACCTGGGCTGAAGTCAGACACTTAACCGACGGAGTCACCCAGGCGCCTGGAAAAACACACATTTTAAAACAACGCTAGGAGCATCCGGCCACAGCAAACCCCCTGGGGCTTAAGGTTCCTCTTAAGACTGGAACAGGCTCCACCTACCCTCCCTCAGGTTCCTCTCAGGAGTCTGACGATCAAGCTACCTAATAAGTAAACCATAACACTTACGCTATACGAGGGACAGCATGGCCATAGTCTGACTCCTCACCCAGCAGAATCGAGCCAATCAGGAACGGACAACCCAGCACCCGGAGTTATCAAGCCAATAAAGGTAGGACTTGAGAAGGACCAAGGGGGAAGGGGAGGGGGGGGAAGACCAAAACTCTGTAAAACAAAGTCCCTTGCCTATAGTCGGGGGTATTCACCTTTGAATGTCCCCTCTCTGTAAAGAGAGCTTTCATACTATTCTTACTTTCTGATCTTATTGTTAATACACTTTCGGCGGCTGCTCATTTTGTGCCCACCTCTTCATTCTTCGAAGCAGCGAGGCGACAAATCCCAGGTCTTGAGGCAAAAAATCCTGCAACACTGTCACACGTACAAACATTAGCAATTAGATATAGAAACAGCCACACAGGGGTGTCTGGGTGGCTCAGTCGGTTAAGCATCCGACTCTTGAATGCCATTCAGGGCATGATCTCACAGGTCGGTGGGTTCAAGCCTTACATCAGGCTCCGTGCTAAGAGTGCAGAGCCTGCTTCGGATTCTCTCTCCCTCTCTCTGTGTCTCTCTGCCCTCCCCCACCTCCCCCAACATAAATAAATAAAGTTTAAAAAAAAATTGTTTTTTGTAACAGCCATACAGCCAATTCTGTGAGCTCAGTGAAGTTGGAACTCTCCATCCTTTTCCAAAATTTCTTGCCACTATTGACAGTCAGGGTTAGGTCATTCTTGGAGGAGGGGGCTGTCCTGGGCAGCATCTCTGGCCAATATCCATTAGACACCAGTAGCAACCCTCACACACAACACACACGCACAATTGCGACAACAAAAACGTCTCCAGACATTGCAAATGCTTTTCTGCCTCATCCTCCTCACCCCTACCTCCCCTGGTGGGGGAGGGGCAAAATTGTCCCCAGCTGAGAATCCTCACTCCAAAACAAGGCATCTTGCAAGCAAGGTTCGCTCATGGTAGACTCATATATTAATTCTTAATCAGAGCCAGGCGACCAGATCCTGTCCAAGCTTCCTAGAGTATAACCAGGGACCTTTCTGGAGCTAGGCAGTGTTCCAAAGGGTGTAGGCTACCGGGCACACTTGCAGCACGTTCCCTGTACGTCCCTGAGAGGAAAGTGCCAGATCGATATTTCTAACCAATCCACGTATCTTGAACACCACTCATTCCGCCAGTAAAAAACCTTTTCTGACACCAGTTGTTCATATTAGCAAACGCTGGTGTGAACAGCGGGTGAAGTTCATCGAGGTGGCCGTAGCAGTCACTTGAGAGGTACGGACTTTTGATTAGAGACTTTCAAATGCTAACTCTTCATACGGAAGCAATTTTAAATAAAGGCAATATAATAAGTCACTCTAACAGCTATTTAGATACCCCAAATCTTAGGGGACCTGGGTGGCTCAGTTGGTGGAGCATCTGACTTTGGTTCAGGTCATGATCTCATGGTGCAGGAGTTCGAGCCCCACGTTGGGCTCACGGCTGTCAGCCTGTCAGCACAGAGCCCACTTCAGATCCTCTGTCCTTCTCTCTCTGTGTCTCCCCTGCTTGCGCTCTCCCCAAAACTAAATATTTTTTTAAAAATAAATGTCTCAAATCTTTTATTATTACCATTATCATTATCATTATCATTATTGGGATGTAATTGATCCCCGAAATCCAAAAGGCTGAAAAACCATCACCGCATATCAAACTGCTTCTTTGTGAAAAGCTATTCAGGTAGAAACTAGTCCCTCCGAAGGGACTCTCACACTCAAACTGTTCCTGCATGTGATTTGTAGCCAAATTTTAATGAAAACCAATGTCCCCAGCCACTTTTCCCAACTGACGGAAAAGACGGTTTCGAACAGAAGTCAGCCTAGGGTCCATCTTAGGGGTGAATTGCATGATTGCCAACCAGAGTTTGTTTCTCAGGGAGTTTGTGTGTATAAGAATGCACAAGTTGCAATTAATTCCCAGCGAAGTCACTCCTCAAGTTAATTAGAAATGCAAAGTGTGAGTCTAAATGTTATGAGATTATAAAATGGCTTAATAATGGGAACAATGAGATTGAAGCATATGCATTCTGGCCATGTAAATATTTCATAACAGTGCCAATCTGATTTCATTTGCCTAATCATGCCATTGATATGCAGCCACCAGCCTGCAAATAGAAAGGCTGAATTGCAACAGATCACCCTTCTAATGTCATAATTATTAATATTGGAGGAAAATGGAGCTGCTCTACTCCCATGCAGACTGCTGGGCCTTTGGAATTGAGATGGGGACGGCACTGCAGTGGGAAGAGGAGGAAGGTGATAGGTACACCAGCCCCAACGTCCCTATCCCGCCTGTGGGCCAGAAGTATTTAGGTAAGTAGGCAGCTCAGCAGAGCAGAGTGATAGGAGCAAGCTGGAGAGCAGAGTTGTTGCAGGACGTGAATTACCCAGCCCTTGGTCAAAATCACAATGAAACACACATGGAACTGGAGAAGAGGAAAGAGGAGAGAGTTTTGTGGCAATACAGGATTCTGTGTGTGAGACTTCAGCCGGGGGCCGGGTAGGGCTGCGGGGCTGGGCGGGGCAGTAGCCTCTGTCCTCTTTGGCTTCTTCTATTGGGTATCTTCCATATGCTTTGTGCACAAATCTTTGATGTGCACAGAATCTGACCTCCCCCCCCCCCCCCCATCGACATTTGAGAGCTGCTTTCCCTCCATTTCCAGTTGAACTGCTTTGGGACACTTCTGTCATCAACTCTTTTTCCGGGTGTATCCTGCCTGTCCACTTTAACCATAAGGGGTAAAGGATACTCTGGATACTCTCTGATTCCTCTGTGGCATTTAGTACAGTGGGGAGGGTATAGCGACTGGATGGACTCCAGTAGCAGTGTCATGAACTTGTTTAGGCAGCACCGCCTACGGAAAGAATGCTACATAGTAACTAGTGAGATGCAGGTTTGAATCCCAGCCCTGCACTTAACTTGGGTAAATCACCTAACCTCTCCTCCCCAGTCTCAGTTTCCCCATTTGTAAAATGGGGGGTCATGGGGTACCCGAGTGGCTCAGTCGGCGAAGTGTCCAACTTTGGTTAGGCCATGATCTCACGGTTCGTGGGCTCGAGCCCCACGTCGGGCTCTGTGCTGACAGCTCGGAGCCTGGAGCCTGCTTCAGATTCTGTGTCTCCCTCTCTCTCTGCCCCTCCCCTGCTTGCGCTCGGTCTTTCTCTCTCAAAAATAAATAAACATTAAAATTTTTTTAAATGAGGATCATGATGCCTGGCTCCCAGTTCTGTTGTGGAGGGTTGTTCAAGAAAAAGAATGTGACAACACTATGTGTGTAGGTACATAATACCTTGTTTTAAAAAGGATCTGCAGGGGCGCCTGGGTGGCGCAGTCGGTTGGGCGTCCGACTTCAGCCAGGTCACGATCTCGCGGTCCGTGAGTTCGAGCCCCGCGTCAGGCTCTGGGCTGATGGCTCGGAGCCTGGAGCCTGTTTCCGATTCTGTGTCTCCCTCTCTCTCTGCCCCTCCCCCGTTCATGCTCTGTCTCTCTCTGTCCCAAAAATAAATAAACGTTGAAAAAAAAAATTAAAAAAAAAAAAATAAAAAGGATCTGCAGCAGCCATACGATGTCAAATGCTACGCAGAAGTTCAAAATGAACATTCTCAGCCTTAAGTTTCTCTGCTTCCTTCTGCTCCAAGCAGGTGTCTCAGGTCTAGGCACACAGGTCATTCCCTGGAAACAGGCACCAGACAAGCTTCCTTCTAGAAAGTGGTCCTTACCCCGCCCCCCCAGCACTTCTTGTCCATAAGATTCGCAGACATTGGCAGAGGAGTCTACTAAATCTAGGCAGCACATTTTGGGGGTGCTTTTTAAAAACTGAGCAAATTACTGAACTTCTCAAAACCTCAGTAACTTCATCTGTGAAATGGAGAAAGTAATAGCTCTCGCCACACGGGCTTACCGTGAAGATCGAGAGAACACCAACGGAAAGCATTTAGCGTGCTGCCCAACTCACAGAAAGCACTCTGTGTAATCTATTACCATGCTTACCTTTTATTTTATTATTATATAATAAATAATAATTATATTATATAATTATAAATACGTAATACTAACAGTATTGCTAATTATTTATCACTGTTAATTGTAATAAGTAGAGATGTAACCGTGGGCTCTA
Organism: Leopardus geoffroyi; assembly: GCF_018350155.1. Taxonomy (NCBI): domain Eukaryota; kingdom Metazoa; phylum Chordata; class Mammalia; order Carnivora; family Felidae; genus Leopardus; species Leopardus geoffroyi. The sequence goes on from NC_059329.1 coordinate 20,028,372, forward strand.
AGAAACCCAGAAAGCTAGAGATGTTGCCACAAATATAACTCTTGATTACCTCCTTTCTGGCAGGCTGCTTAAAGAACTGTAGATTATTGCTATACGTGCACAGCATGCAGGACCTGTGAAACGTGTGCTGTGGACATAGTTGTTGGGGCACCTGGGTGGCTTAAGTCAGTTACGTGTCTGGCCCTTGATTTCAGCTCAGGTGATGGTCTCAAGGTTCGTGAGATTGAGCCCTGCATTGGGCTCCACGCTGGGCATGCAGCCTCTTTTAGATTCTCCCTCTCCCTCTGTTCTTCCCCTGCTCTTAATCTCTCTCTCAAAAAAGGAACAAAGGAAGGAAGGAAGGAAGGAAGGAAGGAAGGAAGGAAGGAAGGAAGGAAAAGAAAGAGAGGGAGGAAGGGAGAAAGAAAGAAAAAGAGAGAAAGAAAAAGAAAGAAAGAAAGAAAGAAAGAAAGAAAGAAAGAAAGAAAGAAAGAAAGAAAGATGAAGGAAGGAAGAAAGAAATGAAGGAAGAGAGAAAGTTGGCACTAAATGTGTGCCAGGGGTGGGAGGGAGGGGAGGGTGGGTGATGCGCATTGAGGAGGGCACCTTTTGGGAGGAGCACTGGGTGTTGTATGGAAACCAATTTGACAATAAACTTCGTATATTGAAAAAAGAAAAACAAAATGTGTGCCAGACACTGGCTAAGCACTTTACATATAACTCACTTAGTTCATACGATAGCTCTCATGAAGTGGTACTTAACATTCTCCCCATCTTACAGATGAAGAAACTGAGGCAAAGGAAGGCGTACAACTTGTCCGAGAGTCACGGAGACAATAAACCGCAGAGCTGGCATCAAAACCACGCCATTGGCTTCAGCACCCATGCATGCCTTTACAGTGTGGACGAACCGCTGTGCTGTTTCCTTACCATAAAGGAATCCACAGGAAAGGAGAAATTCCGGGTCCGCTCCTCCCGCCTTGGGAGCTAAGAGCCTACAGTGATGGACCCGGAGGGTTTGCCTGCTACACACCCAGTGGTTTTTTATCGTTTTACCCTGAATGCCTTTAGGCAGAAACGTGTGCTCTTCCGGCTGAGACAGGCTGGGCCGCTCACTAGTGGATTGTACCTCTGTTATTTGTTGGTTTGACCTGCCTGGCCCACGTGGGCATTTGAGCATGCAGCCCTGTGCTCTAGGAAACAGAACGACTGGAATCTGACATTTGGATTCATACCCAAGCAGTTTTACTCCAGCGAGAGACGTGTCGGGCTTTGCCAGTAGGGTTGACATGAGAAGAAGCTGTATTAGAGGAAAACAATCTCTTCTTCTCAGTCCCCATTCAAGGCAGCACCCTGAGACGGGGAGGTTGCCAGAAGCCACAGAGTGAGGGGCCCGCTCGCCTTACTCGGGGGTTTGGGCTTTGGGTCTCAAACCGTCGCCTTCGCTGATCTTGACTCTTTGTGCATCCGGCTTCCCCATTAGACCAGGGCTCCCTAGAAAGACGCTGCTTCTCTTGCCTCGGCACCTCCTCTGCAGCCAGGTCAGCGCTCTGCATTCAGGGACCTGCCCATACCTGATGCTCATCAAGGCTCTCCCAGCAGACCACTAGGAGCTCACGAAGATGGAGGCTTGGTTATGTCTCAGCGGCAGCGGCTGGAACCAGAGTCTTTGCTCCAACGGCGCACCTGACGACCGGGCTCGCCCAGGACAGCAGCGGGCCAGCCGAGGCGAGAAACAGCAGCAGAGTGGCCGTGAGCACAGAAGCAGGAGCAGGAACGTCAAGGCCCAAATCTTGGTTTCCCTTCCAACCAGTTGCGTGACTCGGGCAGGTACGTAACCTCTTGGTGCCTCTGTTTTCCTCAATGTCAAGTGGAAACGAATGAGAACACTTAACTTACAGAGTGGTGATGATTACATCTGTTGATCCATACAACGCATTTACGATAGTGCCTGGTGCATAGTAAGCGCTCAAGAAAGAGTCTTTTCATTCTTCGTCACTGAATATAAACCAGCCACCTAGGTATCTAGATGGCTCCTGTGTGGCTGACCTCTGACCCCTTGGTCCCATCACCCTGTCTCTCAGTTGCCGCCTCCTAGGCTGGAGATAAAGGAAGCACAGAGCCCCGTCCCTCCCACCCTCCCTCCCTCTCTCCTCTGGGGGCTACGATCAACAAATGATCACAGCACAGGTTCAACCCAATTAGGACAAGACCCCCAAAGCAGATGCTGCTTATGTACAGAAGAGAGAGTAAAAGAATGGACTCCAGAAGGCTTGGGACCCACTCATAGAGGATGCTAATTGGTTTCTTGCTGGTAATTTTTCACCCCTTAGTGAACAAGAAAGAAGGCATCTCAGAGGCTCATCTGCTTTGCAGGTGATCAGGCAAATGAATATCTGTGTCCGAGGAGAGTTGAAGATTATCTTTTTTTTCCCCTCTCTCCAAAGGGAACATAATCTCATTTGTCCCAAGCAAAGATTTAATTCCTGGCAGGTCTGCTGAGCTGGCAAGGGATAAAGGTCATCTCCAAAACTGCCTCCAGGCTCTGACTCTTGCAGAATCTTGGGAAGTCCTAGCGCCATAGGGCTTGGGTCGAGTTAATAAGTCATTTTATCATCAAGGAGTTTGCAGAGAAGAATGAGGATGACACAGTAGCTTCAGGGACTATGAAGAGCTTGGCTGTCAGGGGGAGGGATGGGGCTGAGCAAGAGACAAGTATCTATAAGAATCATTTCCCTCGAGGGGCGCCTGGTGGCTCAGGCAGTTAAGCGTCCAGCTCTCGATTTCAGCTCAGGTCATGATCTCATGGTGAGATCAAGCCCTGCATCGGGCTCCATTCTGTCAACAGGGAGCCTGCTTGGGATTCTCTCTACCTCTCTCTCTGCCCCCTGCTCGCTCACTCTCTCTCTCTCTCAAAAATACATAAATAGGGGCACCTGGGTGGTCGGTCGGTTGAGCGTCCGACTTTGGCTCAGGTCATGATCTCTGAGTTCGTGAGTTCAAGCCCCACATCAGGCTCGCTTTGTCAGCGCAGAGCCCGCTTTGGATCCTTTGCCCCCTGTCTCTGCCCCTGCCCTGCTTGCATGCTCTCTCTCTCCCTCTCTCAAAAACAAATAAAACATTTTTGAAAATGTTTAAAAATAAATAAATAAACGTGAAACAAAACAGAATCACTTCCTTTTCGAACACTTTCTGTGCCTTGCATGTATGTCTATTATTGCAATGTCTTGATGGACTGGATGAACCCAATGACATGACCGTGACCTTGAGGGGAGTGGCTTAGTCTCAAACAAACACCAGTCACTTACTGTATGTCAGGCACTGTGCTATTTGCTTAACCTGCATTAACTCATCAACTCCTCAGGCAGGGGTTGCATACGGATGGAACTAGGAAGCCTGATAGAGTCCCGCATATCTGTTCTCCTGGAATCTCCAAACCCTAACACCGTATGGCCTTAAGGTATTCCATTGACCTAAACCCACGTTGCAAAGAAAACTGCTGGTGGTGCCATGAGCGTATAATACTAAGTGCCCCATAAACATCTGCTCTCTCGAATTGACTAGCCAGGGGCACCCGGGTGGCTCAGTCAGTTGAGCGTCCGACTTCGGCTCAGGTCACGATCTCGCAGTTCGTGGGTTCGAGCCCCGCGTCGGGCTCAGTGCGGACAGCTCAGAGCCTGGAGCCTGCTTCGGATTCTGTGTCTCCCTCTCTCTCAGCTCCTCCCCCACTCACACACACACACACACACACACACACACACACACACACACTGTCTCTCTCTCTCTCTCTCTATCAAAAAAAAAATGATAAACATAAAAAGTAAAAAGAATCGGCTAGTCATACATTCGGCCAAGACGACTAGCGTGAAGCTGTGCTCCTGAAACAGAGGCTGTTACCCACCTGGAGATAACTCTAAGGAGTGGGAGAAAACCATCCACACTAGCTGCCTCACCCGCTGCAAATTGATCTCCAAGCTTTATCCTGGGACAGCTGAGTCTACTCCAACATCATCCCTCCTGTCCATTCTTGTTACTGCCTCCGTTCCTTTACTGGGTACCTCTCCCCCAGTCGGCAAATCAATGACACTTGTCACCTCCCACCTTTCTAAAATCCAAACCACTGTTACATCCTGTGAATCTTTCCAAAATACAATTTCAATCAAACTGAAAACCTGCATTACCCAGTGCCTTCCAAATCGGTCACATCCTCAGCCTTCTGGGCCCTCCATGCTGCCTTGCCCCATTCCTTGTTTCCCTCTGCCCGGCATGCTGACTACTCCCCCTGCTCAAACAGTCTGTTGCATATTCACGTCCTAGCTCAGAGCTGTCCAGCCTACCGTGCCTGGCTGTAGGCATATCTGCGGCTCAGAAGAACAGAACAGGAGGAGTCAAACACATCTGAGACTTAAACTCCTGTCCTGTCACTGATGTTTGCATGAACTTGACCAACGTATTCAGTCTCTCTGTCTTGGATGCCTCATCAGTAAAAGAAAAATAATTCCAACCACGTTGCAGGGTTGTTGAGAGATAAGAGTTAACTCACTTGGCCAGTTCGGCTAGTATTTGTTGACCACCCATACATGGCAGGCATCACTGTGGGTCCCGGAGATACAGCAATGGACAAAATACGGAGCTTGCCTCCAACAGAAGGTGGAAAGGACACATGAATAAAAAAAAAAAACCGAATGCATGTAAAGTGCTCAAGGCGTGCCTAGCACACAGCTGTCTCTCAATAAATAGTAACCGTTTTCCTTTTCTTTTCTTTTGTTAATATATTTTTTTGAAGTTTATTTATTGTTTTGAAAGAGATAAAGAGTGAGCAGAGGAGGGGCAGAGAGGGAGAGGGAGAGAGAGAGTGCGGAGCTCGAACTCACAAACCGTGAGATCATGACCTGAGCTGAAACCGGGAGTCGGGCACTTAACCGACTGAGCCACCCAGGCGCCCTGGTACCGGCTTTTCTTTTCAAATATTTCAAAAGGCCTGATAACAGATGTACATTTTTCTACCCGACATCACGCAGGATTTCAACTGTTAAACTCAGAGACTTCCCTGAAGGAAGGGCAGTATCTTATCTATCAATCTACTGTGAATGTATTCCAAGTACCCAGCACACAAAGAGCGTGCTAAATATTGGCTTGTTGAATAAACGTTGGCTAATTTGTGATGATCAGGAGCTTTAATCGGCAGTTTTGTGGGGGTTTTTTTATACTAAACGTTTATTTATTTTTGAGGGAGAAAAAAGAGAGTGAGCACGAGCTGAGGAGGGGCCGAGAGAGGGGGGACAATGGATTCGAAGCGGGCTCTGCGCTGTCAGTCTGACGTGGGGCTCAAACTCATGAACCAGGAGATCATGACCTGAGCCGAAGTTGGACCCTTAACCAACCGAGTCACCCAGGCGCCCCTTAATCGACAGTTTTGTTGACTTTAATTATAAATAGGAAAATGTATTACTCGGTAAGTCCACTTGGAGAGGCAAAATCTTTCAAGTGTGGGGCCATTGCCAAGAGGAAAGGTGTAGGCCTCACAAGCAGAGCCCCCTGAAAGCCCTTCTCAGCTACCTTCATTTACTGATATCCTCTCCTCCCTTCAAGACCCTTTCCTCCTTATCCATGACGCTTTTTCAGATTCCATCCACCATATGCTCCCCGTGATGAACCTCCAAAGCTCACTGCACCTCTCTTCAACACACAAGCCTCACAGCAGGATCATCTGAGGGTTAGTTTTGTGCACCTCCATGGAGACCACAAACTCTTTGAAGACCTCTAACAGGGGCGCCTGGGTGGCGCAGTCGGTTAAGCCTCCGACTTCAGCCAGGTCACGATCTCGCGGTCCGTGAGTTCGAGCCCCGCGTCGGGCTCTGGGCTGATGGCTCAGAGCCTGGAGCCTGTTTCCGATTCTGTGTCTCCCTCTCTCTCTGCCCCTCCCCCGTTCATGCTCTGTCTCTCTCTGTCCCAAAAATAAATAAACGTTGAAAAAAAAAAAAAAAAAAAGACCTCTAACAGCTTTCACCCCAAAGCGACTAGAAAAATATCTTGCTTTTAAAAGATACACTGTCAGGGAGCCTGGGTAGCTCAGTCGGTTGGGCGTCCGACTTCGGCTCAGGTCATGATCTCGCAGTCCATGAGTTCAAGCCCCGCATCTGGCTCTGTGCTGACAGCTCGAAGCCTGGAGCCTGCTTCGGATTCTGTGTCTCCCTCTCTCTCTGCCCCTCCCCTGCTCGCACTCTGTCTCTCTCTCTCAAAAATAAAATAAAAACATAAAAAAAAAAAAGATACACTGTCATTGTCACATGGTCCTGATTGGCCCAATCTCTTCTCTACCTCCAAGGCGCTCCCCCTCCCCCTCCTCCAGCCCAGAGCTTTCTCCTCTTGCAGAACCAGACTAGCCAGACCGCACAGAACAGTCTTAATGCTTCAACAAAGGGGGCAACCGCTCAGGCAAAGTACCTGCAAAATAATACGTCGTTCAGGATGTGGCTACTGAGTCAGACTAACAAGGTTCCGACGTTAACTCCAAAGGCATCTCTCACCGTGATCTTGAGCAATTTACTTTACTTCTCTGGGCCTCGGTGTCTCCACCTGTAAAATGGGAAGAAGAAACAGTAGCCTTTATTTTATTGGGTGGTTTGAAGGAGTAAAGGAGATCACACGTAAACTTCTTACCAGGCACGGTGCCTGGTATATTGTAAGCACTCAAGAAATGTTAGCTGTAACTCAAGAGCATCAAAAAAAAAAAAAAAGCCACAAGTGTCATTCACCACCCAGCTTGCTGGTACCTAAACTACATGGTCAAGAGTGGGAGCTGAGAGCCAGGCTACTTTGGTTCCAAACCTGCTCCGCCACTTACCAGTAGCGAAGCTTTGGGTGAGTCCCTAAAGCTGAGATTCTATTTCCTCATCTTCAAAACGGGGATGATGCTGATTATGTCATTTCCTCTTCAGGACATTGTGACGAGCAAGTAAGCGAATGCAACCGAAACTGTTTCGGATGGTTCTGCCATGCCGTAAATGCTCAATAAAGATTAGCATTACTGGTACAGGGGCGCCTGGGTGGTTCAGTCAGTTGAGCGTCTGACCCTTGCTTTCCACTCAGCTCATGATCTCAAGGTTCCTGAGTTCGAGCCCCGCGTCGGGCTCAGGGCTGCTGGTGCAGAGCCTGCTTGGGATTCTCTCTCTCTCCCTCTCTCTCTGCACCGCCTCCCCCCGCCCCGAATAAATAAATAAACTTAAAAAAAAAAAAGAATTAATGGTAGAGCCACCCGTTCCGTCCCATTGCGGAAGTCTGTCCATTTGTCCACACCAAGGCAGAGACAACTGATTCGTTCCATTCTTCCATTTCATCCACTGTGAGGATGACTCTTGAATTCCACCCTGTGAGATACACGTGGCAGGAGACCGAGAGCAAAGGTGACTAAGGCCGAATTCCTGTCCTCCAGGAACACGTGATGTGACCACCACGGGTAATAATTCGGTAGCAACTTGGAGTTTGCCAAGCGCTCTCTTCATCTACCCTTCCGTGCTTGTTCACAACTCTGGAAGGTAGGGGTCGTGAGTCCATTTTGTCACTGAGGAAACCGGTTTGTTCAGGGTGAATGACTCACAAAGGTCACACAGCTAGAGGGTGGCTGAGCCAGGATTGGAACACGTGCCCTCCCCGTGTTTGCAGCCCCCAGAGGATGGACTTTGACAGGTGGCAGGGGACGAAGGACTTGGGATTCCTGTGGAAGCTCAGAGGCAGCTCAGAGAGGGGAGCAAGGGGACAACAGGATGCTGTCCCCTACTTGTCTGCCAGCAACGGGAGCTAAGTGACTGTTTACATACAAATGGCCTCCAGGCAGATGCTGGAGGAGCAGGGGGGAGAGGCCTTGCCCGGGGGACCCCCCTCCTTTGATTAGCCGCCTCCCCTCCTTCCCTTCCCCCCATTCCAGTTTTGTCAAAGGGCAATTAAGCCCCTCTCTCCTGTCTGAGGAGGCTGCCTTTGTCATTCGGGTCTGCATCCTCCTCCTTGTTTAGCAGCTAATGAGGCCTCCCCTAATTAGAGTTTTACAGTCACCTACAATTAGGCCCCTTTAATGCTTTTGAATAGGATACTTTTAACCTATTTCACTTTGTAACTGGGGCATCCATCCAGGTGTACGCACATTGGAAGCAGGCACCGGTGAGGGTAGAGGATAAAGGGACTAGGTCAAAGGCACATGATGCATATGCACATGTTCACATACATATACATACATATATACTCATATGCATGGACACATATACATACACACGCATATACACACATGCATGTACACACATACATATATAAACATATGCATATACATACACACAGACACGTGCACATACACGTATACACACATATGCATGTACACACATAAATATATACATATGCAAATATATACACGTAGACATGTATGCATATACACATATATACGTATGCATGTGTACACATATATACATACGCATGTGCACACATACATATATATGCATATAGATACACCTAGACACATATGCATATACATATATATGTACGCATGTGCACACATACAGAAGCACGTACACACATACATATATACACATATGCATGTACACACAGACACATGCGCATATACGCATACATACATGTATGCATGTACATACATATACATGCAAGCATGTATACATATAGACACATATGCATATACATATATACACGTATGCATGTACACACATACATATATAAACATATGCATATACATACAGACACGTGCACATACATGTATATACACATATGCATGTACACACATAAATATATACATATATGCAAATATATGCACATAGACATGTATGCATATACATATATATGCATGTGCACACATATATACGCATATGCATGTACATACATACATATATATGCATATAGATACACCTAGACACATATGCATATACATATATATGTATGCATGTGCACACATACATTTATACACGTGTGTACAAACACAGATACATGTGCATATACACATACATACATGTGTGCGTGTACATACACACATGCATATACATATAGATACATGTGCGTATATACATATACACGTATGCGTGTGCACACATATATACACATACGCACACACATATATACATACACGACCATGTCACACACAGGACTGCAGGCTGTCGGGTGTGTACATGGGGATGTCTGAGCACAGAGATGCACGGCTTCCCTTGTGAGCATACCAGGGCTCCGGGGTTGCAAGGGAGAACATTTGGCTGTGTGTTTACTGTTCAGAGTGTACATGTGGAAGGAAGGTGTGTGGGGGGGTGCAGAGAGTTCTAGCTGTGTGTGACTGTGTTAAGCGAAGGGAGTAGGAAAGCAGGAAATGGTTGGTGAGTGCCTACTATCTCTTTCCAAGAAAGGACTTTATTTTTAATAGATAATACATGTGCATGGATTCAAAAGGCACAAAAGATGAAAAGAGAGAGATCTCCCTCCCACCCTTGCCTCCAAAGAGCCAGTTCTCTTCCCAAAAGGCAATCTTCTACCAGAGACATGCTGCGCCTATACAGTATATATTTACAAATATCCTTTTTGTAACAGAGTAAGAGTTTAATATGCACATTGTTCTGAACCTTCCTCTTTCCATTTAAAAATAGATGTTGTCTGTTATTGTGATTCTGGGCAGTGTTCCCCATCTGTATAGAGGTTTTTTCTATAGATATATTTAATGACTATGTATTATCTTTTTTCATATCATTATCCTTTAATTAACAGTATTCTTGTGAAATAAATGTTTCTTCCCATTTTTTAAAAGTTTATTTATTTTGAGAGCGAGAGAGAGAGAGAGGGAGCAGGGGAGGGGCAGAGAGAGAAGGGGAGAGAGAATACCAATCAGACTCTGCACTGCCCGCAGAGAGCCCAGTGTGGGGCTCAACCTTGCAAACCATGAGATCATGACCTGAGCCGAAACCCAGAGTCAGACGCTTAACTGAATGAACCACCCAGGTGCCCCTTAGCATTTTATTCTTTAATTTTTTTCTAAATTTTTATTTAAATTCTAGTTAGTTAACATATAGTGTAATATTGGTTTCAGGAGTAGAATTCAGAGATTCATCACTTACATATAACACCCAGTACTCATCACAAGTATCCTCCTTAATGCCCATCACCCATTTAGCCCACCCCTCACCCACCTCCCTCCATCAACCCTCAGTTTGTTCTCTACCGTTAAGAGTCTTGGATGCCCCGGGGGTGCTTGGGTGGTTCAGTCGGTTAAGCGTCCGACTTCAGCTCAGGTCATGATCTCACGGTTCGTGGGTTTGAGCCCCGGGTCAGGCCCTGTGCTGACAGTTCAGAGCCTGGAGCCTGTTTCAGATTCTGTGTCTCCCTTTCTCTCTCTGCCCCTCCCTGGCTCACACTGTCTCTCAAAAATAAAGAAACATAAAAAAAAAAATTTTTTTTTCAAGAGTCTTGGGATGCCTGGGTGGCTCAGTCAGTTAAGCATACAACTTTGGCTAAGGTCGTGATCTCATGGCTCATGGGTTCGAGTCCTGCATCCGGCTCTGTGTTGACAGCTCAGAGACTATAGCCTGCTTCAGAGTCTGTGTCTCCCTCTCTCTCTACCCTTCCCCTGCTTGTGCTGTGCCTCGTTCTCCCAAAAATGAGTAAACATTAAAAAACTTTTTTTTTACAAAAAGAGTCTCTTATGGCTTGCCTCCCTCCCTCTCTTTTTCCCTTTCCATATATGCATCTATTTTGTTTCCTGAATTCCACAAATCATATGGTGTTTGTCCTTCTCTGACTTATTTTACTTAGCATAATACAGTCTAGCTCCACCCAGGTCATTGCAAACGGCGAGATTTCATTCTTTTTGATGGCTGAGTAATTTTCCATTGTATATGTATGCCACATCTTCTTTATCCATTCATCAGTCGTGGGATACCTGGGCTCTTTCTGTCGTTTGGCCATTGTTGATAATGTTCCATAAACGTTGGGGTGCACGTGCCCCTTCAAATCTGTATTTTTACATCCTTTGGGTAAATACCTAATAGCGCCATTGCTGGGTCATAGGGCGGTTCTATTTTTAACTTCTTGAGGAACCTCCACACCGTGCTGCAGAGCGGCTGCCCCAGTTTGCATTGCCACCAGCAGTGCCAAAGAGATCCTCTTTGCCCGCATCCTCGCCAACATCTGTTGTTGCCTGAGTCGTTCACGTTAGCCATTCTGACAGGTGTGAGGTGGTATCTCATTGTGGTTTTGATGTGTGTTTCCCTGAGGATGAGTGATGTGGAGCATCTTTTCATGTGTCGGTTGGCCACCTGGATTAGACATGGTTTTAGATGCTACTCTTAGCACATCATAGTAGGGGCTTGACCAGTGCCTGCTAAATGAATGGTATTAAACGGCCAACCAGAATAATGAAAAAGAAAAAGACATATAATACCAAGTGTTTGGGAGGATGGACAGCAATCTTCATATTCTGCTGGCCCCAATGACCTTTGCTCTCTACTGTCTTCCCATCATTATCTTAGGTTGCATGGCAAGAGGGCTTTTGTAGATGTAACTAAGGTTACTGACCAGTTGACCTTAAGATAGGGAGATGATCTGGGTGGGTCCCATTTAATCACATGAGTCCCTTTTTTTCTTTTTTGGAGAGAGAGAGAGTGGGGAAGGGACAGAGAGAGGGGGAGAGAGAGAGAATCCCAGGCAGGTTCCACACCAATCACAGAGCCGACTTGGGGCTCTATCTCGCAGACCGTGAGATCGTGACCCGAGCCAAAATCAAGAGTCAGATGCCCAACCTATTGAGCCACCCAGGTGCCTCGAATCATAGGCGTCCTTTAAAAGCAGAGAGCTTTTCTTCAGCTGGTGGCAGAAGGGGGCATCAGAGGGATTCAAAGCATGAGAAAGATGTGATGCACTGTTGTAACTTAGCTGGGCCTAAAAGTGGCCTCTAGAAACCGGGAAGCCGCCCTCAGCTGACAGCCAGTAAGCAAATGGGGAGCTCACTCCTATACGACTGCAAGGAACAATTCTCCCAACAACCTGAATGAGTCTGGAAGCAGATTCTTTCCCAGAGCTTCCAGAGAAGAGCCCAGACCCACTGATAGCTCGATTTTGGCCTTGTAAGACCTTAGGCAGAGAACCCAACTGAGCCTGCCTGGACTTTTTTATTACAGAACTGGGAGATAATAAATGGGTGCTGTCTGAAGCCACTAAGTGCTTGCATTTAAATATGCATTAAATATGCAGCATTAAAATACTAATATGGATGCTCAACCAGCACTGTGGAGAGCAATGAAGGCCTCCGGGTAAAAGCCTGTGCCAGCTGCCAACTGTGTGGGTGAAATCAGTTTAGAAGTACACCGGCCAGGGGCGCCTGGGTGGCGCAGTCGGTTAAGCATCTGACTTCAGCCAGGTCACGATCTCGCGGTCCGTGAGTTCGAGCCCCGCGTCGGGCTCTGGGCTGATGGCTCAGAGCCTGGAGCCTGTTTCCGATTCTGTGTCTCCCTCTCTCTCTGCCCCTCCCCGTTCATGCTCTGTCTCTCTCTGTCGCAAAAAAAATAAATAAAAACGTTGAAAAAAAATTAAAAAAAAAAAAAAAAAAAGAAGTACACCGGCCAGCCCCAGCCGAGCCTTCAGATGAGGCAGCCTGGGTCAGCATCCTGACTGCAGTCTCACAAGGCATCCTGAGCCCAAATGACCCAACCAAGCTGCTCCTGAATTCAGGGCAGATCCCCCGGGTCTCCTGTCCAACTCCTTTGCCCTCCCTTTGGAATTCCCACCTTGGACTCTCAGGGTCCACAGTTGCCCGAGTTGCTCTGGTGAGGATGCTTAAGAGCAAACGAAACTTCTTTAGGAGGAAGGTCAGAGAAAAATGGTTTTTTTTTCACACGCGAAGAGGGGCGCCTGGTTGGCTCAGTCAGTTAAGCATCCGACTCTTGATTTCAGCTCCGGTCATGATCCCACAGTTCATGAGATAGAGCCCTGTGTTGGGCTCTGCATTGAGAGCACAGAGCCTGTTTGGGATTCTCTTTCTCCCTCTCTCTCTGCCCCTCCCCAGGTCACTCTCTCTGTCTCCCTCTCAAAATAAATAAATAAACTTAAAATTAAAAATAAATAAAAGTTAAAACATTAAAAAAATACAAAATTTAAAAAATAAAATACTAAAAAAATAAAATAAAATAAAATAAAAACCATGTCTGGCACAGACTAGGCCCTCAGTAAATATTTGTTAGCTGATTTTCCAGATGGTGGAAATATAAAACTCAATAATAAGACATGAATTCAGCCCACAAGGAGATTAAAATGTATATAGCAAGTAAATAACTGTAACATAGTTTTAAAAAAAGCTATACTGTAAGAGCCATGAAGAAGGTAGTTTAAAATGCTAGAAGAACTCAGGGGAGAGGGAAAACGTTTTCCAGTTTGGAGAGAGATAAATCAAGGGAAACTTCCTGTAGTAGGTGGCATTTGAGTGGGTTTTGTAAAAGGAAATTAGGGATCAGTCATGCAGAGGTGATAAAAAGAAATTAGGGTTCAGTCATGCAGAGGTGATGGGGAATGATAGCAATGGCTAATACCACAAGCAGATAGAAGAAAATAAGCAGGAACGTCTGGGTGGCCCAGTCAGTTGAGCGTCAGACTCTTGGTTTCAGCTCAGATCGTGATCTTATGGTGCGTGGGATCGAGCCCCACATCGGGCTCTGTGCTGACAGCACAGAGCCTGCTCAGGATTCTCTTTCTCCCTCTTTGTGCTCTCCCCCCCCCTCCCCCGGTGTGCATGCACTCTCTCTGTCTCTGTCTCTCTCTCTCAAAATAAATAATTTTTTTTAAAAGAGGAAGAGCATAAACAAATTACTGAGTGTGTACAGAAACTCAGGCCTAGGAGAAACCATAGTGATAAAGATTCTCTAGCCCATGAACTGCAAACTAGCAGCTTTCTGGATGCATTTAGCACCCAGACGTACGTTACATGGTCTCCTCGATGTTTTCTAAAAGTTGAAATGTGAGGGGTGCCTGGGCGGCTCAGTCGGTTGAGCATCCGACTTCAGCTCAGGTCATGATCTCGCAGTTCATGAGTTCGAGCCCCGCGTCGGGCTCTGTGCTGACAGCTCGGAGCCTGGAGCCTGCTTCGGATTATGTCTCCCTCTCTGCCCCTTCCCCGCTCGTGCTCTGTCTGTCTCTCTGTGTCTCTCAAAAATGAATGTTAAAAAAATTTTTTTTAATTAAAAAAAGTTTAAATTTGAAAGCATTTCAGCAGGGTGTGCACTTTCCAATTCTACTTTAGTCAACCCAGCTTCCTGTTGTCTTAAACCACTCTTCAGCCTCTTCGTAGATTTCCATTATCCCGCCCTAGCTTCTGAGGGATTTGTGTTTGAGACCAGGGAGTTCAATAATCTTTTTATTTTACATGTAAGGACATCAAATTCCAGGAAAGGCTAAGTGGCCCCCCCAAGCAGGCATGGATAGTGGTGGACTTTTCTGCACGATTTCCAGCTTCCTGATGCCCTACCTAAGCTGCTTCTGCGGAGAGCCTGACCAACCAAGCAGCTCGGTGACACTTACTGTGAAGCATCCCCTGGCAGGTAACTGCATTATGGCTGTCAGCGAAGGTATGTTTGTTTTTCCTCGGAGCAGGTTTTAAGGAAAAGGCAAGGAGCCCAAGGTTTCTAGGTAGAGCTGAAGACACAGGCTACAGTGTGCTTCCTTTGTTATTTGGCTGAAAGCTGAGCTGAAGACCTAAATGGCAAAAAAAAAAAAAAAAAAAAAAAATGTCTTAACTATATTAAAAATGCAACTAGAATGTCTCTTCCCCCTTCAGGAATGCATTCGCTTCCTGGAGCAAAGCCTAAGCACGGGAGAAGCAGACTTTTCTTTAAAGCAGAACTGCAGTCGACTCTGAGGCGCCACCTGGTGGCCACTTACAGCGCAAGCAAAAGGAAAAGGGGTTGAATTCAGGGGTTTGATCAGGTAGGCCTGATCCTTGGTATAGAAAATTAAATTCCCTACGGAAGAACGTGGTATTCCAGGTTTCAAAAGGTTTTACTTGGGGGCCAAAGCAGCAGAGAGTTCAGTGGAGGTGGGTGGATTGAAATGGAGGCCTTTGAAAGCACTTGTGAGAATTTCTTCCCAGGGCACTGAAGAAATAGGCGATACAGGAGCAGAGAAGGCTACTGGCGAAAGGAATAGGGTGGGAAGAGATAGGGTTCAAACCTCCCTACAGGCTCTGGAGGACCCAGCTTGAGAATATTTCTCCAAATCTTCTGTGTTATGCGAGGAAGAAACAGTCCCCTATACGTGGGGCTTTTCAAAATCTTTTTCCAAATAGTATCCTCTTTTAAAAACACGTATGGGGGGGCGCCTGGGTGGCGCAGTCGGTTAAGCGTCCGACTTCAGCCAGGTCACGATCTCGCGGTCCGTGGGTTCGAGCCCCGCGTCGGGCTCTGGGCTGATGGCTCAGAGCCTGGAGCCTGTTTCCGATTCTGTGTCTCCCTCTCTCTCTGCCCCTCCCCCGTTCATGCTCTGTCTCTCTCTGTCCCAAAAATAAATAAACATTAAAAAAAAAAAACAAAAAAAAAACACGTATGGGGCCGCCTGGGTGGCCCAGTTGGTTAAGTGTCCAACTTCGGCTCAGGTCATGATCTCACAGTTCGTGAGTTGGAGCCTCACGTCGAGCTCTGTGCTGACAGCTCGGAGCTTGCAGCCTGTTTCAGATTCTGTGTCTCCCTCTCTCTCTGACCCTCCCCCATTCATGCTGTCTCTCTCTCTCTCTCTCTCTCTGTCAAAAATAAATAAACATAAAAACAATTTTTTTAATAAAAAATAAAAACATGTATGGACTTTAATAGAAATTAACAACATAACCACAGTAAAGGGTGTGAATGAAAAAAGAATCTACCCAAGAACCTTTGGACAGTAATATAAACTGTATGCACTGAGACTAACAAGTACACAGTATTGTACCCCAGTTAATAAATCTGTTTTTCAAATAGGTTGTAGATTAGCAACTCTGAAGCTGCTTTACATGTATTCTAAGGTTGAGCAAATAAGTAAATATATTGTTAATAATAAGCAGCAGAATTTTTACTGTCAGAGAAAGGAATCTGAATAAGAAAGGGAAAGGATAGAACGTACCCAGTGTTGGATGGAATCGGAGGGATCAGTATCCAGTTATGGTTTTTAATAGACAGATAGACAACCAGATGTGGAAATTAGTACAGATGGGTTTGTGTGTCACACATACATATATTTCCTAGCTCTGCCCACTGAGTGAAGAGATAATGACACTCCAGTGGCAATGAACCTATAGCGTGCAGACCTCTGTTTCTAAACACTATGCTCCTATAAAGAGGAACCAGGCATACTCAAATAGACAACTGATTACGTAGCTGGGGCAGAGAAAGTACAGGGTGAACTTGGAACATCTTGTGGTACCAGCAGGTAAGGATGCACTCAAAAACATAAGAACCTTTTGAGATGATGCAAGCGAACTTGATAGGGATCCAAATTCTGGGACAATTTGGGCCAAAAATAAGAAATGACAATTATGAATTATAATCCACAGAACAAAACAAGTTTTCAAATAGATGATTGATTGAATGAATAAACAGATCGTAAGTGGAGAGAAAGGGAACGTTCTTTCTTATTGCATTGCAATTAATAAACATAGAAGTGATGGAGAAAACAGAAAATCATTGATGGCAAACACCACCACAATAATTGTTTCAAGAAAGTATCATCAACGGATGCTAAAACTTACGGATGAGGGCCGCCTGGGTGGCCCTGTCGGTTGAGCATTGGACTTCGGCTCAGGTCGTGATCTCACATTTCGTGAGTTCGAGCCCCGTGAGTTCTGGCTGGCTGCTGTCAGCACGGAACCTGCTTCAGGTCCTCTGTCTTCCTCTCTCTGCCCCTCCCCCACTCCCGCTCATGCACTCACTCTTTCTCAAACATAAAAATAAACATTTCAATAAATAAACAAACAAATAAATAAAAGTTGTGGATGAACATGTGACCAGAAACAGGATATTTACAGAGTCTCAAGGTCTCTCTCTACGAGATCCTTGTTAGTTACAGGGAGAAATATAACAACTTCACAGGGAAAAGACCTGGCAGATATCTCCTTAACCAAGCGATCAAAGTTGATGTCACCAGTAAAGAAGCATAGACACCTGGGAATGCAAGCTGGTGCAGTCACTCTGGAAAACAGTATGGAGGTTCCTCAAAAAACTGAAAACAGAACTACCCTACGACCCAGCAATTGCACTACTAGGCATTTATCCACGGGATACAGGTGTGCTGTTTTGAAGGGACACATGCACCCCATGTTTATAGCAGCACTATCAACAATAGCCAAGTATGGAAAGAGCCCAAATGTCCATCGATGGATGAATGGATAAAGAAGATGTGGGATATATATGCAATGGAGTATTATTTGGCAATCCAAAAGAATGAAATCTTGCCATTTGCAACTACGTGGATGGAACTGGAGGGTATTATGCTAAGTGAAATTAGTCAGAGAAAGACAAAAATCATATGACTTCTCTCATATGAGGACTTTAAGAGACAAAACAGATGAACATAAGGGAAGGGAAATAAAAATAATATAAAAACAGGGAGGGGGGACAAACCATAAGAGACTCTTAAATATGGAGAACAAACTGAGGGTTGCTGGAGGGGGTGTGGGAAGGGGGATGGGCTACAGGGGTAAGGGGCACTAAGGAATCTACTCCTGAAATCACTGTTGCACTATATGCTAATTTGGATGTAAATTTAAAAAAATAAAATTAAGTTTTATGTTGAAAAATAAATAAATAAATAAATAAATAAGCCTGGAGTAAAAATAAATGCTTTACTCTCTTTGGAGGAAAATGCTAAATAAATAAAATGGGGTTCACTTTGAAAAAAAAAAAAAAAGCATAGACACTATGTGCCTCCTGATATGATGTGCTAAGAAGGATACTGCATCCTTGCCGTGGTGTCCTAACCAAAATATATAACCAAATTTAAGCATGAGGAAACTCAGGGCACCTGGGTGGCTCAGTCAGTTGAGCCTGAGTGTTCGACTTCGATTCAGGTCATGATCTCGCAGTTCAGGAGTTCAAGCCCCACATCAGGTTCTCTGCTGTCAGCGCACACAGCCCGTTTCGGGTCCTCTGTCCCCCTCTCTCTCTGCCCCTCCCCCACTTGTGCTTTCTCAAAAATAAATAAACATTAAAAAAATAAAATAAACATGAGGCAACTCAGGCAAACCCCAAACTGAGGGACAGTCTACAATCCAAGCAGCCAATGCTATTCAAAACTGTCAAGGACATGAAAGCTGGACACAAATCAAGGCACTGTCTCAGGGTGTTCTTGGTTTTTTTTAAGTTTTCATTTTATTTTTGAGAGAGAGACAGAGCGAGCAGGGGAGGGGCAGAGAGAGAGGGAGACACAGAATCCGAAGCAGGCTCCAGGCTCCGAGCTGTCAGCACAGAGCCCATCGCGGGGCTGGAACTCACAAACTGTGAGATCACGACCTGAGCCGAGGTCGGACACCCAACCCACTGAGCCACGCAGGCGCCCCTGGACACTGTCTCAGTTTTAAAAAGACCAAGGGGACATGACGAATAAATACAATGTGTAATTGTGGATTGGACCTTGGACCATAAACAGGACATTAGTGGAACAGTTTATGGTATATTGGCAATAGTGATTTCCTGGCTTTATTATCGTACGGTGGTTATACAATGTGTTAACGTTTGGGAAAGTTGGGTGAGGAGCGCATAGGAATTCTCTGTACTATTTTCGTAATGTTTTGCAAATCTTACAAACTCTTTTCTTGTACGTCTCACATATCTGTATCTTAACTAATTGCTTTGTTCATGCAATGATTTTTCTTTTAATTAAAGGACTGTAGTCTAAGCCTCATACTGGGAACACAACAATAAATAGGCCTGACATAATCCTTACTTTCAGGGAACCAAAGGTCCCGTGGAGATATAACTAGTCAATTACAACGTACTATGCGAAGTGCTTGATGTGTTAAGCAATTGCAGGCAGCATGACGTCATAGCACAAACTCTGGAGCTCTATTGTCTGGATTCAATTCCAGGCACTACCACTAGCTGTGTGACTTTGGGAAAAATCACTGAGACTCTCTGTGCTTCCATTTTTCTCATCCGCACAATGACTGCATGTACATTCTAGGGTTATTACGAAAATTCAATGAGTTAATCTCATAAAGCACTCAGAATGGTGCCTGGTGCACAATAAGCAGTATAAAATAAATAAGAACACACGAAGAGGGGAGCATCTAACCCGAAGGTGTGGAGAAGGGGAGTATTTAAAAATATTCCAGAGCAAGTGACATGTAAGCTGGGACCCAAAAGGTGGAATGATCAGCCTTTGCAAAGGTCCGGAAACAAGATAAGGCAAAGAGATTCACAAACAGAAAGAAGATGTGGATGTCTGGAGGGGTGAGCCGTGATCGGTCAGGTGTGGGAAACGAGATTAAGGAACTAAGCAAGCAAGGGGAAGATCACACAGGGCCTTTGAAACTGGATTAAGGAGTCTGGTCTTGGGGGCGCCCGGGTGGCTCAGTTGGTTAAGTGTCTGACTTCAGCTCAGGTCACGATCTCATGGTCCACGACTTCGAACCCCACGTCGGGCTCTATGCTGACAGCTCAGAGCCTGGAGCCTGCTTCAGATTCTCTCTCAAAAACAAATAAACATTTAAAAAAAATTTTTAAATTTTTAAAAAACACGGGGAAAAGACCTGAATAGACATTTCTTCAAAGAAGACATACAAATGGCCAAGAAGCACATGAGAAGTTGCTCGACACCATTAGCCGTCAGGAAGATGCCATTCCAAACCACAAGATATCATTTCATACTGACGAGGATGTTGAAACATTAGAACTCTCGTATACCACTGGTGTGTGGGTAAAATGGTGCAGCCATTTTGGAAAACAGTCTGGCCGCTCTTCCAAAAGCTAAACAGAGGCTTACCATATAACTTAGGAAGTCCACTCCTACTCAGATACCTAAGAGAAATGAAGACATCCGTCTACACAAAAACTTGTACATGCGTGTTCCTAGCAGCGTTCTTCATAATAGCTCCAAAAAGTCAACAACACAAATGTCTGTCAACTGCTAAATGGATGAACAAAATATGGTATATCCATACAATGGAATGTTCAGCCATAAAAAGGAATGAAACACGGGTATGTGCTAAAACATAGGCGAATTTCGACCACAGCGTGCTAAGTAAAAGAGGCCAGTCACAGCAAACCACGTGTTTTATAATCCTGTTTGTCTGAACTGTCCAGAACAGGCAAATCCAGAGAGCAGACTGGTGGTTGCATAGAGTTGTGCGGTAGGGAGTTTGGGGAGAAATGTGGAGGGAGTGCTAATGAGTGTGGGCTTTGTTTTGGAGTGACAAAAATGTTCTAAAATTGCTTGTGGTGATAGTTGCACTTACCTGTGAATATACTAAAAGTCATCGGCTTGGACACTTTAAAGGGGTGAATTGTATGTGAATTATGTCTCCACGAAGGTGTTAAAACAAATTCTCCTCGCACAGTGCTTTCACCTTCGTGAATGGTCACTTCACTCAGCCTTCAAATCTGTCCACTTCTCTCTGTCCAGCCTGCCATCATCCATTTGGGTCACCACAGAAGCCTTCTAACTGACCATGCTGCCTCCATTCTGCTGGCTTGGAGGTCTTTCTGAAGGGCAAATTGGTCACCTCACCTCTAGCCTCAATCTCGTCATGGCTTCCCACAACCGTAAAGCTAAAGACCAAACTCCCTTTTTTTAAGATATATATATTTTTTTAATTTTTGAGAGACAGAGCACGAGCGGGGGAGGGGCAGAGAGCGAGAAGGAGACACAGAATGTGAAGCAGGCTCCAGGCTCTGAGCTGTCACCACAGGGCACGATGCAGGGTGGGCTCGAACTCACAAGCTGTGAGTGAGATCCTGAGCCGAGCCGATGTTGGACACTCAACCGACTGAGCCACCCAGGCGCCCCAGATCTTTCCCCCATGTTTAAATTGGGTTATTTTTCTTTTTATTATTGAATTGTAAGAGTTCTTTATGTATTCTTGATACAAATCTCTTACCATATACATGGTTTGCATTATTTGTCTCCCATTCTTTTGGTTATCTTTCACTTTTTTTTAATGTTTATTTATTTTGAGAGAGAGATTGCGCATGTGAGCGGGGGGAAGGGCAGAGAGAGGGGGGGGGGGCGGAGAGAATCCCAAGCAGGCTCTGCGCTGACAGCACAGAGGTCAATCTCATGAATGGTGAGATCCTGACCTGAGCCGAAATCAAGAGTTGGATGCCCAACCGACTGCACACAGGCTCCCCTCTTTCACTTTCTTGGCGATATCTTTTGTCACGAAGAGGTTTTAATGTTGATGATGTCGTGTTTACATTTTCTCTCGCCGTTTTTGTTTTGTTTTCTCTTGCTGTTTTGTTACATCCAAGAAGCCACTGACCAAAGCCAAGGTCACAAAGATTTACGCCCATGTTTTGTGGTAAGAGTTTTATAGTTTTAGAATTGCCTTTAGGGCTTTGATCAATTTCGAGTTACTTTTTGTATATGGTGTGTTGTAGGGGTCTAAATTCATTACTTTGCATGTGCAAATCTAGTTGCTCACCTTGATGAAATTTGGAGAGGAAATATATTGAAATTGCTCCCAAGAAGAGTGAGGAGGGGAACCCAGGAAAGCACCCGGGAAACACGCTTAGTTAAGGAACAGCAGAGAAATGCTATGAGGCCAAAGAGTTTAGGAAGGGGTGGATAGAATAGAAAAAATCCAGGGGCTCCTGGGTGGCTCAGTTGGTTGAATGTCTGACTTCAGCTCAGGTCATGATCTCACAGTTCGTGAGTTCGAGCCCCGCATCAGGCTCTGTGCTGATAGCTTGGAGGCTGGAGCCTGCCTCAGATTCCGTGTCTCCCTCTCTCTCTCTGCCCCTCCCCTGCTCATGTTCTGTGTCTTTCTCTCAAAAATAAATAAACATTTAAGAATTAAAAAAAAAAAAAAAAGAAAAGGGTGAAGCTAGCAATGTCAAAATTCTCAAAGAGTTCAAGCAGAATAAGAACTGGGTGTATCCACTGAATTTAGTGACTGTGTTGTCACTGGTAATAGGGAGAGAGCAGTGTCCGTGGATAGATGGGGGTTCTCATCAGAGTCAAGAGTGAAGCAGATGAAGTAGAAATGGCAGTGTAGACAAGGCTCTGAAGTGGTTTGACTATTATGGATGTAATGCAAGCCTGAACCAGAGCAGCTAATACTTATCAGGCATCCACCTGGAGCCTCAAGCTTTCATAAATATTCGGTCATTTAGTCTCTTTGACCGCCATATTACTTCCTGTGTCACACCCTCCTAGACTTCCGATGACTAGAGCACTTTCCTGTTTGATGCTAGTCAGAGTGGAAATGATACTTCATTCTCAGCGACCATCTTTCAAAGGCTCCCCAAATGTTTCTTCCCATAATTTATTCTAGAACTCTGCCGTCATCAATTTCAAGATGATTGGTTTACACCCCCCGGAATTTACCTCTCCCCTTCCGTATTTACCTGTGTCTTGTTTCCTGATGCCAATTTTTTTTTCAGAATTCTTTAGCCAGGACTGACACTCTTGCCATGATTCGGGCGTATGTTTCGGAAATACACAAGACTTTGACCAAATACCCCTGTGTCCTTCCTTCTTTGTTCCCCTCTCTGTAACTACCCCGCCAGCTCAAAGAACATAAGTGTCACTTCACAGACATCTCTTGCAGAGACCTCCCAACGTCTCCCTCCTAACATGAAACACACCTTGACCTCAAGCCCAAACCAAGAAAAACCGGGCAAATTTTGCTACTCCGCTTTAGCCGCTGCCCACGTCCCCATTTCCTTGAGGCTCGCTGCCTGGTTTCTAAATGGGGCCACCTCTGATTATTTTTAGGCCTGTGGGGCCAAGACTGCTTTTCTGAACTTGCTTTCGGCACAATAAGGCCTTCTCGGTTCAAACAACAACAAAAACCCTTCGTGCTTTCTTCACCTGCTCAAAGATGCAGCCCTACCTTCCACATCTCCCTAAAAGCTTTCTGAAGCCCACTAAAAATATCCAATGTTGACAGATACAAGCTATCAATACAGAGACTCAAGATCCCAGGGTGAGAAGTGGCCAGAGGCAAAGTCTTGATAAACAGCTCAAATTGGCTCTTACTCCACAGGTGACGCCTAGTTTATCTGGGTAATTGTAAAGGGCATTTTACAGCAAATCAATTAAATGAAAATCTTTTAAACCCTTTTTAAACGGGGGGAAGGGAGGGGAGGGTGAAAAGAGCCAACCTTTGTAAGCTAACAGGTGATTTTAATTGGAACCAGCAGTGTTATACCATGTTTTTGACCCATTCGGTAAAGGCAGAAAAAGAAATCAATAAATTTCCATCAGCATTTGCCCTCCTGGAGTCTTATAAGTAGAATGGAGACACGAACCCCAGTTAATGGCTTCATCAAGCACCTCACTGATTCTCTAACAGAATTAAATAGGTTGCAGGCCACTCACTGTCGTGCTCCACCACGGAGATGCAAAATGCCCCAGTGTGCTGGGTGCCTCTAGGTGACACACGGGGCAGGTCCTTCTCCTTACGAGCACAGGCCCCCCTGCCCTCCCGCAGGGCCACTCATGACAGAACCTCCTGCAGCGGTCCCGGGTCAGAGATGTGAATCCACGCACTGATCCTGTATTAAAAGCAAAACACCTAAGCTCCACGTTTCACTCCTGGAAATAGATCCACAGAGAATCCACAGGGCCTAAGTCAGGCAACTTGACCTCGGCCGCATATTAGCTGTGTAGCCTTGGGTAAATTACTTAACCCCTCTAATTGGCCGTTTTCTCATTTTTATAAGGAGGAGGACTGATACCAACCCACTACCTCATTGGGTTGCTGTGAGATGAAAGGTTGTTTTATGTCAATATCATACGTAGCTATTTTTCTGTCGCCTCTTCCCCCGGTGATGGGAAATGTTCCAAGAGGCGACGGGAGCTGTATCTTGACAGCTGTTTATCACTTCTGCTACTTTCCGTTGGTCAGAGAACATCACCAGGACATCCCAAATTCTAGGGCTGAGGAACCAGACCCCGCCTCTTACTGGGAAAGGCCACAGATAATTTGTGCATCATCAATCAGCTAAGTCTATCTTCAGACCACAATTATCCACAGGTCCTCCCATCAGGTAATGGAGTCCACGTCTCCACCCCGTGATTCCGGACTGGTCTCGCAATGCATACTGAATGGTAGAAGACGTGGGGTCTTCTAGAAGGCCTTCCCCGGTAGAAGAGCGGGGAAGACCGTGCGGCAGTGTCCAGACACAGTCCTGCCCTTTGCCTTCTGGAACACGGTCTTTGCCCGGTGAAGAAGCCTGGCCTAGACTGCCCGGGGATGCAGGTCCGTGTGAAAAGAAGCCACGCCAGGCTCCCAGCTGGGCTCAGTTCCCAGTCAATCTGCCACCGGAATGCAGCCACATGGGTGGGCCTGGATGAAGAACCACCCGAACACATTAACAGAATCCTGAGAAATAACTAATTGTTGTCTTAAGCCTCTCCATTTGGGGGGCAGTTTGTTACGCAGCGATAGATAACTGCTACATGGGCCCTCCGCAGTAGGAGTTGTGCAAATCTGTCCGAGTTGTCATTAACGTGACTATTCCAAAGTCTGGCGTCCACGCCTCTTGGCTCCAAGTCTGAGCCAGGAGTCTACGTCTGAATCACTCAGCTGTGGCAGGGAGGCGAGGCCACCTCCTAGCACAGACAGGGGACCCAGGGGGTCACCCAAGTTGGTATCTCCCGTCACACGCACACGTTGACCCAAGGAGTTTGCTCTGTCTGCTTTTAACCTTCAAATCCAAGCCCAGGGAGGATGGATGGTTTTCCTTCCTCGCTTCCCTCTAACAGCTGAAAAATGGGGAAACTTAAAAAAGAAAAATTGCCAGAACTTCAAGAGGAACCAAAGAGACCAAAATGAAGAGAAATAAGAGGAATTCAATAATCTAAGTAACAGGGCTTCTGATGAGTGCTAACTACCCAGTGATGGCAGGCATGATGAATTCTATCGGCCCTTACCTCATATGCTGAGAATAATTTTGTCCCTATCACAGATCCAATAATATACCAACATCCCGACCATGCGGTACACATATATACTGAACACGGTCTGTCCTGGGAACTTTCCGTTCATAAATTCCACTAGGAGAAGTTTTTCTATGGGGAGAGAGTACTGCACAGGGTTTAATATTATGAATCAAAGAGACAGACTAATCTCCTCATTGGTAACATGGAAATAGAATTATCTGCACCATTTAGGAGTAAGATAATGGTGCAGATTAAATTTAAAAAGCACGTATAGGGGCGCCTGGGTGGCTCAGTCAGTTTGATCTGACTTTGGCTCCGGTCATGATCTCGCGGTCCGTGAGCTCGAACCCCACGTCAGGCTGACAGCTCAGAGACTGGAGCCTGCTTCAAATTCTGTGTCTCCCTCTCTCTATGCCCCTTCCCTGCTCACGCTCTGTCTCTCAAAAATAAATTAACATAAAACAACTTTATTAACAAAAGCATGTATAATATTTAGCATACTTGGCAAATAGTAAGTACTCAATAAATATTTATTTTTAATAAACTGAGAAAAGCTTTGAGCACAGGGGCATCGCTCATTCATCTATGTACCCTCAGAATCTGCCACACTGCCTAGCATATATTAGGGGTTCAGTAAACGTTCACTGAGTGAGTCACTATCTCCGGGGCTCGGGAACATGAGGACACCCAGCAACGAAGTCATTTGCCCAAGGTCACCGTGCCCCCTGCCACTTTAAAGCAGAGCTTGTAAATCTCTATAGGGTGGGTTTCCCTTTAAGCTTCTTGCTTCCTACGTGTTTAGGTTGTACCTGACTGAGCATAAGTCTTGTGGAGAGAGATTCAATCAAAGTTCCAAGTCTGATTCTATTCCAGCCAGAGCTGCGTGAGTGTCTGTCTCTCCTTCTCCCTGGGTCTGTCACAATCTCAACAAATAGGCTTTTAAATTAAGTAGTGATTTGGAATGTAAGTGAGTGCATTTAAGATGATAAGAGACAGAGAGATCCTAATGGCTGAAATATTTGTCATATCACAAGTAAACGGAGTGTTTCAGGGAGTCACTAATATAACTAATTTTTTCCAAATCCTCCTCTGCTCTGTGTGCGAAGATGAGGTCAGCGCGGGTTGAGTCAGCCGGCAGTGAGCAGCTGTCGGGGGACTGAAGAGAATACTGATGGATGGCAGAGGCACCCAGACTGTTTTCCTCGGGAACCCAGAGCCCAATTGTTCAAATTAAGCTGGAGCTGCCCAACCACCGGCGACAGGCTGCTGCTAATGAAACCGTGGGGAGCTGAATGCGTGGCCCAGACTGCCTCTCCCCACAGCACACAGATGTGCTGACGGTTTGGGCTGGGCCCTGCACTGGGGCTCCGAAGGGAAGTCGGAAATAATCGAACGCCACTCCCCCTCCTCCTCGCTCCCAACTGCCCATTCCTGAATCTCCTCTGCAGCAAACCCAGACGATGGCCGTCAAACCTCTTCTTGACTGCCCTCCAGAGCCTGGGATCTCACTACCTGCAAAGCAACCTGTTTCAATTAGCGTGCTCGGGAGAACCCAGATACCTTCTCTTCACGCTAACATTTATTTACTTACTTAGAGAGCAAGAGTTGGGGGGGGGGGTGCAGAGAGAGAGAGAGAGAGAGAGAGAGAGAGAATCCCAAGCAGGTTCCATGCTCCGCACAGGGCCCAACATGGGGCTCGATCCCACGAACCGTGAGCTCTGATGATCGGAGGTGAAATCGAAAGTCCAATGCTCAGGGGCGCCTGAGTGGCGCAGTCGGTTAAGCGTCCGACTTCAGCCAGGTCACGATCTCGCGGTCCGTGAGTTCGAGCCCCGCGTCGGGCTCTGGGCTGATGGCTCAGAGCCTGGAGCCTGTTTCCGATTCTGTGTCTCCCTCTCTCTCTGCCCCTCCCCCGTTCATGCTCTGTCTCTCTCTGTCCCAAAAATAAATAAACGTTGAAAAAAAAAAAAAAAAAAAAAGAAAGTCCAATGCTCAACCGACTGAGCCACCCACACTAACATTCTTGAACTGAAAAGGGTGGGCAGCACCGGTCAGCTGGGCTCGGTGCTTGCTGTGTTCAGAGTTCAAGTCTTGATCCCCACCACCAATGTGCGGTTATATTTTTACCTGGGAACAATACTTGCTGGGACACTTCTGGTCTGTAAAACTGAGGGGATGATGCCTCCCTTTTCCTAAAGTGGAAGCGATGGTGGAGAGGGAGAAATGGTCCTTTTACCCGGACTTTGCATTTACTGAACGTCTCACATTTAGATTTTGACATCATCTCAAAACAAATATACATTCAGCCACAGAGAAACACAGCCTTGGAAGGAGGTGTTCGCCACCCGATTTGAAACTTAAGTGACATTTTGGGCCACACCTGCAGCACACTCTAAGGAATTTTTAAAATAAATATTTTCTGGGACAAGTGCACGGCATTACATTCTGAAGACATTCATTCATTCAGGGTAAAATTTTTAATGTACCACAACTTTTGTAATATCAATTTGGTATTTCTTTATATTTTGAGAGCCTAAAAAATTGGAAATGGACCAGGCCTCCAAGAGTCCTGCCTGCTTGTGAGATTATTGTTGTAATCAGGGGTGCCTGTTCGGCTTAGTGGGTAGAGCCCCTTCTGCAACACTTGATTTGGGGGTTGTGAGTTCGAGCCCCATGTTGGGTGCAGAGATTACTTAACAACAAAAAAGATTATAGGGGCGCCTGGGTGGCTCAGTTGGTTAAGCATCCTGCTTCGGCTCAAGTCATGATCTTGCAGTCCGTGAGCTTGAGCCCCACGTCAGGCTCTGTGCTGACAGCTCAGAGCCTGGAGCCTGCTTCAGGTTCTGTGTCTCCCTCTCTCTGCCCCTCCCCCACTCAGGCTCTGTCTCTCTCTCTCTCTCAAAAATAAACATTAAAAAAAATTTTTTTTAAGATTATTGTTGTAATCAAATAATATTAAGAATGTAAAGTTGGTTTTTTAGAAAAAGGTTTTGTAAACCTTTTATATGAGGTATCTAGAGTAGTCAGTTTTCTAGAAACTGAAAGTAGAATGATAGTTGTCAATGAGGGGGGGTGGGGAATGGGGAGTGATTTCATGGGTACAGAATATCAATTTTGTAAGAGGGAAAAGTTCTGGGGATTGATTGCACGACAACGTAAATATTCTTAACACTGTTCTGTATATTTAAAAATGGTGAAGATGGGAACATTTGCTACATGTATTTCACCACTGGCAAAAAAAAAAACATCTTAGGGGCATCTGGTTGACTCAGCCAGTTAAGTGCCCAACTCTTGATTTCAGCTCAGATCATGCTCTCATGATTCACGGGTTCAAGCCCCACACTGGGCTCTATGCTGCTCCTGTGGAGCCTGCTTGGGATTCTCTCTCTCCCTCTCTCTCTCAAGATAAATAAACATTAAAAAAAATTAAAAACAGAAAAAAAAAACAGACAAGACATTTTAAATCATAAAATTGGGGCACCTGGGGTAGCTTGATTGGTTGAGCATCCGACTCTTGATTTCGGCTCAGGTCATGATCCCAGGGTGGTGAGATTGAGCCCTGCGTTGGGCTCCACGCTGAGTGTGGAGCCTGCTTAAGATTCTCTCTCTCCCCTTCTGCCACTCTTCCTCTCTTTCCCTCTCTCTCTCTGAAATTAAAAAAAAAAGTAAAAAAAAAAAAACCTTAAACTTAAATTTAAGTGTTGCTGCTACTAATAACATGAACAGGGATTATATCAGAGTATATCAGACTGTTATCAGACTCTAACAGAGTATCCATTCTGCCAGACACTGCAAGGCTCTAAAGGACTTTTAAGTGTAGGTGCTGAATAAAAAGAACATAGAATTTCTTGAGGTGGGTAACCGGAAGTGTATAAAAATGTGATAGAAATTAGCGTCAGTGTGTTGGAGGGCTCAAATGGTCTGCAGGGGCCATCTGCCCTACCCTCAGTGGGGCAGTAGGAGAATGCTAGAATGGGAGTGAGCCACCCCAGACTGCAGTCTGAGCACCGGTGCTGTGAGTTAACAGCAACACAGAGAAAAGAGTTTCTTAATGGTAGGAGCTCAAGCCAGAAGGCTTGGGTCCAAATCTCAGCTCTGCAATTTACTATCTGTGTGACGTTGGGTAAGTTACGTAACTTCTCTGGATCTCGGAAAAGAGGAAGGAGTAATAGTACCAACCCAAGAACGTTGTTATGGCTTAAAGGAACTGTCTAAACTGCCTCACATATAGTAAGCGCTGTATATAAGTATTAAATGAAATAGCGTACTTTTCAGTGAGCCAGTTAATTTTCTGGGCTTCCATAAATTAACGAGGTGCAATACATAATTCGTAAGGAGGCTTCGAGGTCTACCAATTCCGTGATTCCATGCTTTCAGAAATGAAGAGTTAACTGGTAGAATAGGTCGTAGCAAAAGCTTTCTTGATAATAATTAGGTCAGGGTCCAGGGTAAGAAACCAGAAACTAGGGGCGCCTGGGTGGCTCAGTCGGTTAAGCATCCGACTTCGGCTCGGGTCATGATCTCACGGTTTGTGGGTTTGAGCCCCACATCGGGCTGTTTGCTGTCAGCAGAGTCCGCTTTGGATCCTCCGTCCCCCTCTCTCTCTCCGCCACTCCCCGTTTGCACGCACATGCACGTGCATGCGCACTGTCTCTCTCTCAAAAATAAACATTTAAAATTAAAAAAAAAAAAAAGAATGGTTTTGGAACCAGAGGCAATAACTTAAGAATTGGCACATTAGCTCCCAAACTGCTTCCTGTTACTTCAAGTCAACCACGGAAGCCGGTCCTGACCTCCAGAGTAATATCAGTACGTTCATACTCTCCAACTAGGCAAAAACAGCCATCCCAGCCTCCCCATGCTTTCCTTTTCCAGCCTAACAGAGCCTCTGTGTTGATTTCTCCACGGTGGCCTCCTTAGGACAGGGAGTCTGGGAGACTCATTTCTGCGCCCCTCTGGAGTCAGCCTAACACCATGACCACACCAGGGGCTTTCTCAGAGTTGATGTGAATTGTCGGATTGTTCTACACGTTCAGAAATTGATCTTTGGGGGCGCCTGGGTGGCTCAGTTGGTTAAGCGTCCGACTTCGGCTCAGGTCATGATCTCGCAGCTTGTGAGTTCAAGCCCTGCGTTGGGCTCTGTGCTGACAGCTCAGAGCCTGGAGCCTGCTTTGGATTCTGTGTCTCCCTCTCTCACTACCTCCCCCACCCCCCAAAAAATAAAAACATTAAAAACAAAAAACAAAAAAAGAAATTGGTCTTTGTATTGAGCCCAAATCAGCCTGTCCTCAAAGCAAGTGACTTATCCAATTCGGCAAACCACCTCACCCATCCCAGGCCTCAGTTTCCCTGGTCTGATTACAGTTCAGTCCCACAATCAAGGGAGTGGGTTGAGAGAAAAACACAGAAGGGACTGGTGGGATAATTTGCATGCCCTCTGCACCCTTCCCTCGCTCCTCAGACTCCTCAGTATTCTAGAGAGTCGGCCAGTAGAGATCCTTTATAAGAGTTGTGGGCTGGGAGGGTGGAGGGAAGATGGCGGCGTAGGAGGACGCTGGGCTCACCGCGTGTCCTGCTGATCACTTAGATTCCACCTACATCTGCCTAAATAACCCAGAAAACCGCCAGAGGATTAGCAGAACGGAGTCGCCGGAGCCAAGCGCAGACGAGAGGCCCACGGAAGAGGGTAGGAAGGGCGGCGAGGCGGTGCATGCTCCACGGACTGGCGGGAGGGAGCCGGGGCGGAGGGGCGGCTCGCCGGCCAAGCAGAGCCCCGGAGTCTGGCTGGCAAAAGCGGAGGGGCCTGACGGACTGTGTTCCGACAGCAAGCGCGACTTAGCGTCTGGGAGGTCATAAGTTAACAGCTCTGCTCGGAAAGCGGGAAGGCTGGAGGACAAAGGGAGGGAGAGCTGCTGAGCCCCCGGACGACAGAGCTCAGTTTGGTGGGGAACAAAGGTGCTCGCCAGCGCCATCTCCCCCGCCCATCCCCCAGCCAAAATCCCAAAGAGAACCAGTTCCTGCCAGGGAACTTGCTCGCTCCACGCAAACACCCAACTCTGTGCTTCTGCGGAGCCAAACCTCTGGCAGCGGATCTGACTCCCTTCCGCTGCCACAGGGCCCCTCCTGAAGTGAATCACCTAAGGAGAAGCGAGCTAAGCCTGCCCCTCCTGCCCCTGTGCACCTTGCCTACCCACCCCAGCTAATACGCCAGATCCCCAGCATCACAAGCCTGGCAGTGTGCAAGTAGCCCAGACGGGCCACGCCACCCCACAGTGAATCCCGCCCCTAGGAGAGGGGAAGAGAAGGCACACACCAGTCTGACTGTGGCCCCAGCGGTGGGCTGGGGGCAGACATCAGGACTGACTGCGGCCCCGCCCACCAACTCCAGTTATACACCACAGCACAGGGGAAGTGCCCTGCAGGTCCTCACCACGCCAGGGACTATCCAAAATGACCAAGCGGAAGAATTCCCCTCAGAAGAATCTCCAGGAAATAACAACAGCTAATGAGCTGATCAAAAAGGATTTAAATAATATAACAGAAAGTGAATTTAGAATAATAGTCATAAAATTAATCGCTGGGCTTGAAAACAGTATAGAGGACAGCAGAGAATCTCTTGCTACAGAGATCAAGGGACTAAGGAACAGTCACGAGGAGCTGAAAAACGCTTTAAATGAAATGCAAAACAAAATGGAAACCACCACGGCTCGGATTGAAGAGGCAGAGGAGAGAATAGGTGAACTAGAAGATAAAGTTATGGAAAAAGAGGAAGCTGAGAAAAAGAGAGATAAAAAAATCCAGGAGTATGAGGGGAAAATTAGAGAACTAAGTGATACACTAAAAAGAAATAATATACGCATAATTGGTATCCCAGAGGAGGAAGAGAGAGGGAAAGGTGCTGAAGGGGTACTTGAAGAAATAATAGCTGAGAACTTCCCTGAACTGGGGAAAGAAAAAGGCACTGAAATCCAAGAGGCACAGAGAACTCCCTTCAGACGTAACTTGAATCGATCTTCTGCACGACATATCATAGTGAAACTGGCAAAATACAAGGATAAAGAGAAAATTCTGAAAGCAGCAAGGGGTAAATGTGCCCTCACATATAAAGGGAGACCTATAAGACTCGTGACTGATCTCTCTTTTGAAACTTGGCAGGCCAGAAAGAATTGGCACGAGATTTTCAGTGTGCTAGACAGAAAAAATATGCAGCCGAGAATCCTTTATCCAGCAAGTCTGTCATTTAGAATAGAAGGAGAGATAAAGGTCTTCCCAAACAAACAAAAACTGAAGGAATTTGTCACCACTAAACCAGCCCTACAAGAGATCCTAAGGGGGACCCTGTGAGACAAAGTACCAGAGACATCACTACAAGCATAAAACATACAGACATCACAATGACTCTAAACCCGTATCTTTCTATAATAACACTGAATGTAAATGGATTAAATGCGCCAACCAAAAGACATAGGGTATCAGAATGGATAAAAAAACAAGACCCATCTATTTGCTGTCTACAAGAGACTCATTTTAGACCTGAGGACACCTTTAGATTGAGAGTGAGGGGATGGAGAACTATTTATCATGCTACTGGAAGCCAAAAGAAAGCTGGAGTAGCCATACTTATATCAGACAAACTAGACTTTAAATTAAAGGCTGTAACAAGAGATGAAGAAGGACATTATATAATAGTTACAGGGTCTATCCATCAGGAAGAGCTAACAATTATAAATGTCTATGCGCCGAATACCGGAGCCCCCAAATATATAAAACAACTACTCATAAACATAAGCAACCTTATTGATAAGAATGTGGTAATTGCAGGGGACTTTAACACCCCACTTACAGAAATGGATAGATCATCTAGACACACGATCAATAAAGAAACAAGGGCCCTGAATGAGACATTGGATCAGATGGACTTGACAGATATATTTAGAACTCTGCATCCCAAAGCAACAGAATATACTTTCTTCTCGAGTGCACATGGAACATTCTCCAAGATAGATCATATACTGGGTCACAAAACAGCCCTTCATAAGTTTATCAGAATTGAAATTATACCATGCATACTTTCAGACCACAATGCTATGAAGCTTGAAAGCAATCACAGAAAAAAGTCTGGAAAACCTCCAAAAGCATGGAGGTTAAAGAACACCCTACTAATGAATGAGTGGGTCAACCAGGCAATTAGAGAAGAAATTAAAAAATATATGGAAACAAACGAAAATGAAAATACAACAATCCAAACGCTTTGGGACGCAGCGAAGGCAGTCCTGAGAGGAAAATACATTGCAATCCAGGCCTATCTCAAGAAACAAGAAAAATCCAGGGGCGCCTGGGTGGCGCAGTCGGTTGAGCGTCCGACTTCAGCCAGGTCACGATCTCGCGGTCCGTGAGTTCGAGCCCCGCGTCGGGCTCTGGGCTGATGGCTCAGAGCCTGGAGCCTGTTTCTGATTCTGTGTCTCCCTCTCTCTCTGCCCCTCCCCCGTTCATGCTCTGTCTCTCTCTGTCCCAAAAATAAATAAACGTTGAAAAAAAAAAAAAAAAATTTAAAAAAGAAACAAGAAAAATCCCAAATACAAAATCTAACAGCACACCTAAAGGAAATAGAAGCAGAACAGCAAAGGCAGCCTAAACCCAGCAGAAGAAGAGAAATAATAAAGATCAGAGCAGAAATAAACAATATAGAGTCTAAAAAAACTGTAGAGCAGATCAACAAAACCAAGAGTTGGTTTTTTGAAAAAATAAACAAAATTGACAAACCTCTAGCCAGGCTTCTCAAAAAGAAAAGGGAGATGACCCAAATAGATAAAATCATGAATGAAAATGGAATTATTACAACCAATCCCTCAGAGATACAAACAATTATCAGGGAATACTATGAAAAAATATATACCAACAAATTGGACAACCTGGAAGAAATGGACAAATTCCTGAACACCCACACTCTTCCAAAACTCAATCAGGAGGAAATAGAAAGCTTGAACAGACCCATAACCAGCGAAGAAATTGAATCGGTTATCAAAAATCTCCCAACAAATAAGAGTCCAGGACCAGATGGCTTCCCAGGGGAGTTCTACCAGACATTTAAAGCAGAGATAATACCTATCCTTCTCAAGCTATTCCAAGAAATAGAAAGGGAAGGAAAACTTCCAGACTCATTCTATGAAGCCAGTATTACTTTGATTCCTAAACCAGACAGAGACCCAGTAAAAAAAGAGAACTACCGGCCAATATCCCTGATGAATATGGATGCAAAAATTCTCAATAAGATACTAGCAAATCGAATTCAACGGCATATAAAAAGACTTATCCACCATGATCAAGTGGGATTCATTCCTGGGATGCAGGGCTGGTTCAACATTCGCAAATCAATCAACGTGATACATCACATTAACAAAAAAAAAGAGAAGAACCATATGATCCTGTCAATCGATGCAGAAAAGGCCTTTGACAAAATCCAGCACCCTTTCTTAATAAAAACCCTTGAGAAAGTCGGGATAGAAGGAGCATACTTAAAGATCATAAGAGCCATTTATGAAAAGCCCACAGCTAACATCATCCTCAACGGGGAAAAACTGAGAGCTTTTTCCCTGAGATCAGGAACACGACAGGGATGCCCACTCTCACCGCTGTTGTTTAACATAGTGCTGGAAGTTCTAGCATCAGCAATCAGACAACAAAAGGAAATCAAAGGCATCAAAATTGGCAAAGATGAAGTCAAGCTTTCACTTTTTGCAGATGACATGATATTATACATGGAAAATCCGATAGACTCCACCAAAAGTCTGCTAGAATTGATACATGAATTCAGCAAAGTTGCAGGATACAAAATCAATGTACAGAAATCAGTTGCATTCTTATACACTAACAATGAAGCAACAGAAAGACAAATAAAGAAACTGATCCCATTCACAATTGCACCAAGAAGCATAAAATACCTAGGAATAAATCTAACCAAAGATGTAAAGGATCTGTATGCTGAAAACTATAGAAAGCTTATGAAGGAAATTGAAGAAGATTTAAAGAAATGGAAAGACATTCCCTGCTCATGGATTGGAAAAATAAATATTGTCAAAATGTCAATACTACCCAAAGCTATCTACACATTCAATGCAATCCCAATCAAAATTGCACCAGCATTCTTCTCGGAACTAGAACAAGCAATCCTAAAATTCATATGGAACCACAAAAGGCCCCGAATAGCCAAAGGAATTTTGAAGAAGAAGACCAAAGCAGGAGGCATCACAATCCCAGACTTTAGCCTCTAGTACAAAGCTGTCATCATCAAGACAGCATGGTATTGGCACAAAAACAGACACATAGACCAATGGAATAGAATAGAAACCCCAGAACTAGACCCACAAACGTATGGCCAACTCATCTTTGACAAAGCACGAAAGAACATCCAATGGAAAAAAGACAGCCTCTTTAACAAATGGTGCTGGGAGAACTGGACAGCAACATGCAGAAGGTTGAAACTAGACCACTTTCTCACACCATTCACAAAAATTAACTCAAAATGGATAAAGGACCTGAATGTGAGACAGGAAACCATCAAAACCTTAGAGGAGAAAGCAGGAAAAGACCTCTCTGACCTCAGCCATAGCAATCTCTTACTCGACACATCCCCAAAGGCAAGGGAATTAAAAGCAAAAGTGAATTACTGGGACCTTATGAAGATAAAAAGCTTCTGCACAGCAAAGGAAACAACCAACAAAACTAAAAGGCAACCAACGGAATGGGAAAAGATATTTGCAAATGACATATCAGACAAAGGGTTAGTATCCAAAATCTATAAAGAGCTCACCAAACTCCACACCCGAAAAACAAATAACCCAGTGAAGAAATGGGCAGAAAACATGAATAGACACTTCTCTAAAGAAGACATCCGGATGGCCAACAGGCACATGAAAAGATGTTCAGCGTCGCTCCTTATCAGGGAAATACAAATCAAAACCACATTCAGGTATCACCTCACGCCAGTCAGAGTGGCCAAAATGACCAAATCAGGAGACTATAGATGCTGGAGAGGATGTGGAGAAACAGGAACCCTCTTGCACTGTTGGTGGGAATGCAAATTGGTGCAGCTGCTCTGGAAAGCAGTGTGGAGGTTCCTCAGAAAATTAAAAATAGACCTACCCTATGACCCAGCAATAGCACTGCTGGGAATTTATCCAAGGGATACAGGAGTACTGATGCATAGGGGCACTTGTACCCCAATGTTCATAGCAGCACTCTCAACAATAGCCAAATTATGGAAAGAGCCTAAATGTCCATCAACTGATGAATGGATAAAGAAATTGTGGTTTATATACACAATGGAATACTACGTGGCAATGAGAAAAAATGAAATTTGGCCTTTTGTAGCAACGTGGATGGAACTGGAGAGTGTGGTGCTAAGTGAAATAAGCCATACAGAGAAAGACAGATACCAAATGGTTTCACTCTTATGTGGATCCTGAGAAACTTAACAGGAACCCATGGGGGAGGGGGAGGAAAAAAGAAAAAAAAAAAAAAAAGAGGTTAGAGTGGGAGAGAGCCAAAGCATAAGAGACTGTTAAAAACTGAGAACAAACTGAGGGTTGATGGGGGGTGGGAGGGAGGAGAGGGTGGGTGATGGGTATTGAGGAGGGCACGTTTTGGGATGACGCTGGGTGTTGTATGGAAACCAATTTGACAATAAATTTCATATATTAAAAAAATAAAATAAAATAAAATAAAATAAAAGAGTTGTGGGCTGGGGCGCCTGGGTGGCTCAGTCGGTTAAGCATTCAACTCTTGATTTCAGCTCAGGCCATGATCTCATGGTTTCACGAGTTGGAGCCCCACATTGAGCTCCGGGCTGACAGCGTGGAACCTGCCTGGGATTCTCTGTCTCCCTCTCTCTCTCTGCCTCCCCCATTCACTCTCTGTCTCTCTCAAAATAAACTTTAAAAAAAAGAGTAGTGGGCTCTGAAGAGGGGTTAACCCTTGGCAAGCTACAGGGGTAGTCTTCTTGTACTGTTTGCAACAGAGCTGGCATAATGCAAGGGAGGGAGGTAACCAAACAGGGTCGGGAGTCAGACTGCATGTCACTTCCTGTGTGACCTTGGCCCAAGTAACTTGGGCCTCGCTTACCCAACTGAAAATTAGAGTAAATAATGAACGCAAAGGATTGTTGCTATTCGTGACAAATAATCAATGCTCGGTATGTATTAGCTATTTCCGAGTGCTAGGTACTTGACACGGTGCTAAATGTCATTTTACTACCCTGTCATTTAAACCTTTACACACCTTGTGACTGGATACATCACACACCCCCACTTTTAGAGGTGAAGAAACTGTAAGTCAAGGGGCCACGCAGACAAAAAAAGGCAGTGCCAGGGTTTTTGAACCGAAGGCCAACTCCAGAATCTGGGCTCAGGGTGGTTCTGCCCCGCACAGGGCACTTGGGAAATCTGTGGGAACACTGTTGATTGTTGCCACGATTGGAGGCTCCACTGGCTTTTAGCGCGTGGAAGAGAGGGGTGCCTAGCATCTTGCAACATTCAAGTCAGTTTTATACATGGAAGAAATGTCTGCATCCCAAGTGATTCCTGAATGTTTTCCAAATATTCATATAGGTGAAAACAAATGTTCCAGAATTAACTATGTATACAACAATAACATGAAGGATTTTTTGCAGTTTTTTACAATTCTTAACGTTTATTTACCTTTGAGAGACAGAATGTGAGCAGGCAAGGGGCAGAGAGAGAGAGAGAGAGGGAGACGCAGAATCCGAAGCAGGCTCCAGGCTCCGAGGTGTCCGCACAGAGCCCAACGCGGGGCTCGAACTCAGGAACCGCGAGATCATGACCTGAGCCGAAGTCGGACGCTTAACCAATCAAGTCACACAGGTGCACTGATACCTGAGCCATCAACGCACTGGCCTGAATCCGTGTGGATTTGTAACTTGCTTTCACAAAGTTTCTGCAGGACTGAGCATCTCACTTAGTCCTTTGCGCCCTCCAGCTTATCTGAACTTGAGCATGAATCTATCGAAACACGGTATCTTATTGCAAGTTGTTTTTAACTCTCCTTCAGATTTACAATTACCACAGAACGTGTTGGTTATCTGTGAATAGTAGATATGAATCTATGTATCTATGAATACTATCCATGATGGTAAAGAGGATATTACAAAATCTTCCTTATAAAAACAGAGGTGCGAGCTCTAATAGGGTTGGGAACCCCGCTGCATTGTGAATACACTTTCTAAAGATGGGTAGGATTTAATTAACCAAGTTTCCATTGAAACCAGGGATCATGCAAGATTGTGCCTTTGTTCATCTCTAGGCCACACCTCTGTTCTAAAACAAAACTGTGTCCCTTCATTCAACAAATAGGCAGTGCCAGAAAAAAAGCAGGTAGCAACTACCTCTAAGAGTAGTGTTATTATTCTCTTTTTATTTTAAAGAGTATTTATATATTTAAAAGTATTTTGAGAGGGAAACTTGTTTGAGGCTTTCACAGCTGGGGAAATATGGTATGCAAACCCCAGAGCTCCAATTCTGCCCCATGATTCCAAGAGAGGCAGGGTCGATAGGAGCGGCATATATGAAAATAAAGAAGCCACCATTCCGACCTCAGAGGCTCTCCCTATCCAGGGGGAAGCCAGCCAGGCTTGCAAAACATCTCCCAAATGTGTGAAAAAGGCTATACTAAAGGTGCAATGCATACAGGGAATTCTGGGTGGGGAAGTCACCAGCCTCGCCTAGAATTCCAGAAAGAGAATATCTCATCTGGCTTTTGAAAAGTGAATAGATCACCAGGTAGAGAAGAAGAAAGAAGCCATTCTAAGCCCCCAAGTCCTGCTCGGAGGATGTGATTCTCTCTTGGCTCTACCAGTCTCCATTCTTTCTGGGGAGCCACATCTTACAACACTCCTTGCTACTTCCAGTCATTTCCTTTAAATGGGGAGATCTATGTTTACTTACGTTAGCCCTCTTCCTCCATCCCGTCCCTGCAGACGGTTTTGTCATGGATAGACTGCCATGCTCAACAAATTTACCCTTAATATAAGCATAATGCCCAAACCCACTCTGTTAAATCCAAAGTTGACATCACACTTAATGGTGGAATATTAAATGCTTTGTCCTAAGATCAGAAACAAAGCAAGGATGTCTTCTGTCAATGTCATTCTACTCAACATTTTACTGGAGTCCTAATCAAAGCAATAAGGAAAGAAATAGAAGTAAAAGGCATACAGACTGGAAAGGAAGAAATAAACCATCTTTCCTCACAGATAACATGATTGCTTCTGGAAAAAATAATAAAGAACTCCACAAAACCATTACTAGAATAAGTGAATTTAGCAAGTCACACAATACATGGTTAATATTTTAGTTCAATCACATTCCTACAAAGTAGGAGTGATTAATTGGAAAATGAAATTTAAAAACAGTTCTGTTTTGGAGTACCTGGGTGGCTCAGTCGGTTAAGCGTCCGACTTCAGCTCAGGTCATGATCTCGTGGTTCGTCGGTTTGAACCCCGCATCGGACTCTGTGCTGACAGCTCAGAGCCTGGAGTCTGCTTCGGATTCGGTGTCTTCTTCTCTCTCTACCTCTCCCCCTGCTCGTGCTCTGTCTCTGTCTCTCAAAAATAAATAAATGTTAAAAAAAAAAAAAAAAACAGTTCTGTTTACAGAATTTAAAAATGTAATAAGGAAAATCTAACAAAAGATGGCAACGTTCTTCATTCTAAAATTATAAAACACTGCTGACAGAAACTTAAAAAGACTTAAATAAATATCACACTTGGGGATTGGTGCTCAATATTGTTAAGAGGTCAACTTTACCCAACGTAATCTGTAGTGTCATTAAAATCCCAATTATAATTCAAGCTACATTTATGGTAGAAAATGAGTTTGTTCTTAAAAATTTACATGAAAAAGCAAAAGATCTAGAAGGGTCAAAACAAAGTTGGGGGACTCATACATCCTACCTGATTTTAAGACTAACCATAAAGCTATAGTAATCAGACTTAATCAAATACAAACTTAATCAAACCTCACTGTTCCAATTATCTATCACTGTGTAACAAAGCATCCCGAAATAGTGGCTTAAAACAGTAACAATCATTTACTTTGGTCATGAACCTGGGGATTGACTGGGCTCTGAGTAAAGATGGAGTCCGTTGATGGCCGGGGCTGGATCATATTCAAGCCTTTGTCACTCACGTGCTTGGGGTGCAGACCAGGACCGCTCAACAGCGGGGGCTCTTCTTCCTATGGGTCTTTCTACTCATGGGCCTCACGGGGGGCGGGACTTCCTGAGGAGTAACTGAAGATTCCTACAGTGAGGGGTGACAGCGGCATGGATTTCACAATCTAGACTCGGAAGTTACCCTGAGTTACTTTCTCCGCTTTCTATCTGTTGGAAGCCAGTCCCCAAAGCCAGCCCATATCCACAAGAAGAGGAATTAGATTCCATACCCTCATGGCAAGGAATGTCAAAAAAAAGTTGCAAGAAAAAAAAATTGCAGACATGTTTTAAAGCCACCACATGGGGGCGCCTGGGTGGCTCAGTCGGTTAAGCGGCCGACTTCGGCTCAGGTCATGATCTCACAGTCTGTGAGTTCGAGCCCCGCGTCACGCTGTGTGCTGACAGCTCAGAGCCTGAAGCCTGTTTCAGATTCTGTGTCTCCATCTCTCTGACCCTCCCCCGTTCATGCTCTCTCTCTGTCTCAAAAATAAATAAACGTTAAAAACAATTTTTTTTTAATTAAAAAATAAAATAAATAAATAAATAAAGCCACCGCATGAACCAAACAAGTGAAGAACCTGACATAAAACTCACTTTGGGCCTAAAGAAAAGCATGGTAGAAACAAGAAAGCTTCTGATTAAATGGGAAATGCCACCTAAGACTCAGAGCTTTCCTGAGACTTCTATGGGATTAATCAACAACGGCAAGTGGGTAAAGACAAGAAAGCAGACTGGGGGTGGGGGGGACTTTTCCCCACCTCATACAAAGTGCTGACCTTACTCACCTAGGGGAGGTCCCCAAAATTTCACGTGCCTTCTCTCTTTCACATCCAATCCTTTTATTTATTTATTAAGTTTATTTGTTTACTTTTAGAGAGGTGGGTAGGGGCAGAGAAAGGCGGGGGGAGACAGAGAGAATCCCAAGCAGGCTCCACACAGTCAGTGCAGAGCCCAACGCGTAGCTCGAACCCACAAACCATGAGATCATGACCTGAGCCGAAATCAAGAGTCAGAGGCTTCACTGACTGAGCCACCCAGGCAACCCACTTCCGGGCCTTTTAAACATGCTGTTCCCACTGATTGGTATGCCCTTCCTCCTTCCTCTATCTCCTAGTCCTTCTTAGGTTTAGTGTAGCATTTGCCCCTCCGGGAAGCCCTCGTTAACCCCCAAGCCTGGGTCAAGGCCCCTTCCGTGGGGTCCCATAATTCCCTGTACTTCGCCCTTTCTCAAGGCCCATTAGTGTCTTGCTGCCTGTTTGGTTATTGGTCCCTTTACTGCAGTTGAAGCTCCCTGAGGGCACAAGGCACGATTTTGTACACCTGCGTATTCACAGCACCCCTGGTAAGGTAGACTACCGACTTTCAGGGAGGGTGTGGCAGATTTCTGAGCTACAACAGGACTCAAAGCCACACAAGGAGGTGGCTGCGGGATCTCTCGCTTTATCCCAAGGTACGGTTCATCACCTCCCTGCACAGGCAAACTAGCAGTGGGCAGAGCAGATCTAACAGCACGATTAGCCAGTCCCTTGGTGTGAACAGCCAACACTACGATCTGCTCAACCGTGGCCTCCCCTCCAGCCTCCCCAAATCAGCCAACTCCCCTTCGCAGCTCCTCTCCGAGAGCAGATCGACCTGCTTCCCACTAAAACCACAGACGCGATAATAGGAGGGAAAAAAAAAGGGTCGAGGTAGGGGGGGGGGGCCCAACTGGTGGCAAGGACACGAGCATAGATTAATGATGCAGACCTCGCCCTGGCCGCCCCGGCCTGGGCTGGGGAAAGTTCATAGTTGATACCCATTAAAGGGCTTAATGAAATAATTATAATTCGCACCCCAGAGCATCAAAGAAATCAATACGGGGGAACTCTGGAGCACTCTGGGGGTGGCACCTCCCTGGCTTCGCAGTTCAGCGCAGCAGGCAGAGCTGGTGGAAGTAAATGCAGTCCACATGGAAACTGCATTAAAAGAGGGCAGTAATAGATTAAAAGCTGCCGGGATCCTGGCGACAATCGTCGATATCCTTTATTCCCTACCTCGCTCCAATTCTGCCCCCTCCAGGCACTATTAGCCCAAATCAATGGGCTGTCAATTGACATCACCAGCTCCAGCATTAATGCGAGCTCACAAAAGCAGCCCGGCCCTATATTATCACTTCTCTCGCTTCCAAATTACCACATAATGCAGGCCACCGGCAGCCTGTGACATGTTAACACTACACACGATTTGTGCGGATTGGACTAAACGTTTCCCGGCTAAAGATTTCATCAGAGACTTGATGACAGAAATAAACTGCTGCCCACGGGGGAAATCACTGGCAAGAATAGAATTAGGCATTGTTTGGGAATCCGCAGGGATGATGGGCTGGTAAAGGGATTCGAACCCACGACCTGTGAGATCATGACCTGAGCTGAAGTTCGGAGGCTTAACCGATGAACCATCCGGGCACCCCTAAATATATTTTAAAGATCTTCTGGATACCAGTCCTTTATTAGATACATGGTTTGCAAATACTGTCTCCAACTCTGTGGGCTTTTTTCACTTCCTTGATGGTATCCTTTATGGAAGTTAATTTTCAGGTAGTCTTTTTGTGGCTTGCGCTTTTGGGGTCGTGTCTAAGAAAACTCTTGCCTAACCCAAGTCAAGATTTGGAGCTCTGGGGCTGGCTGCATCCTCTGAATGCCCTGATCTGTGGCCCAGCTCCTTAGAATAGGCCCTATTCCCTCCAAGTTGTGCTGTCCTCTCATATGGCAAAGACTAGTTGTGCCTCCTCTGCTCACCCAGCCCACCCCACATACTGCCCCAACTGCAGGGCAACCTAAAGACATCAGGGGGTCCATTAGGCCAAAGGTTCCGACAGTCCTGTTGCCGCCAACTTTCATTTGGCTAGACCTATTCCAGGCTTGACTGATCATTTCCTCCTCTCACCAACTCTAATCCTGGCTCCCAAATTCTGCAAGGAGCCGATCTGTCAGGGGCCTGAGATCAGCCAGCCAGCCAGCCAGCCACTCACCACTCCAAGACCCATGACCGTGACCACACCCTCAGAAAGCTCAAAGGGAGTACATTCTACCACCAACCCGTTGGGTGCCTGTTCTACTCCTTTTTCTTTCACTTGTGCCAAACACTAGAAATATAGGAGTGTGTGAATACTCTTGCATTCTTGGGTTTGAGTCTGGGAGTAGGTGGGAATTCAAGCCTTTCATACAAATAGGATTCTCAGGAGAAGTTCAAAATAACACAGGGGCTTAAACTGGGGACGGTGTATCCACTAAGACTACTCTAACCACAGAGATTTAACCCTTTTTCTCCTCTATGGTTTTGTTTTTTTTTTTGTTTTTTGTTTGTTTGTTTGTTTTTTTGAGAGAAAGTGGGGGAAGGGCAGAGAGGCAGAGAATCCCAAGCAGGTTCTGCCAGCACTGAGCCTGATGCGGGGCCGGATCTCAAGAACTTGCAATCCTGACCTGAGCAGAAATCAAAGAGTCAAACACTTTCCCGATGGAGCCACCCAGGCGCCCCTCCCTCCCTCCCAAGTTTCAAAGTTCTAGATCTAACCACCACCTCCAAACCCCAAGCACTCGGAGACCTCTACTCAAAGCTATAACCCCAACCAGGAAATGCTTTACCTAGAACACGAATGTGAATACACGGGGCTTTCTTCCTCAGCACTTGCTATGCTTCGGGTTAGGCAAAACCTGTACTTGCCTCACCTACCCTTTGCGGTTGCTTTCTAAATAGCTACTGCCATCTAGTGGGAAAAGAGGCCCTTACACCCATATGCAGACCCCACCCCGCCAATGGAAATTCTGAACTTTTTTCCTATTTATGTTCCACCATCACTCCACGCTACCTTACCAGAATCCAAAAAGGCTATTTTTCCTATGAAAGTAGAGGACCTGAAAAATTATATGCCCTCCATAAATATTGTTTGAGCAAAGGACTGTTTGCAAGTATTACCATGCTATTTTGCACTACGTTTTAAGTATATAAATATTAATGCTGTTGAAAGTAAATGTCTTGCTGTGGCTTTACAGATAAAAACTACGCCCCGGGGTAGCTTAACAATTACTGTTGACTAAAAACTTAAGCTATTGCCAAATACATTTAGCTGAAACCAACACTAACTCATAAAAAGGTGGAGATGGGAGGAACAGTGCATTTTTGGCTCCCTCTCCCCAGTCCAGTGGGATCCTGTGCAAAATTTAGGAACCAGCCATCAAGCACCATGATGTTACCGCTTATAACCACAACCCCAAATCACCGTTAGTAAAATTGCCTTTGCCACCCTATATAGATTTACGAGTGCACAGCTGACCATCCACCCATCCTTCCCCTAGAAGGTTGTTCAAAAAAAAGTAGGAAAAGTGGAAGCTACCTGTTAACTCTAAACTGAATGTAAGTGGTAAACACTACTGTTCC
This sequence comes from Leopardus geoffroyi, assembly GCF_018350155.1. Lineage (NCBI taxonomy): Eukaryota > Metazoa > Chordata > Mammalia > Carnivora > Felidae > Leopardus > Leopardus geoffroyi. The sequence continues at coordinate 20,073,081 of NC_059329.1, forward strand.
TTCCTTAGGGCCACCTTCTCTCCATCTTCTAAGCATTCTTCTTGCCAGAGTTTTCCTGCAAGCATGCCATTTTATACTTTGTTACTTCGGAGTTACCAGTTTATCTTCAGTCACTCTCTCCTGCTATCCTATAGACACATAAGGCTGAAACACATTTTTACCAGGTTTTGTATCTATACCCACAAACCAGGTTTCTCGCACAGCAGGAACCTAATTAATCACAAAAACAAAAGTTGATTTGAATCACTGTGCTTCTCAAATGCCCAGACTGCTGACTGCCGCTTGCCAAAGACGAATCTCCAACTGAATACCCAAAGCATTGGGGGGGAAAAAAAACGTTGACCATGAACTCAAATAAATGCTCAGATGAAGGCGCCTGGGTGCTCAGTCGGTTGAGCGTCTGATTTCAGCTCAGGTCACGATCTCACAGTCTGTGGGTTCAGGCCCTGTGTCAGGCTCTGTGCTGACAGTTCAGAGCTTGGAGCCTGGAGTCTGCTTCAGATTCTGTCACCCTCTCTCTGCCCCTCCCCCGCTCATGCTGTCTCTGTCAAAAATAAAAAGAATTTTTTCAAAAAATGCTGATGAATATTGGGACCAAGTTACTAAGTACACAATTGCATGTGTTTTGAGGACCAAGATTATGAAACTCCTTTAAGAAAATATTCTTTCCAGTATGAATCCCAGATGCTCTCTGTTGAAAGGAGCCAGAGTTTCAGAATTCACCATGGTAATGAAGGAGCAAAAAATACAGGTTTTGGAATAAAGCCGATCATTATTTGAATATTTCGATCTGCTCTCCTACCGTGCAATTTGCAATCAATGCAGCTCAATCTGTGTCAACTGTAAACACCACCTTATGCAGATTAATTTTAATTCTAGCAGAGTTAATTTCCACCTTCTTGACAAAGCCCGTTATTTGCCCTAGCACAGATATGGCTTCTCCCATTTGCATAAAGGGACTGCCACCACTTTTCAATTTGTTTGTTCCACTGATTATACTACTGTTCCTTTTTGAGATCTCAAGCCAGAGTTTTGTTCCAGTTCATAAAGAATGCAGTGACAAAAAGGGACTATAAAACAAGTCAGATTAAGAAAACAAATTATATAAATACTCCACCCTAGGCCTTTCCCAAGATCATGCATTGCTTTCAAATTTTGGATAAGCTAAGGGAAAATATAAATCACATATGGTACCCCAAGTATCCTGTAGACTCCAAGCACTACATGGGCATGGCCATGGCCATAAATCACTATGTAGTGAAGTCCATGTAGTAATAACCTCATTTAAAAATGAGAAAAACTGATGACTTCTAAACATCTTCACTATACTCACTGAACTAAACAAAGATCATTCTGCAACTACCACTGAAATCCTAATATTAACTGTCATAACAGGGGTCACCCAGGAACCAACAATTCTATAAAGGCAGGAAAAGATTCCAAGCAGATCTTAAAGTTGGACTGTTCCACTGGGAGCATTAAGACCTCGCCAACACACAGCAGGTTTCTCCTAAACTGACCACCAGATGGCAGGTATGTCACCAGGCACTGTGGGTAACACTCCCTTAGCCGGGTTTCCTTACTTGAGGGTTCCCAGGACAGAGCTATACGCTGCACACAAGGACATTCTGGGACTGAAATTCCGTGGCAGCACTTTTTGTGTAGCCCAACACCTTGGCTAACATTCCTCAAGAACCAAGGCCACGAATGTACAGCTCTGCTCCAAAACCAGGATCACATAAAGGCAATCCAGTTAAGTGGATTTAAGTGGAAATGGAGCAAATGTTTGTTCAACAAAGTCCCTGAAGGTTAATCGGTGTTTAGATAGTAAAGTCAGAATTAGATGCTCATGGTCTGATTCTATGGGTAAATAAACCCTACCTTCCTCAAACTCCATTGCCACCCCCACCTTGAAGTTCCCACCCAACCAAGTTGAGAAAAAGGAACAGAACTGTTATCAAACGTGCTGGCGCAGGGCTTTACAGTTCCACACGTGGGTCAGTTTCACATGCTTAATGCTACTTCCATGGACTGGCTATTTCACTGTTCAAACTGACCATCCAAGCACAAAAACCCCTTCTGGTATTTTTAATACTTCCTTCCCATCAACAGTTCTCACAACACTGAAAAATCTGCAAATTCAAAGTTCACTTCACTATTAATCTCCAACCCCAAGTACAACATTAACATGAATTCATTAACCCGAGGCCTCTTTTGAAAGATATAACTACCCAAATACTATTTTGTGTGATTTGCAGTTAGCCAAATAAATATCCATCCAGCCCCAAACCAAAAATGCCTGCTGCCCTTGTATAGACTCAAGACAATCATATGGTGCCAATTTTAAATACAGTTTTATTTAAGACATTGCATTTTCCACTTAACAATACAGTGCTTATAAAGTGCAATGTTGTATTTCCTTTCCTTGTGCACATATTCCATATTCAAGTATCAAGAATGCCCAGTTTATTAACTATAGCAGCTCAACTTCACTGCCATGGGATTTGCTACAAATTTGGGTCCTTCAAATGTTTTGTGTGGAACAATGCTAGACCTATTCTCAGGTTGGCTTAATCAACCTCTTCAATGGTGGGCCCAGAGGAGGCGCCACCAGAGGGGGGAGCTCCACCACCAGGGAAGCCTCCAGGCATTCCTCCAGGCATGCCTCCTGCACTCTGGTACAGCTTCGTAATGATGGGATTGCAGACCTTCTCCAGCTCTTTCTGCTGATGTTCGAATTCTTCTTTTTCTGCAGTCTGAAGAAGGAAAAACAAAATTCTTTACTACAGGTTCCTCAAAGGAGGGAACTTCCTACACCAAGTCAACCTGATGTTCCTAAAATGCAAAGACCTACCACCACATAGGAGTCTTAATTACCAACGAACTCTTGGGTCACTCAGACATCCAAGGAAGGAATCTAAGTTGCCAACATCTGAAGTTCTGGTGGAAACCGCGAATGTATGGACCATTCATCATTGTGACCGATTTGTATCATAAAATCCCATCTAATCTTGCTGAAACCCCATACCCTCTCCACTCTCAATTTATTAGAAATTACAAACCTGGTTCTTGTCCAGCCAGTTGATGATCTCATTACACTTGTCCAGAATCTTCTGTTTGTCCTCATCGTTGATTTTACCCTGAAGCTTTTCATCTTCAACAGTTGCTTTCATGTTGAAAGCATAAGATTCAAGGGAATTCTTGGAGGACACCTTGTCTCGCTGCTTCTCATCTTCAGCTTTGTACTTCTCAGCTTCCTGGACCATGCGCTCAATGTCTTCCTTGCTCAAGCGACCTGTGGAAGTTAACTGGTCTTTTAGACAGGACTTTTGACATTGAACCTTCAGTTATCCTGCCAACCTTAACCGCTAATGCTCCAAAGCCCATTAGAAGCGAGCCCTTGGGTTCAATGCCCTTAGACATTTTACAAGATCTATGGTCCCTATGACCCCAGACCAGATCTGTTAAGACAAAGAAAAAAGTGCCAAAGTTGTGCCTACCTTTGTCGTTTGTGATGGTGATCTTATTCTCTTTTCCTGTGCTCTTATCCACAGCAGAGACATTGAGAATGCCATTAGCATCAATATCAAAGGTGACCTCAATCTGAGGAACGCCACGGGGGGCAGGAGGTATGCCTGTGAGTTCAAACTTGCCCAGTAGGTTGTTATCCTTGGTCATGGCACGCTCACCTTCATAAACCTTGGTAGGAAATGAGAATTACTAAGGAGTTGCAAGCATCACAGCATACCAGTTTACAGACGTTCAGGTCAACCAGGAAAGACCTCGCTCAGACATCCAAGGAAGGAATTGGCCAACACAAGACTTCTGGTGGAAACTACGAATGGTTTTGGAATCAATCATCATAGCAGGACAAGTCTTCCCAAAATCTCATAGGACCTGAAGCGTAACTGAATCAGTACCAATACAGTAAAACATACCTGAATGAGCACACCAGGCTGGTTGTCAGAGTAGGTAGTGAAGGTTTGGGTCTGTTTGGTAGGAATGGTAGTATTGCGCTTGATGAGAACAGTCATGACTCCACCAGCAGTTTCAATGCCGAGAGAAAGGGGAGTGACATCCAACAGCAGCAAATCTTGAACATTTTCAGATTTGTCTCCAGAAAGGATGGCTGCCTGCACAGCTAAAACAAAAACATTTAGTTAAAAAAAAAAGTAAAATAAAAACAACCTCGTTACCTAACAAACACCTATCGCTCAGACATCCAAGGAAGTTAGACCATCATCAGCTTAAGCTTTTGGTGGAAACTACGAATGTTTAAGAATCACTCATCATAGCGAGTCAGCGTGGGGCTCTCAAGACCACCTGTTAGAACCATTTAATTCGAATAGTGGGATTATTACCTGCACCATAAGCGACAGCCTCATCAGGGTTGATGCTCTTATTCAGCTCCTTCCCGTTGAAAAAGTCTTGTAGAAGTTTCTGAATCTTGGGGATACGCGTAGAGCCACCCACCAAGACAATATCGTGGATCTGAGACTTGTCTAGCTTGGCATCCCGAAGGGCTTTCTCTACAGGGTCCAGCGTGCCACGGAACAGGTCGGCGTTTAATTCTTCAAACCGGGCACGAGTAATAGAGGTATAGAAGTCGATTCCTTCATATAGAGAATCAATCTCAATACTGGCCTGGGTGCTGGAAGAAAGCGTACGCTTGGCGCGCTCGCAAGCGGTACGGAGGCGACGGACCGCCCTCTTGTTCTCGCTGATGTCCTTCTTGTGTTTGCGCTTGAACTCCGCAATGAAATGGTTTACCATTCGGTTGTCAAAGTCTTCTCCACCTAAGTGGGTGTCTCCAGCAGTAGATTTGACCTCAAAGATCCCGTCTTCAATAGTGAGGATTGACACATCAAAAGTGCCACCTCCCAAGTCAAAGATCAGCACATTCCTCTCGGCTCCAACCTGCAATTAGAATACAGGTGATTACTCATCCAAATCTCCAATGGCTCAAGTCAGTCGTTAAATGAATCCCAGCTCCACAAAGCATACCTTTTTGTCTAAGCCGTAAGCGATAGCAGCAGCTGTTGGCTCATTGATGATTCGAAGTACATTAAGACCAGCAATAGTTCCAGCATCTTTGGTAGCCTGACGCTGAGAATCGTTAAAATAGGCAGGTACTGTGACTACAGCATTAGTAACAGTCTAGAAGTATAGAAAAAACAAAACCGTGTTAGAAATCGGTTCATAAATCTGGCAATATTCCCATCTCCGTCTACTTCTGCGTGTACTGAAGATAGCAATCACGTGCTTTCTCAAGATAAGGTAGTCAGATTACTAACGTGTATCCTTCAATCAAAACCCCATGCATGAATTCATCAGGGAGTCTAGTTCATAATGCTGCAACTTTCAGCCCAGCCACGTGGCCTCTAGGATTAGCAGGCTACTCACCTTCCCAAGGTAAGCCTCTGCGATTTCCTTCATCTTTGTCAAAACCATAGAAGATACCTCCTCTGGATAGAAACTTTTGGTCTCTCCCTTGTATTCTACTTGGACCTTGGGCCTGCCAGCATCATTCACCACCATGAAGGGCCAATGCTTCATATCAGATTGGACAACAGCGTCGTCGAATCTACGTCCAATCAGGCGTTTGGCATCTACAGAAGTTTATCAGGTCAAGTGTTACATTGCATCTACCAAGTAAGAACCCTAGTACACCATTACTGAAATGTGAAGATCAGAGACCTAGCAACCAAACTCCAGATTAGTCAAATGGACTCAAGTTCTCTCTGGCAGAATTGCTCAGATTTCCTAATCTGATACCCTATTTTTAGCATTTAGGAGTACAAAATTACCAAGTAAATTTTTAAAAAGACTTTTCCTATTTTCAAAACTTTCATGGCTACCTTACATTGATAAACTTTGAACTTTCTCATTCAGTCTACACCACTTAAAACTCAAGGCATGTTGCGCAAAATTAACAGCTTACCAAAAACTGTGTTGGTGGGGTTCATTGCAACTTGATTCTTTGCAGCATCACCGATCAATCGTTCGGTGTCAGTAAAGGCGACATAACTTGGGGTGGTTCGGTTTCCCTGATCATTGGCAATTATTTCCACTTTCCCGTGCTGGAAAACACCCACACAGGAGTAGGTGGTGCCAAGATCAATGCCAACTGCAGGTCCCTTAGACATAGTTGCTGGAAGAAAAAAAAAGCCCAGGGTTTGGAAAAAAACAAAAAAACACCAGCACTTGGAAACGCTTCCTGCTCAAGCTATCAGGTATGGACACTTTGGTAAGAAGATTACACTCAGCACCTCCCCCCAGAAACACTGCCCTTGTCGGAGGAAACCACGCGGGAGTGCCAGAGCGAAAAATGCTGCAATCGGGGTGTTACCGTGCCAACCGCGGGCGAGTCCGGCCCTGAATCAAGCACCTGCCCGGAGGGTCTGCGACAGGAGCACGTGGCCTCGACTCAGCGCAACCTTCTCCAACCCCACCCCCCACCCCGTGCTCCGGAGCCAACACAATACGGCCTGCGTGGCGTGCTCAGAAGCCCCCTCCCCCCACGTTGGGCCCGTGCCAAAAGCGGCTTCCTCTTTCCGAGAGCCTAGGGAAGGGTCCGCTCCAGGGGGCCGGCTGGACTTCCCGTGCCCCGAAAACGGATGCGGCCCACGCCCAGCCCTCCCCGCGGGCACCGCCCTGACCCCGCGGCGACCATCACGGCCTGCAGCCCACGTCAGCTTGCCCACAAGGCCGGGTCTGCCGCCTCCCCGTAAGGAGCGCGCCCCAGGTGGGCAGGGGCCTGGGGGGCCCCCCACCTGCAAGAAAATGATCAGAAGCCTCTGGGCCTCTGCAATCCCGACCAGCCCGGTGGTAGGTTGCACGTTTCTTAGAAACTCCCAAAAGCTCAGAAGACAGGCCTTACCTTCAGTATGGGCCCGGCCCCGCTTGCCAAAGAAACAGCTACCCGGAGAGCTAACGCCGCGTTGAATGAGGCCGGTTTCCGCCCGCCACCCTGTCTCTTATACCCTGCCTCAGAACCTTCCAGAAGGGGCCCACCCCTGCCGGCTGCCCATCATGACTTCCTCGACCAATGGGCACGCGGCCATCTCTGTGCGCCCCAATGACTAAGCCAGCTCTACCCTCGGGCCTCGCCCACTCCCGCCCCCATCCCACCCCACCTCGCGATGACGCACTCACCGCAGCGTTCTGGAACTTTCATTCTCGCCCCCGCTCTCCGAACGGCCCCGGGGAAAGGGAGGGTGGAGCCGTGAGAGCCCGCGCGCGGGAGTCCTCAGTCACCCCAGGCGCGGGACGCCGGGCCGAGTTGGGGGGGGGGGAAATCCGCTTCTGCGCATGCGCTCCCCGTCAGCGCGGGCGGGAGCGGACGGAAGGAGGTGGAGGAAGAGGGGCGGGCAATTTTGGAACCAGCCAATGACAGCAGCACTAGCCGCAATCTGGATCGACGTGCAACCGGGGTTAGACGAGCGCAGGGCCTGAAGGGAGGGGTCCGGACCCGGCAGCCTGGGAGCGAAGACGGAAGTGGAGCGAGGACAAAATGGCCGCGAAGGTTGTTGCGCCCCTCCCCCTCCCCTCCGTCCTCGTTCTGTTTTCCCCACCCCCCACTTCGGCGTTGTAGAGGCTCATTTAGGCCCTCCCGGATTCCACGTTCCTATGTTTCGTATCTAGGGTGCCTTTGGGCTAAGTCGGCCTTCTAGGAACCGGGAGGAATGTTCCCACCCCTGAGCGCTACTAGGGTGTCTTGCCCAGGGACACACAGATCCGTGGCTGGAGGGAGCCGCCTGGCCCCACTTGGGTGTAGGAAGAGACAGGTTAGCCAGGCCAAGCCTCCAGAACCTTCAGTCACCGTGGCACCTGGAGGCCGGCAGCCCTCGAGGCCGAGGTTGGAGGGGCTCCGGCTTTTCAGAGCCTTTAAGGCCGGATGCTGTGCCTGGACCCTCGACAAAATAAGTGGCCAAAGCCGCTTCCCTGACCCCAGACAACTCCGCCACTCCCCACCTCCCGCCAAGAACAGGTTTGGCGTCTCGGCTCTGCCTCTGCATTTGCCCAAGTCCCGCACCTCTCAGTTATTTGTGAAAAAGAAAAGCTTAGCCAGATTTTTTCGTGGAGGAGAATCAGGCATTAGGAACCTGGGTTCCGGTAGCCCCGTGTCCTTGATTTAGACTCTCGGAGCTGCTTTTATTTTCGGTAACATGATGTAATGTCTTTCCTGCCTTGACTTATAAAAAACTAAGCGACAGATCGTTCAGAGGCATCTTGAAAACATTACTAATCGAGTCCACGAAACAGTACTACTTAGAATTAAATTGTGGTGCATGGTGGCAGGTATTTAGGCCTTGTCATTCTAAGAGCCTTTCTCAGTACCTGGAAATGTTTTCCAGTGTGTTCTTTCAAACAGGCAGGGCAGCTGATACTCTTATTTGATAGATAAAGGGGCAGATAGATGAAAAGATTTTTTTAACACTATCTGACACAGTGGTGTGGCCGGAATTAGAAAGACCTTCCAGACAGTGCCTCCAGAAAGGGTGTCACAAGAGTGAGGACACCTTGTCCTTGTCAAAGCCAGTAAAGCCTACAGACGGATTCAAACATACGAAGGAGACATTTTCTTTTCACATTTGCTTTTTCCGGGGCAATGTTGGCTTGAGTACGTGGAGGTATATACTTAATTTCTTCCCACCTCCCCAAATATTAATTTTATATGGTGTTTTCGCAGCATATAAAGTGCTTTCATTTGTTATACCATTCAATCATCAAAACAGTTTTCTGAGATGTACATCCGGTATGAGGAGAAAAATGAGGTTCAGAGATGTTACTTGTGGAAGGATTAACAGCTAGCTGAGCTCAAATGGAACTTAGCTCTTTTGATTCCAGAATCTTTGGTCTGTGTTTGTTTTGTTTTTTTATTTTTTTTAATGTTTATTTATTATTCAGAGACGGAGCGTGAGTGGGGAGGGGCAGAGAGAGAGAGAGGGAGACACAGAATCTGAAACAGGCTCCAGGCTCTGAGCGGTCAGCACAGAGCCTGATGAGGGGCTCGAACTCACAAACCGCAAGATGGTGAGCTGAGCCGAAGTCGGAGGCTTAATGGACTGAGCCACCCAGGTGCCCCTGGTCTGTTTTTTGGTTACACTACAGTGTAATTTTCTTTCTAGAAACACCTATAACTTCAACTCCAGAAAGTGGAAGATGTGTGCTGTGGGAGGCTCCTTTCAATTTTCTTTGGTATCTACAGTCTTCTCCCACTCAACCTATCAAGGACAGTCTCTGAACTATGCCCTACATATCACAGTTTTTAAGTAACCTCTGAACTACCCACATTTTAACTCCTGAACCATTGGAAAATGGAACAAGGACCAAACCACCTAACAGCAGTGATTAAAGTAGAGTAGATAACCAGTTTCCAGTCATTCAAAAGTACATTGTAGGACTTGAACTATGCTCTTATTACATAGAATGATTCAGAGTTTGTGGATTTAAAGGTCAATAAGATGACTGTCCTGTCTCCACCGCTTTAAATGCACAAGGTTTCAAACACATTCAGGATGGAAAATTAAAGTTTGGGGGCATAGGAACTGCAGTGAAGAAGTCTGAGGGCTTGGGTTTCTGACTGGGGAATGGAGTCCTTCACATATCTGAGCCTGTCACATGTTCTAAGTGCGCTGTGTATATCACCTCCTCTAATTCTGTGAACTTTGTTTCAGATTCATTTGAATCTCTTGTATTTACTTCTTTTGAGATTTATTTGAACCCCCAAGTGTGGAGTTCTGTTGGCACTTGACCTTGGCATAAAATATTTGCTTAAGAAATACTATTTATTTTGGTAAAGTCTTTTAGAGCAGGAACTCTGCATTAACTTGGTATCTCCAGTACTGCTTAGCATCTTGCCTTGTGAGAAAATAGTACTTGGTATATTTGGGACTGAAATCAATAAATAATAGATCCTATGTAGGCTGAGTTCTTCCATTCCTCTTTTGTCAGCAAGCTAATGAACAAATTTCCAGTGCAGGTTATACGAGCTTCACCTTCTACAGTATCACCTTTACTTATTTATTTTTTAATTGCTGATACAGATGCATCTGTAATAAATATTTGGTTTTTGTGATCAAATACAGTCTCAATTACAAGGCAACTTAGAAGTTAAAATATGAACAGTTTAACACCAGAAATGAAGCAAAATTCTCCATCTTTTTGCATGAGCCATTCAGAAAATATTTTTACACAGTGTAACAGCAAGGGCATCAACTTCATTATTTTCCAAATTTCAGTTTGGTTTATATGTTTTATTGAAATGGTTATTCTCTAAACATTCACACCATTCCATCGTTATCTTCTTCCACAAACATTTTTTCCTTCTACCTTTTAGTTATTTTACCATTTTGTTTGTTTCCCATTAAAGGATCAAATGTATTTGACTTGCAGTGTTAATGGAAATATGGCTTGAAACCTGTAGTGTCTCAAAACTGTATCTTAAGCCCAGAATTTGCCATGTCTGAACCCAAAAGCCAGACTCCAAGAGAAGTGCACTATCATTGCTAAGACTTGAACATCTTATCTCAGAATTTTCAATTCCTTAGAATGTCTCAGATTTTAGGTAGTTATCTGTGATTTTTTTTTTTTTTTTTTTTTGTAGATTTCCACTATGAATAGATTTCCAAAATAATCTGGATATCCAACTGGTATTTGTCTTTTAATAACTAACAGGCTTAAATAATCTAAATCTCCATATCATGCAAAGGGGACTGATTCCTGCTTTCAAAGGCATAGGCAGGAAGCCTTAGGTTCAAAGGTAGAAATAATGATAAGAACAAATTGCTTGTGATGGTACAGCCACAGCCTCCGTAGTGTACTTGTTTGGCTCAGGTACTGTAGGAAAAAGAATTCTCAGAATCACATAGCAGAAGTGATATGTTATCACACTACCAGAAGAATAAAAAAGTAGAGTAAGGAAGGGAGTTAATATCTTACAATGAGGCAGTGTTAGTATAAGAAGCATTCCAAATATGCCAGCCTTCTTAAGTTAATAGACATTCTTTACATTACTTCCTCAATGTCTCCTATTTCCCACCTTTTTTTAAAGAGGAAGATAAAACTCAGATTACAATTTTCACCCAGGGATCAACCCCTGTTTCTTAAAGAACCTTAGAAGGAAATGCGTTTGCAGTATCAGAGGGCTCTATTGTGAGAAACACAGGTGTGAAAAAACAGAGAAATGGAGCAAAATCTCAGATCCACCATTTCTCTTTAAGCATCTGATTCCCATTTTAGAAACCATGCTGTCCTCTCCAAATTCCGCATGATTTTTTTTCTTCCCTGCAACCTGCTGCCCTTTTAATAATAAATATTTTGCAATACCAACGGTGATCTGGTGACATCTGCACTGGGGTCCTTGCAAGGCGGTTTCAGGTCTACCATTCTTGCCACATGATCAGACTAACAGAATAGTTGGTCCGTTTTGATTAACAGAACAGTCAAAAGGATTAAAAAGGCAAGTTCTTGTATTGGAGGCTGCCGCTTCCTTTTTATTTTTCACACACCTTTTTTTCTCCCCCATGAATCAACTCTTCTGATGGTTATCCTGGTGAATCATTTCTGTTGTTTCCAGGATGGTAACAGTTCAAATGTTAGCAGTCACTAATCCAGCCCTGTCCTGCCACCCACTAATTATCCTCACCAGCTCTTCCTTAAATATAATTCCCTTTCCTTCCAGCCCACACCTGGACTTCCTCAGAGGCTAGGCTGGGAAATTACCGAAATTCTGTGTCACCCTCTCAGGAGAGAATGGTAATGATGTACTTGCAATGCCATTAGGAAACGGTAATCCCTGATCTTTTTGATAATTTAAGGCTTAGAATTATCAAAAGTCCCAGGTTCACGTCCTTGTCCTAAAATGAAAAGAAATGGAGGAAGCTCCAAGTTTGGTATAATAGTAAACTTCTTTATACCGCTCCTGGACAGGTTACGGAATATGAAGAGAAAACCGATCTAAGCTCCCTTTCTAGTCATAGTCAGTCTTGAAATTCTGATTTCATATGTTCTCAGAAGAGAATGCAAGGATATGTCAGATGATCTTTCAGCACCTCTGAACAAGCTCTTTTTCTCTAGAAGACTTCTGAGAACATTGTCAAATGACACATAGTGAATGTTTTCTTGCTCCAGAGATATCCAGCAGGAAAGTCCTTAGAGACCTCAGATTTGAGGGAAAGTCCACAATTGTTCCAGTATAGATTTCTGATATCTGTCAGTGACCCTCTGAACATGATTAAGGTGGAAAGTTTTTTGCAGTCCCTGGTCACACGTTTTGGATTCCTCTTAGTTCTCTTACTGTTCACTAGAAGTAGGGAGATTAGTAGTGGATAGAGTGGGAAAACTGGCACCGCCCGCTAGTTCAGCGCCTTGTGAAATTAACATCCAAACCTTATGGTAAATGAAGTCAGGTCAGAAGAAACGTTACTTCCTTCTTTGAAATTTCTCAGAAGTGATATGCCCAGTACCTGGTGCAGCTAGGTGTAATATAAGGCTGTGGGTTCCCCTTGACTCTGAATAATCACAATAATCCAGTAGATTGCAGAAATGCATAGAAAATTTATGAACACCACCTCATTTCCCCTTGACTATGGTGAATCAAAGTATTGATACAAAACATTTCCGGTGAGAAGTTTTAAGTGTGTTCAGTTCCCCTTTCCCCAACTTTTTCCACCACAGGTCCTGGCCAACAAACACACGGAGTTGGACCCCCGCTTTTCCCCATTCTGGTCTCAAGGCACCACGAGATGCCTTTTTGGAGATGAGCAGTTTACATCCTTTTTCTTGTTCAGTGTCCTAGAAAGAAAGCGCTCATTTCGATCCATTCCACGCAATGCTCACCGCTACTTAAATGACCGGTCATCTGGTTCCAGGGGGTTGTGTGGCTGGTGACTGAGCTTCAATGACTAGAAGAGTCCTAAGATCCTGACTCCTAGGAAAGCATGGGAGTCAAGTCCACTCTAATTCAGACGGTTTGCAAGGCTCTGCTCTGGCTGGGGATCATGCCGGGTGTGGTTCTGCTTTGGTCAGGGTAGCATGGTGGACTTTCTTTGGTTCAGAACCTCTCCCCGCTGGCCCCACCAGGCTGTATGCATGGGTGGCCAGCCCCGGCTGGGGTGCTGCTTCCGTCGACAGCGTCCGCTGGCTGCGTGAGGCACTATTTGCTGTGGAGCGAGTGGAGGAAGAACCAGAGCGTGAGCTTCGAGAGCCTGAGGAAGAGGAGCTAGGTTTCACCAGGCGGGCTTTCGGGGCTTCCGCATCTTCTCTGAGGAGGAAAAAAACCAGCAAAGGTAAACTTTAACACCGGCAAGACTATGATACACCTTCCACTACGGTTGCTTCCTTCTGAGGCTTCCCAATAAATTCCTGAAGCCGTAAACTTCACATTATACCACTGGAAGGCAGCCATTTAGGGGAAGAGGGACTTCCCCAGTCGCTGAGACTTAGCGGTTGACTTAGGCAAATGGATGTTTTGTTAGCCCTGAAGTCAACTCTATTACTCTGGGAGAGTACACGCTTACCATTGAGATTGATCTGGGGTTTGTCTACGCAAACCCTTTCACGGCCCATCGGTTATGCCCATTCCTTATTGTAGGCCCTTCATAAGTGGACACGAATCAGAAGTAATGTAAAGTTGATCTTTTAATTACCAGTTGAGGATAGACAGTTTCACGATAAAGGCAAGGGAAACCAGACTTTCTGTCCCTAGGCTGGAACTCCTTGCCTACCAGAATAATCCTTTTAACAGATTCACGGTTAAGAGCAAATGGGACATTTATGTTCACTGGTCACTACGGAGCTGGAAAGGAAGCCTAGGACAAGGGATTTTGGAGGGAGGTTTACCGAATTTCATTAGGTCTCTCTTCTTCCTCATATCTCTCTTTGTCTTTCCTTCGGATTAGCAGCCATACCAGGAGGAATGTCAGCAGGGCTCCAGCCACCATGCCTGTCACCGCTCCTGCAATCATGCCGATGCTTTGTACATCTATTTTCTCAGAAACAAAAGCAGAAGTAAAACCAAACATAAGCTAGGGAACGCATGAACTTAAAAACATAAGCCCTGGGGGCGCCTAGCTGGCTTACTCTTGATTTGAGGACTCTTGATCTTGGGCTCGTGAGTTTCAGCCCCATATAGGGGGTAGAGTTTACTTAAACAAATAAACAAACAAACAAAAAAATCCCATAAGCCCTGGATGGATGGGTGTTTCCAGATCTTTCTATCTTTTGGAGTTTCCCATTTACCCTTGATGTATTGACTGTCCTTCTTGGTATTGAAAGGTGGCAGAATATGCCACCCCAAAATATGCCTCTTTGCCATTAGGACTGTTTTAACCCAATTTTTTTTCTTAATGTTTATTTTTGAGAGCGAGAGTACAAGTGGGGGAGGGGCAGAGGCAGAGGGAGACACGGAATCCGAAGCAGGCTCCAGGCTCAGCACAGAGCCGGTCGCGGGGCTCAAACTCACCAACCACAAGACCATGACCTGAGCCAAAATCGGACACTTAACCGACTGAGCCATCCAGGTGCCCCTAAGCTGATTTTTTTTAAGTAGGCGCCACACCCAGCGTGGTGCTTGAACTCACAACCCTGAGATCAAGAGTCAAGTCCTATGCTCTACTAACTGAGCCAGCCAGATGCCCCCTTAATCTGATTATTTTTGAGAAACAGCAGACACAGGAGAAGTTCTAAAAACAAAGCACAAGTTCCCCTTTTATAAGGGAAATCTACATTTATAAAGGAAATCTCCCTCCGGTCCCCTCCCGGACATAACACATTTCTTTAGGGAGCTGACAGATTCACACGTTTGTAAATACAGCTAGCTGCACCGGTTGAATGGTCCCTGCAACCACCGAATTTATTTTCACGGTCACCACGTTCTCCCGGAAAGAAAGATTTTGGCCTTGACCTTACTCTTACTTGCGATGAGAGGTGCTGTACGCCGAACCACGGCGCGACCACAGGAATAAACCGTTGGATACTTACGCTGTACTGTCACTCGCACCACACAGCTTTCCTTCCCGGCCTCGTTGCCTGCTGTGCACTGGTAGAGCCCAGAGGAGGACATGGTGAGATTCTGCAGCAGAACGCGTCCAGGGTTATTGTAGTCTACATAAGCAGAAGGAACGACTGTAATCCCCTGAGTGACAGGGCCTCTGTAGTGTTTGCTTCAGTGCATCATTGACCTAAGATTCTCTAACACAATTTGGTGAGGAGGAGATGGCAGATTTCTTGGAAGACGGAAAAGGCAAACATTCTTTTAACGTGTGCGTCCGCCAAGAGTTACAAAAGACTGTGAACGTGTAAGGGACACCAAACACGATCATTTAGATACAATGGCTACGCAGTATATTTCTTCCTCATTTCTTCTGCCACTTTTAGGTGCCATTTGAGGAGGGAAAGGATGGATTTTTCTCTTTTCCTGTCCCGGTTGACGGATGAAAAGTAGGAGCTCAGGGAGATTTGGCCGTGCATTCAAGGTCACGTGGTGAGTTGCCGACAAACCGGATTTAGGATTCATGGCTAGAGTACCATTCTGTGGTCTCAGCAGACTGATGGGAAGGTGACTTACCAATCCTGGACCTGGGAGGGAGATGCTCATCCTCTCCCTCCTTCTCCCGAACTCGCTGCCAGTCATACACGATGGGCTTTGTGCCAGAGGCTGACTCACACTGCAGAGTCAGGTCACTTCCTTCCGTCAGCTCTCCTTCCAACTCACACTTGGGCTTTGATGGCCTCACTGGCAAAAAGAAAGAAGCTTCAAAGATGGCCACACACCAGACTCCATGGAAGAACTATGTCCTGTTGAGTTGTTTCTCTAGCTGGCCATCATCTGGTCAACTTTTGGGTGGGGATTCAGTAGCCTTTTGCTACCTAACTATGCTTTACACCACCCCCAGAAATACACGCCCCCTCCATCCCCTGTGTGTGCGTGTGCACACACACACACACACACACAATTCTGGCTGCTTCCAGTGGTGCTGTTGTAATTTCCAGAGGCTCCCTCAGAAACCTCCTCATCACTTCTCAAAGAGGACACTGTTCTTTAATTAGAAATTTTAGGGGTGTCTGGGTGGCTCAGTCGGTTGAGCGTCTGGCTTCAGCTCAGGTCATGATCTCACGGTTTTTGACTTCGAGCTCTGCGTCGGGCTCTGTGCTGACAGCTCAGAGCCTGGAGCCTGTTTTAGATTCTGTGTCTCCCTCTCTCTCTGTTCCTCCCCTGCTCATGGTCTGTCTGTCTCTCTCTCTCTCAAATAAACATTAAAAAATTTTTTAAATAAAAAAAATAAAGAAATTTTAGGAAAGTTGAGTGTGATTTTACTAATACTAAAACAGGGACAGAAGTCTGTTAACTCGGAAGCAATTAAATGGAACTCAGCAGCTCTTGCTGTCAGAAACCAGAAAGGGAGTTGAATCGTACCTGCAAGATTTAAGTTAAATACAAGAACACCACTTACACGTCAAAGGAGATTTAAATTTTGTAATGCACTACCAGGGAAAATTGTGATTCTTCTTCTTTTATTACGTCTAAAATATAGAACATAAACTATAGAACATACACACTTCTTTCCGGAAACTGGACTAGCTGATCTCTGCATGCATGACGCAGGGTATTGAAAAGTTTCATACCCCCATGATGCATTTGGCTATTCCTCACAGAGACCTTATTACTAAGATACAGGCGTTTACCTTGGTGCTGTCTTACCTAAGACTTTTAAGGTGACGTGGCTCCACACATAGCGCCCTGAATTCTTCACCTTGCAGGTGTACCGGCCCTCATCACTGGGCTTCAGAGGCTCAATCTGTAGGGAAGCATCTCCTGCCAGGAAATTGGAAGCAAAGGCCACTCGGCCCTTCTGTTCCTCAGTCAAGTTACTGTAGACATGATGACTGGAGTAAGTGATCACCTGTGGGACAGATCAAGGCAGGGTCAAGCAATGTGGCCCTCAGCCTTCCTCTCTTGCTGATGTCAAGATGAGGGATGAGAACACTCCTAATGGAACAATGCAGCCAAGGCTGGGGCTGATTCTAAGGGTCCAAAAGACCTCTGTTCTAAATGAAGTTAAAAGCACAATATGTTTCTCTAGGCCTTTCTCCTCCTTCCCAAAATAGCAACACTTCATATTTGTGCACGTTTTAATTACAGAGTAGCAACTGTTTCACTAAATTCTCAGAACCATTTCATTTAATTTTTTTTTTTTAAGGTTTCTTTCTTTCTGAGACAGAGGGAGGGAGACAGAGCAGGAGTGGGGGAGGGGCAGCGAGAGAGGAAGACACAGAATCGGAAGCAGGCTCCAGGCTCTGAGCCGTCAGCACAGAGGCCGACGCGGGGCTCGAACTCACGAACTGTGAGATAGGACCTGAGCCGAAGCTGGCCGCTCAAGCGACTGAGCCACCCAGGTGCCCCAGAACCATTTCATTTCATAGGTAAGGAATTTTAAACTTGAGTTACTTGTGTAATCATGACCACACAGCTAAGGCAAGGAAGGAAGCTGATGCACAATAAATGTATCAAGAGCTGGCTGTGAGGAGAACTGGCAGAATGGCATGGGAAGGAGACTTTCTAACTTTTGCATTTCCTACGAACTGCATGTGAGCTGTTCAAAATACACAACACTCAGGGCAGCTGGGTGGCTCAGTCAGTTAAGGTCTGACCTCGGCTCAGGTCATGATCTCGCAGTTCGTGGGTTTGAGCCCCGTGTCGGGCTCTGTGCTGACGGCTCAGAGCCTGGAGCCTGCTCCGGATTCTGCGTGTCTCTCTCTCTCTGCTCCTCTCCCACTCACACACACACACACACACACACACACACACACACACACTCTCTCTCTCTCTCTCTCTCTCTGCCCCTCCCTCACTTGTGCTGTGTCTCTCTCTCTCAAAAATAAACAAACATTAAAACATTTTTTTAAAAAAATACACAACACTCCTTGTTCTGGGTGCTTTTACATCTAGCTTATTTCTCACATGATTTTTGCAAGTTAAGTAGTCCTCCTCCTGCCTTATCTGTGGTTTCACTTTCCGTGGTGTCAGTTACCCAAGGTCTGGGAGCAGATGATTGTCCTTCTGACATATTGTCAGAAGGTCAATAGTAGCCTAACACTGTATCACAACGCCTGTGTCGTCCTCCTTGTCTGCCTCATCACAGAGGCACTCTATCATCTCACATCATCACAAGAAGAAGGGTGAGTATGGTTCAATAAGATTTTGAGAGGGAGAGAAAAACTATGGTCGTATAACTTTTAAGTCGTTTTATTATTAGTTATTTTATTAATGATTGTTAATTTCTTACTCTGCCTTACTTATCAATTAAATGTTATCACGATATGTATGTACAGGAAGAAACACAGTGCAGATAGGATTTGGCGTTATTCACGATTTCAGGCATCCAGTGGGGGTTTTGGAACACACCCCTCGTGGGTAAGAGGAGGACAGTGTATTCATGATCTCCATTTCACAGACAAGTAGCAGAACTCGGATTTGAACATCACCGTCTAAGGCCATTTAGTTCGTTGTCCCGGTATACCACTTATCTCTCAGCCACTTCCGGTGGCCATCTCCATTCATTTCACTGCTCATTAACTGCTTTTCTAGAAAGTTTGGAAGTGAAGGAGGAAAAGCAACACTATCAAATCAATCTGTTTTGTTCTTACAAAAGTTTAGAGTCCAGGGGTTCCTGGTTGGCTCAGTCGGTTAAGTGTACAACTCTTGATTTCGGCTCAGGTCATGATCTCACAGTTTGTGAGTTCGAGTCCCACATTGGGCTCTCTGCTGTTAGCACGGAGCCTGCTTGGGATCCTCTGTCCCCCCTGCTTCTCTCTGTCCTACCCCTGGTCACTCTCTCTCTCAAAAATAAATAAACGTTAAAAAAAAAAAAAATCAAAAGTTTAGAGGCCAGCCAAAGGGTTTGGAGGAGTTAAAGAGTAGGAGTCAATGCTTAAAATTCAAGTCTAATACTGAGGACTTCATTGTTTGGCTTTCCTTTGTGGGGGGTGTCACTGACAATTAGTAAAGGGAAGTCGGGTGGAAAAAAAATGACATCCCTTCCTTCCATAAAATACATGTGAGCCATCATGCCTTTGTTTTTCAAGGCAGGGAAACCAAAGTTTAGATCTCCCTAGCAAAAAAAAAAAAAAAAAGAGTTTTTGTGAAGTTTCATCTGCCTGCATCACAGCCCATAGTTCTCGAATCCTTCCTGGGTTCTGTTCCTCCTTTGTCTCACCCGTTAGTCACAAAAACCATACTGATCTAGTCCACCAAGACCTCAAACTATATAACTTCAGCTTTGCCCTTCCTACCACTCATCAATCATATTCTTAAATTCATTTGATTTTAAATGCCAGCAAACATTTTTTTGGAATGACTGCTTCCCATCAGGTCCGGGGGAGGCTATTCAGATGACTAAAACCCTCTTCCTGTGTTCAAGTGATTTAAAATCTAATGGGATTAACAAGGAGAGAAGTATAAACATAGAAAAAGGATTAATTAACTTGAAATAGTATCAGAGAGAATGTCCCAGAAAAGTTGGAAGCATTCGAGTTAGGCTTTGAAAGATAAGTAGATGAAATAAGAGATAACAGAGGCAGGGTGAAGCCGGCTGCAGGGAGCATTCCAGATACACAGAAGGCACTAAAAACAGGCTTGCAGGCATAGGGGAGTCTCCCAGGCACATTTCTGGCTGCAGCTGTTCAAATTGTTTCGCTCCGCTCAAGCCCTGAACCCCGTCCTCCATCACAGGATGCTCTACAATGCATCAAATGCTTTCCTGAAAAGATTTGAAGCCATCCAAGAAAACGTCCATCTGTTCTCTCTCCATTATGTCAAAACCCTTCAGTGGCATCCATGTTACCTTCGCCATCTTTCTGAGAAACGAGTTTTCTCCTTTCTCTGCGTACTCTTTTTCATCAGCAAACATGTATTGCATTCGCATGGCAGGGTACAGGGCCGGGTGCCGGAAAACAAGCAGGAATAAGACACCAGAGCCTACCCTGAGGACCTCACACTCTTGTGGGCGACACGTTGGGGAGAAGAAAGTAAGAGAAAAGTAAAGGTAGACCCTGCAACCGATACTAAACTTAAGACATTTTCGGGGTGCCTGGGTGGTTCGGTTGGTTGAGCGTCCGACTCTTGATTTCAGCTCTGGTCATGATCCCAGGGTCATGGGATGGAGCCCTGTGTTGCGCTCCACGCTGAGTGTGGAACGTGCTTAGGATTCTCTCTCTCTCTCTCTCTCCTCTACGCCTCCCCCCCACTCACAAGCGCTGTCTCTCTCTCTCTCTCGAAAATAAAAATAAAAAATAAATAGACTTAAGACATGTTTAGTATTCAATTCCGCCCACTCGTTTCAACCAGCACTACTGTTGTGATCATTCTCATCTCTCTGTGCCAGCACAGTTTGGGGCCCCAGTTTCATATTTCCAGCTGCGTGGCTGCGTCTGTATTTCTGCCCTCTGCAGCCTGTAACATTGTAAATCGGATGCCAAGTTAATACCAATGTAAAACTCACAGGGGCTCTTTTCCAGCTCAAAAGCCTTCAGTGGCTCCCGGCCACCTCTGAATGATGACCAGATTCGGTCTAGAGTCCTCACAGTGACCTCTGCTTTACCTTCCCAATCTCAGCTCCTATTGGCCACCTCCCCTACCTGCATACTGTCAGGTAACCTCATCTCCCTTCCCTTCCGTTAATACAGGTTATGCTTTCTTTGTACTCCATGCCTTTGCCTGCTGCATTTTCCCACACAAACTCCCTTTTCTCCATCTCTCCACATAAAGAATTCCCAATCATTCTCTTAAATCCCAAATCAACGTTAACTTCGCGTGACACATTCCCTGTTAATGACACTCAGATTAATGGTCTCTTCTCTTTGCTCTCACCTGTAGCGTTTTTTTTTTGTGTTTTGTTTTGTTTTGCAGCATTTTTATGTGAGGAGAAATCGTGAAAGACTTTGGTCTCATAGGTTGCTGGATCCCCTTCCTGTAAGTCTGGGTGTCGTCCAGGAGAGCGTTGAGGGCATTCGGGTTTTATGTGTCTGTTGCCCTGAATGGTCTTTGGCTAGGCTGTTTTGCAACTCGGCAGTCCTTTCGTGAATACACAGTCCCTGAAAACAGACTCTGTGCTTGGCACTGTGCTAGAGAGGATACCAATTCAGAGAAAATTGTTTTATGAATGTGTTGAGGACCAGGACGTGCCAAAATACACCACTTTGCACGTGCCTAAGAATTCATTTCAAATGCTGAAGGTGTTTGAGTTCCTGAAGTTCCTTATCAGACCTAAAAGCAGAGCCTCTCAAAAGAATTTGTCCTAAATCCCCTCCTGAGAGCAACTCTAATCTCTTCGAGGAGACCAGAAATCTGGCACCACACCCCCCACCCGGACAGACAAGGTCACAGACTAGCAGATCTCCCATCTGTTCTTCTGAGGGCCCATTTCTTTTCCTCAGAAGTCATTTGCTTTTCCCTAACTGCCCTCTCTCCTCTTCCTTTCCCCCCGCTAAGTTAGGCAGACAGCCGAATTCTAGCCACCACTTGAGGTTACTCATCTGTGGGTATTCGCTGCATGCTACATAAATGGTACACAGAAGTTATAAACTTGTTTGTCAGTTTCCTGTTAATCTGTCCCTTGAAATATAAGGGTTGTACATCTGAAATATAAGGGTATGTGTCAATTGCATCTCAGTAAAAAATTTCACACTTTTTAAAGAGAGACAACAAACCAACAAAAAAATCTTTTGTCAGTCCAATTTATAGTGCCCCAGCTGGAGATCCTAGGAAGAGAAAGGGGAAAAGATATTCTTTTCCCTCTCCTGCAGTTTTAAAAGACAACTTAGAAAAGAAAAGGGTAAAGCCACCTGGGTGGCTCAGTTGGTTAAGCGTCTGGCCTTTGGCTCAGGTCATGATCTCGCAGTTCGTGAGTTCGAACTCCGTGTCAGGCTGGAGCCCGCTTCCAGCTCTGTGTCTCCCTCTCTCTGCCCCTCCACCACCCCTGCTCACACTCTGTCTCTCTCTCTCCCCAAAATAAATATTAAAAATAAGGGGAAAATTATGACCCTCATATACATAGAAATAGGCCCATGTCAAAGATTTTATTGCACTCACTAATAAATGATGGAACCAGAAAGATTTTGCAACAGGTTCAAATGAGAATTGGACTAAGATTCATAGTCTCCTTCGGACAAATTTAATTTGCATTTCTACAAACAGGAAGCACAGCTATGAGATGGGTAGGAAACAGGGAAATCGCTATGGGCATTCCACGAGTTAATTTCTACTTCCACAGAAATTAATACGTGAGGAAAATTAGACCCTAATTCATCTCTGGAAAATATGGAGTCTAAGCATGAAGATGATGTCTGGGAGGGACCTTGTATGTGGGAGGTGGAAGCAAGTGTTCCTATTGGGGTAGGGGGGGAGCCTCGAAGGGTTAGATTCCTTGAAGACCACTCCCCTCTGCCCTGCCCCTACTCCCCGACAGCCTCCTCTGTCAGCAGGTGGCTTCACGGTTCAACTCTGCAAATTGAATAAGGTGGTCAAAGTAGACCTTATTGGAAGGAGACAGGACAGTCAATACTTGAGATGTGGAACTAACCTTGGAGCTTTCTAGGAGAAAGAGAGTTCTAAGTGGAGGAAAAAGCCAGTGCAGAGACCCTAAGGCAGAAGAGTGCCTTGACATACTTGACCAGCAGAGAGGTCAGGTAACTGGAGTAAGCCAGGGGAATTGTAAACGACGAAGTCAGGCAGTGGGACCAGATCCTGCGGGGGCGGGGCTCTGGTCCATTATAAAGATGATGATGGCTTTCATTTTGTGGAAGTGGGGGGCTATTATAGGATCTTGAGCAGAATAGCATCATGATATGATTTATTTTGAGAATAGGCTGTAGGAGGCCAAGAGTGGAAATGGGAAAACCAGTCAAGAGGCTATTCTAGTAAAGATCCAGGCAATAGATGCACAGCCTCTACGGTGGTAACAGTGGAAGAGACAAGAAGTGATCAGATTCAAAGTGTACTTTGAAGATGAAACCAACTGGATCTCCCAATAAACCAACACCCTTCTTTAAGCATTTTTTTAATGTTTATTTTATTTTTGAGACAGAGAGAGACAGAGCATGAGCGGGGGAGGGGCAGAGAGAGAGACACACACAGAATCCGAAGCAGGCTCCAGGCTCTGAGCTGTCAGCACAGAGCCCGACGCGGGGCTCGAACTCACGAACCGCGAGATCATAACCTGAGCCGAAGTCGGATGCTTAACCGACTTAGCCACCCAGGCGTCCCATGACCACCTTATTTAAATGTATATTTGTGGCATGAGAAAAAGAGAGGAGACCAGGACCACGCTCAGGTGTTTGGCATGAGCCTCTGAAAAGAGAGAACAGCTACTAACCATGAGAAGAAAGCCAGGGAGAGGAGGTTTGGGGTCAGAGTGTGCACAGTGAGGGGAATCGGGAGTTTGGTTTTCAGATACTTGTTAGACTTCCAGAGGAGGCATAGAGTAAGTAAGCAGTTGCATAAAAATGAGTCAGATATTGGGGGGGGGGGGTAGTCCTGGAGATATACATTTGGGAATTCTAAGCTTGTGGATAGTATTTAAGGCCGTGAGACTGGATAAGATCCAGGAGGGCACGAATCTACAGATTAAGAAAAGAAGGCATAAGGAGGCTATCCAAACGGTGGATATCTAAACACAAAGGTTAAAACTCATTAAAATACCACGGGGTGGGGGTGGGGGGGCGCCTGGGTGGCTCAGTTGGTTAAGCGTCCGACTCTTGATTTTGGCTCCGGTCATGATCTTGAGGTTTGTGGCAAGGAACCCCATTGTCGGGCTCTGTGCTGACAGCGCGGAGCCCGCTTGGGATTCCTTCTGTCTTCTTCTCTGCCCCTCCCTCATTCACACTTTCTCTCTCTCAAAAATAAACATTTAAAAATAAATAAACAAACAAACTTAAAATACCAATCTCAGAGTAAAATTGATAATGCCATCTCGGATCTCTTTCGCTGACTATTCAAGTCCAGCCTTTGCTCACCATTTCCAGCCTCACCCCTGGATGAGACTGCCTCTGCCTCCTACCCTCTCTTTCCCAGAGACTCAGTGAGTTGAATCCTGAAACCACATGCTGAGGCAGGAGGCAGTAGGGGAGTAGGGGCAGGGGGAGCAGCCTCGAAGGGCTTCATTACACTCATTATCATACAAATAAAAGACCTCCCCCTACCCCAGCCTGAACACCTGCCCACAGCCTCCCACAGACACCACAGGGAGGTCACTCCTGAACTTCATCTTCATGCAGGGGAATATTCTGGAAAGTACAGGAAATGCATGACTTCAATCAAATGTGCAGTGTTTACTTCCGGACAAAAGTTTTACCTTGAAGTTCTGCATTCTTTT
Organism: Leopardus geoffroyi; assembly: GCF_018350155.1. NCBI lineage: Eukaryota > Metazoa > Chordata > Mammalia > Carnivora > Felidae > Leopardus > Leopardus geoffroyi. Next base: position 20,097,455 of record NC_059329.1, read on the forward strand.
CAACAGGGAGCTGTAAATTACGGGGGCGGCGACAGAGGGAGAGAAAGGGATTTAGCTTCAGGAATTTGGGCTTTAGATCCTAGCTCTGAAATCTGTCTTGGGCAAGGGGCTTCACCTTTTAAAGTCTAAAAGGTATGAAGCCCCGCACGGTCCAGGAGTCCGAGCCCCGTGTCGGGTTCTGTGCTGACCGCTCAGAGCCTGGCGCCTGCTTCAGATTCTGTGTCTCCCTCTCTCTCTGCCCCTCCCCATGCCACCCTCTGTTTCTCTCTCTCTGAATAAACCTTAAAAATGAATGAATGAATGAATGAATGAATGAATAAATAAATAAATAAACAAATAAATAAAAAGAAGGTTTGAAGCCCAAGTTTTCTGGAGAAGAATTAAGGTCTAATTTTCTTCACGTATTAAAAGAAAATTACAAAAACAATTCTTAGCTCCACAAGCTTATAGTACTAATTTTAAGAGCAGATATCTGTGGAAGGACCTCGTTCCTTTGCTCACTGACCATTCAGTGACTACACTGTGACAAATTCAGCACTCGGCCCCGGAGTTAGGAAAATATGCATCAGGCCTAGAAACGAAAATCCATCAACACGACGCAATACGTTCGGCCAGGGGCTTGTGTTTTTATTTAACAAACACGTATGTGGTGTTTATTTTGTGCTAGGCACTGTCCTAAATACTTTACAAGTATTAACTCCTCTCATTAAAGAGAAAACCTTGGCAGTGAAACGTTCACGAGATTAAGGAGATTAAGGAAGTGAGTCTCTGAGACAAACTGCTTAGACTTAAGGCCGTTCTTTTGTTTCATAAATACTTAGAGAAGGCCTTCAACGAAGTGGGTACATATATCCCAATCTAAAATGGGGCAGCTGCAGTCTGGTCCTACTCAAGTGGGGCTGTTTTTGTGGGCCCTTGTTAGTTAATGTTCACTAACTCATTACTGCATTCCCATGGAGACTGGGCATCCCAGCAAGGAGTTCTTAGGGCCAGGCAGAGGTTTCTTTCCTATTCTTATCCCTTAAAATGTGACCAACCTTGTGTGCCAGGCTACAGCCAGTAATGTGGAGAAGAAAGGCAAAAGAAATATAGATAAAATTAAATTTCCCTACAACTTGCAGCTCATTGGGGCATCTTGGTGGCTCAGTTGGTTAAGCACCCGATTTTGGCTCAGGTCACGATCTCACCGTTCAGGAGTTCGAGCCCCGCGTTGGGCTCTGTGCTAAGAGCCTGGAGACTGCTTCGGATTCTGTTTCTCCCTCTCTCTCTCTCTCTCTCTGCCCCTCCCCCTCTTGCACCCTGTCTCTCTCTGTCTCTCTCTCTCAAAAATAAATAAACATTGGGGCACTTGGGTGGCTCAACCGGTTAAGTGCCCGACTTTGGCTCAGGTCATGATCTCACCGTTTATGAGTTCAAGCCCCACATTGGGCTCTGTGCTGACAGCTCAGAGCCTGGAGCCTGCCTCAGACTCTGTGTCTCCTCTCTCTCTGCCCCTCCCCTGCTCACGCTATGTTTATCTCTCTCAAAAGTAAATAAATATAAAAAGATTTTTTTTAATAAATAAAAAAAAGAGAATCATATATTTTTTTTTTTTAAAAAAGAAAGGATAGGTTTCTTGGGGGCTAGTGGAAGGAGTGACCATAGAAATGCCAAATCGCTGAGACAATAGCAAGAGGAGGAAGTAAGTTAGTGATAGGAAAAAACCTGGAAGGCTGAGATCTTATCTCCTAAGACTGAAAGTTGGGGGCTGATGTTTGGAGTAAGATGGGAATGCCTAACAGGTGCTCAATTAATGTCCCTTTCTTTCTGACTTCTTCCTATTACCTCGTAGGTGCATAATCACTACGAGGAAGTTAGTTTGTACTTCCTAGGAAGAATGAAGAGATTCTAAACCTAGAAACCGGTAAAGCGCTGGGTAATTTTTTTTCTTTTCTTTTCTTTTTATTTATTTTTGAGAGAGAGAGAGAAAGAGAGAGAGAGAGAGAGAGAGAGCAGGAGCTCAAGCACGAGCAGGGGAGGAGCAGGGAGAGACAGAATCCCAGGTGCTGTCAGCGTGGAGCCCGAAGTGGTCTCCAACTCGTGAGATCATGAGCCGAAATTGAGAGTCAGATGCTTAACCAACTGAGCCAGCCAGGCATCCCAAGAGCTGGGTAATTTTTATGCATTTTGGGGTTTTGTGGGCTTTGGGAAGTTGGTGAACCTTTACACATAGCAGGTACATACAACCGAAGCGTAAGTTTCATGAAATAGCTTTTCCAGTCTGCTCACTTAGAATCCACTACAGGGCCTTGATTTTGAAAACCTTAGCCCCAGGGCTGCACCAGGGCACAGTGATTGAGAGTGAGCTGGCTGGAAAGTCCACCGGTTTACATTCAAATGGGAGCCCCACCACTTAGAGCTGTGTGATGAGAGTCAGTTAATCAACCTTTCCAAACCTTTAGTTCCTCAGTTGTAAAACAGGAATAAGCTACTTCATCGGGTTTTTGTGGCAATGAGAGAATAAGCACTCACAATTACTTTCATTAGTCTGATTCCGGGTTTACGGTTTACGAAAGCCCCTAAGGTTTCCAAAATTGTCCAGCCCAGTACCCAAACAACATTAGTCATTCCATACATTTGTATATTAAAGCTTCCCTAGCTGAAAGCCTCCATTTGTTTTCTATCACCTGTGTGTCCTATGGACCAAAGCTTAGCCCTCTGAATGTGGCACCTAAGGCCAGTACAGCCTGGACTCCACCTCATCTTTGGTTGGTCCCTGTCCTCACCTCTCTGAAGAGCCTAGTCCCCAAATTCGATGTCCCTTGATTCTGGAAGAACACCCTCAGATGTGTCTTTGTCTCAGATCATGCAGTCTTCTTCTTTTGAAATGCTTCTCTTTTATTTTTGCCTACACAACACCTACAGGCCTCAAGATCAAGCTCAAGGGCCAGCTTCTCTGTATTCTAGCCTTTCCTGGCTCCCTGTGTAGAATCACTGACTTCCTCCAGCAAGCCTCAGCCCTTTGGGCAAATCTCCACCATAGCACTTAATACATTCAGGTAGGGCTGACTCCTGAGAACTTTTCTCTCCTTTCCCCCAAACCCTGCCCCCTATTATTATTATTATTATTATTATTATTATTATTTTAGAAGATTTTATTTTTAAGTAATCTCTACACCCAACATGGGACTTGAACTCACAACCCCAAGATCAAGAGTCACATGCTCTACCGACTAAGCCAGCCAGGAGCGCCTCCCCCCCCCCCCCCCCCCCCCGTCCCATTAATTAATGGAAAGAAAAAAGAGCGGGGGGAGACAACCAAGGTAAGTAGTTAACATCTTTGGAAAGCAGACATTATACAACTCCATAATAATCTGACTATAATTAAATAACCATGACCTACTATAAGCATTTTACACTCATTTATGACACAGGTTGGGGATCAGTTACAGCCTTGCAGTTTGTCTCCATTTTTTCAGACACACATTTAATCTTAGATACTTGTGTCTCTTTGTTTTGTTGTGTGATTTTTTTTTTTTTTTAGTTTAAAATAGTTTTATAAGGATATGTTATAACATACGACTGTTCACGCCACCAAATTTTGATCATAGAGCTTATTTTGTTTGGCAGCAGCGGGCAGGTTTTCCAAATAGTCATCATTTCTCTCTGGTCTGCACAGACGTCTTCTCATTAGCTGCCTTCTGCTTTTGTTGCATTATCTCAGACTCCCTCGGCTTTCCCTGAGAGATAGTCAAGCTATCCTCTTTTTGATGAGGGAGCCTAAGGCCAGCTGACACCCCGCAACCCCCTTCCCCCGCCCCAGGTGGGACCTGTGTGACATTCCTCAGGCACTCCAGGCAGCCCAAGAACAAAGGAAAGAGAAAAACCAATGGTTGACTGATAGAGATCACAGTTAGCCAGGATAGGAGTCTCCCATCACTTTACAGAAGTCTTAGTAAATTACAAGAAAAAAAGCAATCTTATCAATAGCCTAATCTCCAGAAACCCATAGACTCAGTTTCCCGGAGCCCCAACATCACCCTCCCCTCCATAGTGCCGCAGGGAACAAAGGCAAGAAAAAAATGGTAAATAAAATTAAGTTTCTTTAGAACCTGCAGCCCACTGACAAATACTTGAGACAGGCAGAGTAAAACATTCCTCCAGGAACTCTCAGTCTTAATGTTAATGCCTTACTGGAGGGAAAATAACTTTAGTTCAACAATAACAAGGCCTCCGCAGTCCTCTTTAGCATATGAAAGTCATTTTGGGAACCTCCCTTTGGCCTTTACCTCCCCCGACTCCACGGGTCCTGTCCCCGTGCTTTAATAAAACCACCTTCTCGCCCCAAAGACCTCTCAGGAGTTCTTTCCTGGCCATCGGCACCAGACCACCGCCCACCACTCCAAAACCACATCATTTTCTTTTTCCCTTGCTAATTTCCTGAGGTTTCTTCATGTTTTTCTGGCGGGCAAGTTCTCGCTAATTTCCGAGGGCCATGCAGACCCCGGACCGAGACCGGAAGAGAGATACTGGGGAGAGAGCAGCGGCCTCCCAGCTCGCTCCGCGAGGCTGTCGGTCATGCCCACCCGCAGCTCTTGAAGGCTAAGCCCCTACGGGCGCCCTCTGCAGGGCAGACACCTCTGCTCCTCCCACAGCCCCGCCCGCCGAGGCCCAGCTTTGTTGTGGTTTTAATTCTAGGAAACCCAGAGCTGAGGCTAAGTCCTTGTTCCAGGTGTGACGGGAGAACAGTGCACATACATTCAATCCTTTTGCAAACAGACAACAAATGAAGTACATGAATTGCAGCTGCTGTGGGGCTGTTTGTCTTCTGACATTCCTGGTGGACCCGTTCCCAGCGCATTTTTGAGAGGAGGAGGACGGTTTGTTAGGACCTGATGGAACAGATGGAGCAGCTCAGCTTTCTAGCAGGGGCTCTGCTGCGCCAGGGCCCCGCGCAGTAATCGTGCAACTGCCTTGAACGGAAATGGACGTAGGCCCCTCTCTGTGGTTTTGATGAGGGTTTTTCCTGTTCGGTATCAAAGAAAAGGGGCAAAGGGAGAAAGGATGTGCCAGAGAGGTCTGGCGGGGGAATGAGAACATCCCTGTCCTAATTTCTTCGTCTGAAAAATAGAAGGGAAAGGTCTCCATTGTGTGTCCATTGTGTGTGGGGGGGGAGGTGGTCACTCCGACTTTGGAAATTAACTATGTGCCCATCCCTAGAACCAGGAGGAAAGCTCCAGAGTTCTAGCGGCCATGCTACCCACCTGGACTGAAATTCAAATATTCCCCAAACTGCCTACCCACCCCCAAGCGTTTCCGGCACCTCTGAGCATTCTAGACAAAAGGGGTGGAGCCAATTCTGATCAGATTGAAACGCAAAGCTAAACTTGGGGTCTAGGTCATTGGCTAGCCTACCTTAGGCACCACCTCCCTTCCAGCCCCTCCCGGACTTTTTTTCCCACCCTCACTCTCATTCCGGACCAAATTCTCATTCCGGTGCCAAATTTACCCACTACATTTTTATTATGCCCATCGTGATATTCCAACTACCCATGGCTACAGTTTAAGCCCTTATTGTATAGCTTGAAATTGTTCAACTGACCTTGCTTCCATTCGAGTCTGCTTTAAATCAGTGCGGCGCTGCGCGGGGCCGGAGTGATCATCTGAGATGCATATATGTCCCTTTCACTCCCAAAATCCTTCAAGAAACTCCATGACATCATAGAAAGGGATCTGAGCTCCCTAGCATCGTACACAAGACCTTTTTCACGTTCTGGTCCTGCAACCTCTGCGTGCTTACGTTTTGAGCTCCGCCTGTGCTAGGGGCTTACGTTACCATTTCCCAGAATATTGCAGCCTTTGCGTCTGTGCTCTTGGGAGATCCTCAGGGCAGTGCCTTCTATCAACAGTCAGATCAGCTGTGACTTCTTATAGGGAGATGCCCTTGGCCTTTCCCCCTCCTCCAACTAATTCTGGCCAGTGGCTCCTCCTTTATGTTCATCTAGAACGCTCTGTTTCTATCATGATCTATGTCAAATTGTCTCTTTACACATTTATCTCTTCAACCACCTCCTTCATGACAGAGTACGTGTATAGTGGGAATCCAGGGTTTATTCAATTTAACCTAAATTGCTTTTTGAACTTTTAGAACGTTCAACAGTGCCAGGCTTGTTCCAGCATTAATTAGGGCCCTGGCATAATTCGTTCTGTCTGGAACAATTTTCTTCCCACGTTCTCCTGATTTCCCACATAGCACGTATTATAACCTCAAATTATTTATGAAGGGAACATAGCTAGCAGTTAACAGCCCAGGTACTGACATCACAGTGCCTCATTTCAAACTGCAAAATGGGTGAACTTCTGCATTTTTCTCACTGTGTGTGTGTATGTGCACATGCTGTATGTGGTTCCTTTCTTTTTTGCAAAATAGGACTAGTAATCCTGGTTACGAGGATTAAGTTAAATGAGATCATATGTGCTAAACAGACTTGAACCTGGCAAGTAGCTAATAGTGCTCTCTGCTTAAAAAAATTGTTTTTGTTTGTTTTAAATCACGGAATGGCTGCATTGTAAGCCCCATGAAGGCAGGGACTTGGACATCTTCTTCAGTATTGTAACCCAGTGTCTACCATGGCATACAGTAGGTGCTAAATAAATGCATGTAATCTGAATGACTGAATAAATCATTGATTCTTACTTTGGAGTATGATAGGAAAAGATAGGATTCAGTAGGCAGAGAGGGAAAGGATAGGACCTGAGGTCCCTGGGGGGCTGGGGGTGGGGGGGAAGCACATATTTTGGAACACCGCTGAGAGTGTCTGACCACAGCAAACTCCCCTGGGCCTAAAGTTCCTCTTAAGACTATAACTCACACCAGGGCGCCTGGGTGGCCCAGTCGGTTAAGCGTCCGACTTTGGCTCAGGTCATGATCTCGAGGTGTGTGAGTTCGAGCCCCGCGTCGGGCTCTGTGCTGACAGCTTAGAGCCTGGAACCTGCTTCCGATTCTGTGTCTCCCTCTCTCTCTGTTCTTCCCCTGCTCATGCTCTGTCTCTCTCCCAGAAATAAACATTAAAAAATAAAAAAATTAAAACAAAAAAAAAAAAGAACGTAAGAGACACCACCTACCCCCCTCAGGATTCCCTCAGGAATTTGATAAAAGACCTAACTAAAATAAGTAGTCATAAAACATATGACCCACAAGGAATGATATGGCCATAGACCACCCCTCATACAGTGCAGTGGTGGCCATCGGGAATGGACAACCCAACACCTAGGGCTTATTGAGCCAGAAAGGGCGTGACCTGAGAGGGAACGAGAGGGGGATGGGAAGGGGAGTGGCAACCAGGACCCTATAAAACAAGGACCCTTGTCTATCGTGGCAGGCATTCACACTTTGAAATGCCCCCTCTCTGGAAAGAGAGCTTCCATACTATTCTTACTCTCTGATTTTCCACTCTAATAAACTTCTGCCTGCTGCTCATTCTGCCTCCACCTCTTCATTCTTCCAAGTGGTGAGACAACGAATCCCGGGTATTGAGGGGAAAAAAATCCTGCGACAGGAGTATGAATTGAAGACAAGTAGGGAACTGTCCCTGCTTCAAACGTCTCTGAAAGGCCTGCTTTAGTCAACAATTAACTTCTCAGCCTTATATTCGCTTGGCTACATAAGCATGCAACCTTTCTTTTTCTTTAAATGAAAACTCGTGGCTAAAAAGTTAGATGAGCAGAGTTTTTTATTTTTTTAATTTTTATTAGCAGACATGGCTCTTATTCGCTTCATGCAGAACTGAGACTATCATGTCTATGATTGACTAAGACCCTGTTGGAATCAATATGCTCAGGTTAAGGTGACCTTGCTCTCCAGAGAACAGAGAGTCTCAGGACAATGTACTATGAGAACAAAATGACAAAGTTATGTAGGAGCTAAAATCCAACAGTTACCTTGGATTTTTTTTTTTTTTTTTTTTTTTTTTTTTTTAGTGAAAATCTTAGCTTTGGGGCACCTGGGTGGCTCAGTCAGTTGAGCATCAAACTCTTGATTTCAGCTCAGATTATGATCCCAGGGTCACGGAATCGAGTCCCATGTGGGACTCTGTGCTGAGTGCTCCCTCTGCCCTTCTCCCCTGCTTGCGTGCTTTCTCTCTCTCTAAAAAAAAAAATAATAATAATAATTTCTTTAAGAGTGCCTGGGTGGCTCAGTAGGTTAAGCGTCCGGCTTATGCTCAGGTCATGATCTCATGGCTCCTGTGTTTGAGCCCAGGGTCGGGCCAGTGCGGACAGCTCAGAGCCTGGAGTCTGCTTTGGATTCTGTGTCTCCCTCTCTCTGCCCCTCCCCCACTCTCACGTGTTTGTGTGTGTGTGTGTGTGTGTGTGTGTGTGTGTGTGCGCGCGCGCACGCGCGCACGCACTCTCTCTCTCTCAAAAATAAACATTAAAAACATTAAAAAAATTTATAAAAAATAATAAAAACCTTAGCTTCCTCCAGCACAAACCATGGTATGAAATCGGCGGTATAGACAGAGGAGAAGAAAGGACACCTTTCACTTTTTAGTAGGACAAGAGGTAAAGTTCTGAAAAGGACAAAAAGTCTAAAAAGTCAGCTTCCCTGGTATTCTGTGTGATGTTTTTAAATCACAAAACTTTCGACCAACAGATTTTTATTTATTTATTTATTCTAGATTTTGTTTTTTAAGCAATCTTTACACCCAATGCGGGGCTCCGTGTCACAACCCCGAGATCAAGAGTTGCACACTTCACCAATGGAGCCAGCCCAGGTGGCCCTCAACCCAAAGAATTTTTAAAAGTCAGTGGGTAAATGGAATAGGAAGAGTTACGCTAGGAAAGCCAGGTGGAGGAAAGGTACAGAGGCTGAATGCAGCCAAGTCAGACAGGATAATACAGTAGCTAACTTAGTTCTCGCTCGGTAGAGACCAGCCCAGCGGATCATTGGGAGCAAAGCACTCACTACAAGCTCTGTTGACACTGCCCCAAAAGCACAGAAACACCAACGGACCTCCCATCCTGAGCACCGAAGACCCAGGGTCAGTTCCTTCATTTTTCCAACTCCAGAACCCATATCAATTCTTCTGCTGGCCAATTATTGAAGCGTTAACATTTTCAGTCCCGTCCTGCATTGTATGTGGTTTGTCGTATTATATACAATCTCCGAGCTTGCGAGTCATGGCTTTGTGCAAAACTTACATGTAGGCAGGTGGTAATGGTTTCAGAGGATGGGGAGGAGCGGGCTTCCTAGTATAGATTTGGGGTTCTGGCCACTTGGCTAGGGAGTCAAGCTACTGTATCTTAGCTCCCTTCTTAGGAAAGACGCGAATACTGCAGATGCCCTCCTCGGGCAAATGATAGGTGGCTTCCTAGGAGTGTTTGCTTGCCCAAAGAGCACAGACTCTCTTATCTTTAAGACCCAAATACCTTTTCTTATTTAAAATGTTTGTATCTGGAGTCTTTCAACTATAAGCCAGATGGAAGAAACAGAAAACTGGAGGACTGAGGGAAGGCGACTGTAGGAGGGTGGGGAGGGGAGCTGGGGGAGGCGAGGGGTCTGGCCAGTTGTACACTCACCACTTTTTGGTTCCCTTCGTTGTCGGTGAGCAGCCATTCGATATCCAGCGTGTCTTTTTCCGGAAGCCCCAGTTGATGGTGACAGGGCAAGGTGACCCTTTCCTCTGCCACTCTCTTGATCTCAGTGTGAGTCCCCAAGGTTCCAACATAGTAGGACACTGGAAAAGAAGAGCCTCTAGTGAGTAATGCAGAAACTGGGTAGCAACGTATAGGAAGCAAATATTACAAATAATAGTTATTGGATGTTCCTGCAGGCAAGGGGCAAATCAAGGTGTCACAAGAACCCTAGACCAGAAGCACCGGAAGTCCTGAAATCGCACAGTGGTTCCTCCATTAACTGAATTCATTGTATCTTCCATGGCCCCCCAGATTACACTCTTACCTACCTTATTGGTTTTTTATGAGTGATGAAATGACTCAGGTCAACAACTGTGTGATCTGGACCTTCTCTCCCTTACTAGCAGAGGCTTCCTTAAGAACAGAGACCGAAGGAGAAAGGCAGGGGTTGGCATCCTCCCCAGAACAGGCTCTAGGTGCCATTTTCACTCCTTGAGCCATCTTAGAGACAGGTGATCCCCCCACAGACCTACAGGGAGTGCAGGATGCCTCAGAGAATAAGTAGGCTCTTATAGGCAGTTACTACTTCCTTTAGGGACACGCATTCTCTTAACCCCAACTTCTATCTTCCATTCTTTATAGTTTCACACCACATGGCTTCAAAATATAGAGGCAACCCTTCCTATCCAAAGTGAAATTCCAAGTTCCCACATTTGGATCCCGTCCCTCCACCCATCCAGTATCCCTTTGGCCACTGGGATTTCGGTTCCATTTTTGACTTTCTTTACCTCTAATTTTCATCTTTTTAAAAATATTTTTTAAGTGTTTATTTATTTTTGAGAGAGACAGAACGTGAGCGGGGAAGGGGCAGAGAGAGAGGGAGACACAGAGTCCAAAGCAGGCTCCAGGCTCTGAGCTGTCAGCCCAGAGTCCGATGCGGGGCTTGAACTCATGAGCTGTGAGATTATGACCTGAGCCGAGGTTGGACGTCTAACCGACCGAGCCACCCAGGCGCCCCTAATTTTCATCTTGTTCCAGGAACGGTATTCCGTCAGCAACTCCGGGCTCCAAAGCTCACCTTCTCTCCTTCCTATTAATCTCAGACATTGTTGGCCATTAAATCCACAGAATTAAAGAACTTCCCCTGGACTCTAGGTATGATGTGTCTGGCGTTAAGGTGGGCTGTAAGGTCCTCCTTTGTCTCCTTACACAGTGACCAAGAAGCTCAGCGTGAAAATGGTCTCTTTCTCTTTCTAGTCACTTACAACGTCCCCATGCCTCATTCACAATGTAGCAGAATCATACAACCTCCGAGTTGCAATAGCCCCCAGCGTCAGGGTTTCTACGAAGTCCCCTTTCCCGGGGAGAACTCACTCTGCCAGTTCAGAGAGTTTTAAGCACGAAGCATCAAGGATCATGACTAACGGGAGCATGTAAGCTACCTTTTTTATTCTGTGTTCATTTCCCAAGATAGATTAGCAGTAACTCTGTGGGAAGGAAAAGAGCCTGAAAGAAGGAAGAAGGGGGCAGGAGAGACTGGAGTTCCCTCTCCGGGGAGGCAGACTGGTTTGACGTTGCAGGGCGGGACCCCCAGAGGCATCCACCCTAGAGAAGCAGCAGACAGATTCCCAAGCTCCGAGGCAAAGAAAGGAGACCACAGAAACCCGTTGGGCCTAAGAAGGGGCCTTCAGAACCAACGGGATAAGCCCCTTCCGGAGTCTTACTGACGCTCCCAGTAAGGTTTCTGTTCTTTCTGTTTAGAACTTAAACCGCGTTGAGAGTGGCCGCCCTTTGTGTGCCTTGGCTGAACGCTGAGCCCTCAACCCCATGAAGAAAGCGTTGTTATCCGCATCTAGGGATGAAACAGGAAGAGGAGCTCAGCACTTTGCTCAAGGTCACGCCGCTAAAGGTGCCAGATCGGGGGCTCAACCCCAGATCCGTCCCGCGGCAAAGCTCACGCCCTGACGGCCATTCTGTGCCGCGTCCGCCCTGTGTCGTATGCGGCTTCCCGGACACCCGGTTCTCCCATTAGCCTCTCTCTAGGCTCCTTGAGGTTAGGTACCATCCATCTCTACGTTCTCCATGCACGCGGCTCAGGGTCTCTCACATCGCAGGTGCTCGCTAAATAGTTGTTGGACTGACTCAAATTTAACCCGTGTACTCCTTTCACCCTGAGCGAACTGAGGCCCAGGGATAAAGGAGTCGCCCTGAGGTCCTACAAATCACTTAAAGGCAGAAATAGCCCATCCAAAACCCATCCTCCCTCGGTCCCGGGAAAGCACACTTCCTATAGAGCAGCAGGGACATTAGCCCAAGAAGGAGTTCCGCCTTCTACCCCTGCTCACTTTCCCCTGGACACAACAGTGATCAAATGAAACCAGCATCCCACACCCCTGGCAAAGCGAGAGAACCCAGCACCGATCTGGTGCATACAGTAGGCACTATACGTTAAATACAGGCCAAGAAACAACCAGGCAAGTTGCCGATTGGAGCCACTAGAGGGACTCAAAGGCTCAGATTTGGTTGCTGTCCCCAAAGGAAAGGAACAAAGCGGAAGGTGGTGTATTTTACCAGAGTGCCAAGTTCTATTTATACCATATCCAGAATTAAATACAGCAGGGCAGGGAGGGGGCCAGCCAGCGAATACAAACGACTCCACCAAGGCAGGGAATCTCAGACTTCAGGGGTTCGCTGGGATCCCTGCAAATTTCTCAAATTGCTCCTTCTGTGCTCCCCCCACCCCTCCCCTGTGGCCGATGGCCTGAACACACAGGTGCCTGGGCTCTATTTGTAATTCTCAGGCTTGGCAGTGTGTAAGGGGACGGCCAAGCATGTGTCTGTCCACTGCCTGGTGGGTGAGTGGGAAAAGCCAGCCGTGGGCTCCCGGGCATCGAAGGTTTCATCTTCATCGAGAAAGACCGTAGGAGGGGCGCCTGGGTGGCTCAGTCGGTTAAGCGTCTGACTTCAGCTCTGGTCATGATCTTGCGGTTCGTGAGCTCGAGCCCCGCGTCAGGCTCTGTGCTGACAGCTCAGAGCCTGGAGCCTGTTTCGGATTCTGTGTCTCCCTCTCTCTCTCTCTGTCCCTCCCCTGCTCACACTTTGTGTGTGTGTGTCTCTCTCTCAAAAATAAACATTAAGGGGCGCCTGGGTGGCTCAGTCGGTTGAGCGTCCGACTTCAGCTCAGGTCACAATCTCACGGTCCGTGGGTTCGAGCCCCGCATCAGGCTCTGGGCTGATGGCTCAGACCCTGGAGCCTGCTTCCGATTCTGTGTCTCCCTCTCTCTCTGCCCCTCCCCCATTCATGCTCTGTCTCTCTCTCTGTCTCAAAAATAAACATTAAAAAAATTAAAAAAAAAAATAAACATTAAGAAAAAATGATAAGTCTTAAAAAAAAAAAAAAAAAAAAAGAAAGAAAGACCTTAAGAGATCATCAAAACTTAACTTAGGAGGAAACCACAACCCAGAGAATTGAAATGTTAAGTCACAGAGTTAGCGGCAGAACTGGTAGTAGGAAGATACAGCTGATCTGGAACAAAGCAGGGTTAGGGACACCGGTGCCCCTCGCAGTCCAAAATCCACGTATAACTTTTGCCTCCCCCAAAACTTAACCGCTAGCCGCCTACCGTTGACGGAAATCTTTACCGACAACACAATCATTTGACACATAGTCTACATGTTATACGTATTATACGCTATATTCTTGCAATAAAGTCAGCTGGGGAAAAAGAAAATACTAAGAAAATCACAGAGAAAACAGTTGCACACTACTGTACTGTCAGAAATCCACATATAAGTGGATCCACACGATCCGAACCGGTGTTGTTCAAGGGTCAACGGAAGTCTCCACTGGGTGTCTGGGACGCTCGTGGTAGTTGGTGGCGGGGAGGTGCTGGCAGGTAGCAGGGGTGCAAATCTTCTCTGTGTGCCCATGCAAGAGGCAGTCATGGAAGCCTTGGGCTCTCCCTGAGGGAAGGCTTCGGCGTGCAACTCAGGCACTTAACACAGGACCTTTGGGAGCCTGAGCTTGGGAGAATTAGCCTCTCTGAACCTCAGTGTTCTCATCTGCAAAATGGGAATTAACCAAGACACTGGAGGTAAGGCACCCAGCAGTGTGATGGCACGTGGGAGTCTCCCCCCCCCCCAAAAAAACGTCAGTTCCCTTCCCCTGCTTTCCTCTACTAGAAGGAGGATTTTTGTTTTCTCTTTGTTTTTAATGTTTATTTATTTTTGAGAGAGAGGGCACAAGCGGGAGAGGGGTAGAGAGACAGAGAGGGAGACAGAGAATCCAAAGCAGGCTCCAGGCTCTGAACTGTTAGCACAGAGCCCGACGTGGGGCTCGAACTCACAAACCATGAGATCACGACCTGAGCTGAAGTCGGATACTTAACCGACTGCGCCACCCAGGCGCCCCCTAAAGATTCTCTTGAACCTCCTTTAAAGAGATGGGGCAGGGGGCGCCTGGGTGGCGCAGTCGGTTAAGCGTCCGACTTCAGCCAGGTCACGATCTCGCGGTTCGTGAGTTCGAGCCCCGCGTCGGGCTCTGGGCTGATGGCTCAGAGCCTGGAGCCTGTTTCCGATTCTGTGTCTCCCTCTCTCTCTGCCCCTCCCCTGTTCATGCTCTGTCTCTCTCTGTCCCAAAAATAAATAAACGTTGGGAAAAAAAAATTAAAAAAAATAAATAAATAAAGAGATGGGGCAGGGGTAACGTTTGGTTTTTCAGCATAAATACTTTTATATAACTGAGGGACATAAGGTATCTGTTTTGAAGGTGAATCCGCTGAGGAGATAATAGTACATTTTAAAAAGGAGGTTTCTATAACCGGTTGACTGTTCCATTCACACGAAAACAGACAGAATCTGAGCCTTTAACCACTTTTATGCTCAGAGAGCATCGTTTCTGCTGTCAGGTAGACAGATGTCTTGGACGACCCATTCAAGCAGGTTCACGCAGTCCAACCACACGAAGCCTCTATTCCTCACACGCTTGTGTCCCATCACATATGGAGGCCATATTTCTGGATCAAACCAATGACGTACAGACAATTCTGTCAGCTTGGGCAGACGCGGCAAGAGCAAGAACTTGGCGAACTTTCTCGAAGGGCTCCTCTAGAGCTGCTGGTACCCATCTTGCTCTCGCGGATTCAAGGAGGCAAAAGACCAGGAGAGCTTTTCACAGCAACCAGGATGCTGCATTTAAAATATCTACTTCTCTCTTATTTCCCTAACGGAGAATTCTTCAGTTTCTCAAGGACTCCCTGATGCCCACGGGGTGCAAGGTGCCCTAGGACCTCATGGTTAAGTCTGCATGCTCACTCCCCGCCAAGGATGGACCCTCCAGCACTTGTCATCGACACAGGCACCCAATGCTCCCTGGCGCCTCCACCTAGGAGAGGCCACAGTGATTGGTGCACAGGTCAACGATAGATAGGTGCTTTTTTTTGTAAGACTTGAGCTATTTCCCAGGCTGTGTAGACACGCAGTTTGCAAGTAGCAAAGTTAGAGAGCGGCAGTTAGAGTCACTACCTGATGTCGGGTACAGGAGCTGTGACCTCACCCCGTTCCATGTACAGTGGGGCCCCCACCAATGGGCTTCTGGGGTGGGTAATGCCTCCTTCCACTAGGGATCGTATTTTTCTCAATGGGCCTGTTCGCTTACCTGAATGGGAAGAAAATTTTCTTGTGTTTCCCCTCACATGTTCCAGAAAGCCTCATGAGAATCAAAATCATCAAATGTCCGTCAGGAAAGTAAAAAGGACTTGGGATATTTTTAAATCAATTTCTCTTGTGTTATAGATCCAGAAACTGAGGCTCAGAGAGAAGTTACTCACCCAAAGGCCTCCTGATTTCTAGACTAATGACATACATACAATTCTGTGTGTGTGTGTGTGTGTGTGTGTGTGTGTGTGCACGTGTGTGTTTGCAGGCATGCGCCTTCCTGGCTGTTTCTGGAACACTATGTACAATTCAAGAGACCGCATGATGTAATAGAAAGAGCATAAACTTTGGAGTCAGATCAACAGGGACTTAAACAGTACCCATAAGTCCAATTAATTTCCTGACCACTCTAGGTCATTTTTCCTCCCTGCGAAACGAGAAGAAAAACAACAACCCGGAAAGACTGTTGTAGGATTATATATGATGTATGTAAATTGCCTAGCACAGATACACGGTATACAGTAACCAGTCACACATGGTAATTATTATTCATAATTCTACAACTGTACTTCAAAAGGCAAGAAAAACCAGAAGAACATGCTGAGGAGATAAAGCAGGATGGTGAGGAGTTTGGAAGTCATTTTGCTGGATAACTGTTAGTATCTGGCCGTATTTGCTTTGTCTCTCTCTCTATATATGTATATTTTTTGCTGCCCTGGTTGGAAGTAAGTCGCAGATAGCAGAACATTTAACCTCTAAATGTTTCAGCAAGCACCTCTGAAAACTAAGGGCATTCTCGGGGCGCCTAGGTGGCTCAGTTGGTTAAGCGTCCGGCTCTTGATTTCGGCTCAGGTCGTGATCTCATGGTTTGTGAGTTCAAGCCCCGAGTCAGGTGCTGCACTGCCATCATGGAGCCTGCTTGGGATTCTCTCTCTCTCTCTCTCTGCCCCTCCCCAGCTTGCGCACGCACTCACTCTCAAAATAAATAAACATGAAAAAAAAAAAACAACAAACCAACAAAGGGCATTCTTCTACACAGCCATAATATCACACCTAAGAAAGTTAATAATATTATATGGGAGCTCATTTATTTTTTTTTTAGGTTTTTCATTTTTAAGTAATCTCTTCTACACCCAACATGGGGCTCAAACTTACAACCCCGCGATGAAGTCACGTGCTCTGCTGATTGCGCCAGCCAGGCGCCCCTGGAAGATCGTTTCTGACAAGAGTGGGTGAAGGAGGCTCCGGTGATAAGTGGGATTGAGATAGTTCTGGAAAGACAGACATGCTTCTCCTGCGCAGCCCAGAGATGGTGTAGGGGCAACTTGAACAGAAGGCAGCACGGTCTTCTCCTGTCCCCTCCTTCAAGCTCCCTCACTGACAACTAGAAAAGTCTCCCTTCTATATATTTTGCCTTCCCAACCTACTCCCAGTTCCACCCCAGAATCTCTCGGGCCAGTTCCCTTTATGAGGTCTTCGGAAAAGGAAAACCACATTCACTGTGACCTAGTAAGCACCTGATATGCTCTCATGTCTTCTCAAACACAAACATATATTCGATATTTAGAGAAAGCCTACAGCCAACTCAGCGAGGCTTGTGGGTCATCAGTGGAATTTCGGGCATCTGAAAGTGCGGGTGACTTCTTACTTGTGTCCCCCCCCGAGGCGACTGTTTGTTCTTGAAGTCCCTAAAATTCGTGGTGTGTGTGTGTGTGTGTACGCGCAAGGACCCAGGTGGCAGCCTGAGAGGTGGGCTCGGGTCAGGGGGCCAGATATTGAACTTCCTCCCCCTCTCCCGTCTGTGGGTTGGTTTGGGGGATGAAAAGAGAGAAAGGGAGAAGGAAGAGGAAGGAAGAGGGAACAGGAAGATGGAGTGGGGGCGGGGTGAGTGGACAAGGAGCCTAAGAGCCTGAGCTAGTGGGGGAAGGTCAGAGGAAGAGGGGAACGGAGAGCCTCACACTACAGAAGGCAATTGAAGACATCTTCAGACTAAACACAGATGGGTTAAAAGTGATCACCTCCCTTGGGGCGCCTGGGTGGCTCAGTCGGTTGAACGTCCGACTCTTGATTTCAGCTCAGGTCATGATCCCAGGGTTGTGGGATCCAGCCCCACACTGGGCTCCACACTGAGTGTAAAGCCTGCTTAAGATTTTCTCTTTCTTCCTCTGCCCCTCTCCCCTGCTCATGTGCTTTCTCTCTCTCTAAAATAAAATATAAAATAAAAAGATATATAATTATCTTGGGGCACCTGGGTGGCTCAGTCGGTTAAGCGTCTGGCTCTTGGTTTTGGCTCAGGTCATGATCTCATGGCCGTGAGCCTGCTTGAGATTCTCTCTCTCTCTCTCTCTCTCTCTCTCTCTCGTGCATGTGTGCTCGGCACCCGCTCCCCTGCTCCGCGCTCTCTCTCTCAAATAATAAATTAAAAAAAATTTTTTTTTTCAACGTTTATTTATTTTTGGGACAGAGAGAGACAGAGCATGAACGGGGGAGGGGCAGAGAGAGAGGGAGACACAGAATCGGAAACAGGCTCCAGGCTCTGAGCCATCAGCCCTGAGCCTGACGCGGGGCTCGAACTCCCGGACCGCGAGATCGTGACCTGGCTAAAGTCGGACGCTTAACCGACTGCGCCACCCAGGCGCCCCACAAATAATAAATTTTAAAAAAGATATATAATTATCTTGCTAGCTGGGATCCTGAGCCAAAAGTGAGATGACATTTAATAGAGACAAATGGTAGAAGTTACAGCTAGACGCAAGCCCAGAGCAGGAAGGCCAGGGGACCTGGGCAGCTACAAGATTTATAGTGACCACCAGTGTGATATGGCTGCGGAGAAAACTGACAAGAGTCTGGGCTGCATTAACAGAGGTCTGAGGTCCCAAATATGGGGTGGCACACTTCCATCGTATTCGATGCTAGCCAGAGGAGGGGGTCTGAAAAACATATCCGATGAGTAAGGGTTGACACAATTATAGGGGAAAACTTAGGAAGATGGGAGGCTAAGGGGCCGCACAGTACCTACCTTCCAACATTTAAAAGGCTTCAAAACAAGTATTGTTACTTGTAGGGTGTTCTTCTAGAAGGTAGGATTGGGTCCAGATGGCATAATAGCTCGGACCATAAAATGATAGACTGGGAGATCTCCAACACCTCTTTCCAGTTCTCAAATGATATAGTTTTCTTACAAAAGACTTATTCCATTTCAGCTTCCTATGTTGACAGACTTTCTAACAGTCCTGTCTGACAGGAGAATGAGCTGTATCATTTGTTTGTTTGTTTGTTTGTTTGTTTACTTATGTGTTTATTTATTTTTTGAGAGACAGAGAGAGCAAGTGGGGGCGGGGCAGAGAGAGAGAGAGAGAGACAGAGAGAGAGAGAATTCCAAGCAGGCTCTGCACTGTCAGCACAGAGCCAGATGCAGGCTCAAACTCACTAACCATGAGATGGCGACCTGAGCCAAAACCAAGAGTCAGACGATTCACCAACTGAGCCCCCCAGGCACCCCCCTTATTTCGTGGATTTTCCATTACCGGCATCATTCAAGTTGGGGATGCGTCAGGGGCTCTAAGAGGGATCCTTATACATGGATGTTGAATCAACATCAAAGTCCTTTCTAACTATAATATTGTATGAAGTATTAATTGATATATTAATATCCAAGGCATTGTCCTAGCTGAATGGGATGCAAAGTATAAGATAAAATGTATTCTATTGTCAGTATAGTGTGTTTTGTCACCATCAATCATCTCTTATGCAATTTACACAAATGATCTAGTTTGGTTTCATTGTTACCATTGCTTTTAAAGATTGTTGAGGTGCTTTTTGAAAGAATTCAAGGGAACTGATCCGGGCAGTTACATTTCTTTCCTATCTGTGGACGTTTAAATCCACAAGGGGGCAGAATTTACTTAGAGAGGCTTAGCCATGCCTCCTGTTTAATGCAGTTCTTACATTAGTAAGAAGGATGATAATTGACAAAGAATTATAGATGACCTTGGATTTAAGCCTGATAAGCACTTTGTTGCCACTTGTGATTATATACTAAATTTCAAACGATGCACATTTAGTTTTCAAGGGCAACAGGAATCAGAAAATATGGTCAGACGTTTGAGAGGAACCTTATCAAGGAAAGAGAAGCATATACTATTTTAGTAGCTTAAGTTCACGATTTTAACTTTTTCCAACTGAAATGGATGTTTACCTTGAGATCAAAAACCTTATTTTACTTGTAGAATTTATTATGAAGCAAATCGATTACTCAGGCACTGTGAAGTATTGTTTTAGCAGAGAGTCAATAAGAAAAGACAAAGGGAAGGAACAAAAATCCATCACAGATGGCTTAGAAGGACGGAGGAATCAGCAAAAGAAATCTCAAGGTCTTTTCAGTCTTGAAGTATAGTCTTTGTTCTAGGCCGGCATCGTACTGAATTCCAAAATCCTGGAATGTCCTGGTTATACGTAATCCACAATCTCAAGTTTGGGAAGGGCTGCAGAAGGTCATTGTCTTGCCTTCCGGACAATTTCATATTTAAAACCAGTCTGCTGAAACGTATCAAATAGTTCATGTTCTCTTATTATCATTGAGAATCTGAAATCGTAGCAAAACTGTTCCAAGATATTGATATCTGTTAGGATCGAATTTTTTAGTATTGTACAATCAGGAGATGCTTAGGGATATTGACTTCTATGTCGTAGGATAATCCGGGATACTGACTTCTATGGAATGTCCTTAAACAAGCACCTTATCCTCAATGCTTCAGATTCTGGGTGCCACAAAAAGAAACACTGACAAAATGGTGGGTAACCAGAGGGGAGTAACTCGAAGTGCACCTTTGTTGGACGAATATGAGTGGCATTCCTGCTACCCTACTAGATGCTGCTGGAAACAAAGATCAATGACATTGTCTTTTGTCTATAAAGAGATCGCAATAATAAAGAAACAAAACAGGTATTCAACAAACCCAGTTCAGGACGGTGTGTGATCAATATCAACGTGAGGGTCAGGAAGTGGTAAGGGAATTAAGAAGAGGAAGATCACCAAGGTGATCAGGGATGGCTTCATAGAAGAGGAAGTATTTCACCTGGGCCTTGAAGGATTATTAGTGAATGTGCTGCCGAAGGGAGCACTGGACCCTGAAGAACAGATTGGAATTTTAGCAGTGATAACTGAGGGGAGGGCATTCCAAAGACTGAAAATGGCAGCCTGACTGCTTAGGAAACCAGTTGCAAAGCCGACCTCAGTACTTGACAGATCGGAACATCACCGTGGACCCTTGGTCTTGACAAGTTCCCACGGAATGGGCAGTAATATCACATAAACGGCATGAGAGCTGTGTCACAGTCCTACAGACTGGGGGTTGACTTTGTTGACTGTGCAAGAGTTTTATCCTGATACCTCTAGTAACAATTGTCAGAGAAAGGATACTGACCTGGTCCAGCAGGGGATCAATCACCCTGCTGCTCAGAAATACACTTGTTATCCCTCGGAATTCTGTTCTTGGAAACATGCTAGTACATTTTCCATACACGTATTCGTTTTTATACATGTAGGAAAACCTGTGCAGAGAACCCTACAAGCATGTCTGTGTCCGTACACAGATCAGACAAGAATGTGAGCCTTTGGATTCTGAGACTCTGAGAACTAGATCCCTCACTAACCTATTTCATCGACATGTCTATTTATAGCCTCTGTCTCATTTCAAATGCTAAGTCTCTTTCTAAATCTAAATCTTTTATTACCTTCGGCAGAGATTTGAACAGAGGGAGGAAGTTAAAAACACAGTCTTACACTTGAGAACGCGATAGTCCGTTGTTAGGGATTCATGGCAATAGAAAATTGAGATTACGCTGATAAAAATCCACTGATAAATTAAAGCAGCAATTCAGCCATTATCTATCCCATTTACCTTCCTATAAAAACTAATAACAAAGAGAAGATGATCTTCAGAGAGAAGATCTCTTTCTCCCTCAGTCACCTTCTCTAGGGATAGAGAGGAGAGTCATGAAACTTTGAAAATGAATAAAGAAAAAATGTCCACCAAAATGGAGTTGGGAAGTTCTGAAGGGACGTGCTTATGCAGGTACCACTCCTCAAAACTTACTTTACATACCCCAGCAGGAAGAAGGAAGGTTTTCTTTTTGCCCGGCAACAACTCAGCTAATGAGAACCACTGCAATTCAGCCAACGAGAAGTCACCATAACCCCAAATTCTTGCTCTGGTCCAATAGACTTTCATTTAAAACAGCCCCTCCCAACTTCCTTCTTTCCTCTCCTTTGGTGTCTGGACTTGCCTATGGTTCACCATGCTTTGCATCTCCCAAATTGCAATTCCTCTGCTATTCCTTGATTAACTCATCTTGCTGATAAACTCACTGGTTATTTTCTTTTCAAGGTTCACAAAACAAACAAAAAGAATCAAGGAAGCTGTATTTTCTACTCACAGGCAAATCATTTCCTACATGAGACAAAATGACAGATAATACACATTCGCCATCCAGTATATTTTAAAACCCCTCTATGGAAACATTTCTTAACAATAGCTAGCAATTTTTGAATGCTTATTATGGGCAAGGCATTGTGCTACTTGATTTCTATTCATTTCCATTTAAAAAAAAATTGTAATGTTTATTCATTTTTGAGAGAGAGAGAGACAGAGACAGAGCACGAGCGGGGGAGGGACAGAGAGAAAGGGAGACACAGAATCCTAAGCAGGCTCCAGGCTCTGAGCTGTCAGCACAGAGCCCGGCACGGGGCTTGAACCCACGGACTGTGAGATCATGACCCGAGCCGAAGTCAGACGCTTAACTGACTGAGCCACCCAGGCACCCCTATTCATTTCCATTTTTAATCTTCTCAACAATCCTGTAAGGTAAGCACTATTATTACCCACACTCTACAGACAAAGACACTGAAATGCAGAGAGATGAATTTGTCCAAGATCACAAAGTTAGTAAGGACTGGTGCCACAGTTCAAACCCAGCCATTTTAACTCTAACATCCGTACCCTTAATGGTATATTATACTGCCTCCCAGGATACATATGTAACAAAAATTTTATTGATCGAGTGTCACGCTAGCATTCTTATGAGTTCCCTCAAAGTTTTTCTTCATCTTTTCTGCTCTTGGCCACATACAGAATTGCTTCTCAATATCTCTCTACTTATGCTCCCATTTTTTGCATATATAAAAATTCACACTCTTCTTTACTGTTATTTGGAATAGATTAAATACTGTGATTACACAATGGCAGCTTAGAGAACATTTTTAAGAAACTAGATATGAATATAATGCTGATTAAAAGAAGACAGACACAAAACATTACGTACTACGTCATTCTATTTACGTAACGTACAAAGACAGAAAGAATTAGTCTATACTGTCGGAATTCCAAAGAGTGGTTACTCAGAGGAAGAGATGATGAGTAGAAGGGAACGTAGGGAGGCTTCTAAGGTGCTGACTATGTTCTATTTCTTTTCTTTTTTTTTTTTAGTTTATTTATTTATTTTGAGAGAGAGAGAGAGAGAGAGAGAGAGCATGCGTGCATAACTGGGGGAAGGGCAGAGAGAGCGAATCCCAAACAGGCTCTGGGCCATTAGTGTGGAGCCCTATCTGGGGCTCAAACTCACAAACAGTGAGATCACGACTTGAGCCAAAATCAAGAGTTGGACCCTTAACCAACTGAGCCTCCCAGGTGCCCCTGTTCTATTTCTTGATTTGGGTGCCTGTTGGGCCATGTTCATTTTGTGAAATTTGTCAAGCTGTACACTTACGGGTTGTGCATTTTATGTATTACACTTTTCACTAATCATCTATTGCTGCATAACAAACTCTTCTAAACTCTGCAGCTCAAAACAACCAACATATCTTATCTCGGAGTGTCTGGGAGGCAGGAATCCGGGCATAGCTCAGCCGGGCAGCTGTGGACTCTCATAAGGTGGAATCAAACTGCTGGATGGGGCTGTGGTCTGATCTCAAGGCTCACCTGAGGCACGGAGAATCCACCTGTCAGCTTACAATGTGGTTGGTGGCAGGTCTCAGCCACCACGTGGGCCTCTCCACAGGGCTATATCACCACATGGCAGCTGGCTTCCCTCGGCATGAGGGATCCAAGAGGGAGCACAAAACAGTGCCTAAGATGGAAACTCAGAGGAGACATCTGTTGCCATATTCTATTTGTTATAAGCAATCAAATCATTCCAGCCCACATTCAAGGAGAGGGGGCCAGCAGGAGGCAGGAATCATTAGGGACAATCTTAGAGGCTGTCTACTACCCAACTTAATAAAAGCTTTAAAGATTATACAATAACTTCCTCTACCTCTCCACTCACAATGATAATCATTGTCTTATAGACTTAAAAAGTGCTTTAACCATTCATTAATGTTTTGGTAATCACAACATCCCTTAAGAGTAGGTGATGACATGAATTTTTCATTCTGTTTTATGGAAATGCAATAATAAGTTTGATATTACCACTTTTATATTTGCATAGCACTGTTCAGATTTCACAGTTCTTCCCCACATGTATTTTCAGTTTTGCTATGCAGAATAAGTGGGAATTATAGTTTAGTGTTAGTTTATGTGAAAGTACTATGAAAATTACAAAAACGTTTTATAATATTAATAATAACTAGCATTTATTGAGCGCTTACTATATACCAGTTACTGTATGCTAAGGAATATTTACGTATGTATACATATGGTGTGTGTGTGTGTGTGTGTGTGTGTGTGTGTATACTTAATCATTCACTTAATCATTTAACCCTATGAGGCAGGGTTTTGCCTCATTTTACAGAACAAAACTGGAGACTCAGAAAGGCTACTAATTTGCTAAGACTCCAGAGCTAATAATATCTAGAGCCAAAATTCCAACCTAAAGATTCTGATGTCAGACTTCCTATGCTCTACAAAGAAGGTAAACTATAATCTTCATATCACTCTGATAATACATTTTCCTGGAATTATGTCATGGGAATTTTTTTTTTTTTTAGATAGAGAGAGTGAGTGAGCAAGGGGCAGAGAGAGGGAGAGAGAGAGAGAATTCCAGGAGGGGCAGGGAGAGAGAGAGAGAGAGAGTGAGAGAGAGAAGTGGAGCTCACCCCAAGCAGGGCTCGTGCTCATCCCACGTGGGACTCGAACTCATGAACCATGAGATTATGACCTGAGCCAATCTCATGAACCATGAGATTATGACCATGAACCATGAGATTATGACCATGAGATTATGACCAGATGCTTAACTGACTGGGCCACATAGGTGCCCCTATCATGGGAAAATTTTTATAAAAGCTGTGCCATCCTGATCTTGGTGTGTGTTTGGGGGCGGGGGGGGGGGGCGGGCAGAACTGTCTTCAGAGATTATGGCAGGTAGAATGTGAAAGACAGTAATTCCCCGTATGGTGTTTGTATCCAACATTAAAGACTATTTTAATCTTTCTCCGAGAGGCTGATGCTACCGAGCTGTGATCATTCAGGTAAAGTGCTTGGAATACATTCTTACTAACATATTTGTAAAAAGTTGACCATATTCATCATACTGTTCACTTAACACCAACTCTTTTTAAAGGGCTTAAAAATAATTAGTGTATTAGATAAGCTCTTAAGGACTGCAGTGAGCTTTAATATTCTTCTTACATCAAGTGTATGAGCAGAATTGTAATCAGGTATAGCTCACGCTTCACAGGAAACATAGAGTTTCTCTTCTCCCAGAGACAGATAATGGCAATTAAAAATCGGGACGTTGATCTGTATGCTACTTAATGATGGTATGCAGATAAATCAGCTACAGCAGACGGCAGCTTCTCACATTAAGGTGGCAAGAATAGATCCAGAATTGCGATCTGGCTCCCTGCACTCAGGATATATCCCTGGAGAACATGTCAGTTCTCTGCAAGGGAGGATTCGTAATGCCAAGTAATTTCCCCTAACTTTGCTCTCTTCCTGTTACTCACCCACACCCAGATGACTCACATGGCTGTTTCTTGCTCATTTATTCATTCCTTCCCTCATGGATTTATTCAAATGGCCTAATGATGAGTCTTGGCTTTGGCGCGCCCAAGAATTGTCTTCCAGATGATCTTCGCCATCAGCAGTGCAAACAGGTTCCGGTTGACCTCCCTTTCCCCCCGCCCCCTGACCAGGTGTATTTCACGCTTACGGGAGAGGACTGGTGAAGAACAAGACATCACCCAAGTGCTTTGTAACTTAAGATGGGCGCCTTCCAAATCCAGGTCATTATTAGGACCACGTAAAAAAGCTTTTAAAAAACTTATTGGGATAATATAATATAAGCGTATGGTAAACAAACAGAACAAAATGGCATATGGTGAAGAGTCAGCCTCTTGCCCGCACCCGGGTCTCAGTTTCCCTCCTACAGGTAACACTTGTTAGTTCCTGTGCATTCTGTGTCTCACGCTTGATTCACGGTTCGGCTGGGTATAGAATGTTAGGCTGGATAGGATTCTCACTCAAATTTCAGAAGGCATGGCTCCATGGACTTCCAGCTTTCCAGGGTTACTGTTGAGAAATCTGATGCCAAATTTAATTCCCATCTTTTGTAAGTGACCTCTTTTTTCTGAAAGTTTTTAGGGTCTTATCTTCATTCCCAGAATGAAGATGGGTGCCCAGATGGGTTTTTGTTTGCAAGTCTCTTGTTCTGTTCATTTCAGTCTGAAAGCCTATTTTATTTACATGTCAGGAAATGTTATTATACTATTTAAAAATAATTCCTTCCAGAGCGCTGGGTAGCTCGGTCAGCTGGGCATCCGACTCTTGATTTCAACTCAGGTCATGATCTCATGGTTCGTGGGCCCGAGCCCTGCATTGGGCTCCATGCTGACATCCTACGGAGACTGCTTGGGATTCTGTCTCTCTCCCGCTCTCTCTGCCCCCTCCCTCTCCCCCCGCATGTGCCCGTGCTCTCTCTTTCGAAGATAGATAAATAAATAAACAAATAAATAAAGAATAATTCCTTTCATTTTATTTTCTTCCCATTTGTATATATATGTGTTATATTGATCCTGGATTGATCCTCTATTTTTCATGTTTTTCTCATGGTTTTTGATTGAGTTTTTCCAAGAATTTTTTTCAAAGGCTCTCTCGGGGGACGTTATAAATACGGTAGTTGTTAAAATCAGGGATTCAATATATTTAGTATACACGCCTTTCTAGGTGTATGACCTTTGACACTTCCCTTACCTCAGCTGTCTCATGTATAAAATGGAGGGGAAATAATGGTACCCAACTCATAGGCATTAAATGAGGAGTAAAGGAATGCTGTGCTGGTAAAGTTAGCTTTCATACAAGCCTGGTACACAGTAAATTTTCAATAAAAACTGCTATTATTATTATTATTATTATTATTATTATTAATAATCTGTTCCTTTTGCAAAACATCGTACAATATCTTCCCTTATGTCTCCGAGGATATTAATCACAGGGTTCCCTGCAAAATCTGTTTCTATTTGTTTTCCTCTTACTTTTCGCAAATGGCTTTGTACGGTGGGTTTCTCTGTAGCTTTTTTTTTTTCACGGTGGCCTTCCCAAATGTCAGCGTCTGTAGGCTTCTTCTCGGAAGCTGTTCTCTTTCTCCGGAGGAGAATTCTTAAATCACCCATCTGTCAGTGGGAGGTGGGCAGTGGCCCATGATCTCCGAGCTGGGTGAGTAAAGGGGTTGGGGAGTCCAATTTGAAATGCAAATCAAACAGCCTCAGAGAGAAGGCCTCTCAAACTCCCTTCTCCTGTGGGATGGGGGAGGAGCTGGGCCGTTCCATGGAACGTCCAGCAGGAGAACCTGAGATCTTTTTTAAACAGATTTTCATCTGACTCCCCAGCTTTAAGACCAGGTCTCTGCTCCGCGTTTTGCTGTATCTGTGGCGCCTCCAGTTCCTGAGACTTTTCGCGAACTGGCTCCCCATCCATAAGCAATCCGGGCTCAGCTTTACTAGATTTAGAATACTCTGTCTTTAACCTGGTCGATACCGCATTCGGGGGAAAAAATATTCATTTTTTGAGATGGGACACAAGAAAAAGATCACTCTTGAGGTTCCACCTTGAAAAGAAAAAGCGAGTGTTTGCACACAGCCGCAAGACAGCCCCGTTTTTGTGCAGCTCACCCGCACACAGTGGGCGTGCATACACACGCACAGACACGGTTCACCGCGTCCGTTTTGACGTTAAGAACCGGGGCTTGTTCAAGTCACAGGTACCCCCACGTTACGCAAGGAGGCGGATGAATTGCGCGTGCACCGCGAGAAAGTGAAAATAAACAAGGAAACGAATATGGCAAGCTCCATGTCGGGTGTGGAGATTCCTTAAAAATCAAATTAAAAAAAAAAAAGCAGCCTTAAAAAAAAAAAAAGAAACAAATACAGCAAATATACGTGCTTGGCATTCAGAACTCGGCCCAAAACTAACACTTAGGAATTGTCATTAAAGGGGTTTTCACTCCTTACAAAAAGGCCCTCGTTGCATATTTTAAAATTTCAAGATCCCAGAGAATTTGGCAAGTCGATTGTCTCTCCTGCATCTGCTTCGCTTCACCCAAACATTTGTCAGCCTTTCTTTCTCCTTTGTTTCCTCCCTCATATCTTGTCCTTGTGGATTTATATCCATTTTACTCCTTCCCTTTCATCTCAATGGGATTCGGGGAGCAGAGAAACACAACGGTGTTCCATCGACCACATGACCTCAAACATCAATAAGTGATTTGGGTGGGGGCAGGTATCGTCTTCGATACTGCCCTGATTTTATTTTTTTTATTTTTTATTTTTTTAAATTTTTTTTTTTTTTCAACGTTTATTTATTTTTGGGACAGAGAGAGACAGAGCATGAACGGGGGAGGGGCAGAGAGAGAGGGAGACACAGAATCGGAAACAGGCTCCAGGCTCTGAGCCATCAGCCCAGAGCCTGACGTGGGGCTCGAACTCCCGGACCACGAGATCGTGACCTGGCTGAAGTCGGACGCTTAACCGACTGCGCCACCCAGGCGCCCCGATACTGCCCTGATTTTAACTTTTTTTTTTTTTTTTTAATTATAGTTTTTGGGAGAGAGAGAGGGGGAGAGACAGAGCGTGAGTGGGGGAGGGGCAGAGAGAGAGGGCGACACAGGGTCGGAAGCAGGCTCCAGGCTCTGAGCTGTCAGCACAGAGCCTGATGGGGGGCTCGGACTCACGAGCCGTGAGATCATGATCTGAGTTGAAGTGGGACGCTTAACCGACAGAGCCACCCGGGCGCCCCTATTGTCTTCAATACTGTAGACACTTTCTTTTCACCATTTTTGAGAATCACTCAAGGCTTGATAGTGTCTGTGGCCTTTTACCCTCCCTCTTCCTCTGTCCAACAGGCAGTCATCTTGGCAGGGCTATGTCCCTCCTCTGGGATCCTGCCATGGAACCCTGTGCCCTTTGGGGTCGTTCTTTGGGAACAGAAGTGCTTATCCTTGCACTTGGGATGTGCGCATCGGGACAGGGTGGTCACGCTCCTGCCAGAAAGCATTTCTGCTGGAACAGCCTTTGCTCAGCATGATAGAAGAGGGAAAGGAAGCTGCTGCTTCCCAGCGCATTCTGTCTCTTCTCCATAAGATCTTGCCTGAGAGAAGGGCACAGAAAAATGTGAAAGCAAGTCTCGTCTGGAATGAGAAAACCGTGAGTCCTTTTGCTAATCTTGATTTAGGAAATGCACAGAGAAAAGGCGTGCGGGAATTTTGTGAATGTCTTCCTTTCCTTTCCTTTCCTTTCCTTTCCTTCCCTTCCCTACACTTTCCTTTTCCTTCCTTCCTTCCTTCCCTCCCCCCTTCCTTCCTTCCTTCCTTCCTTCCTTCCTTCCTTCCTTCCTTCCTTCCCTTCTCCCTCCCTTCTCTTCTGTTCACCAGGCATGTTGCATTTAAGCTATTTTGGTCAGACTGGGGGAAAACGCGCCAAGGTTCTCAGACCACATGAAGGCAGTGCAGAAATCCTGGGGACGAAGTCACCATGCTCAGCATAAATGAAACCCTGTTCTGCCAGACAGAGTTCCTGCCTGTACCCTCCTCTCTTCTGCTGTGTCTGCAACTTGGAAACCCTACCAGAGACGGAGGCCTTCTCAGGACACATGTGTGTTGAACTCTTTCGTTTTCTCTGTGGTCTTTAAAAGCCACTGTGGTTTTTAGTCCTGGAATCAGCTTTTCTGGTGGGCATGATACGTTGGCCTCCAGCTGTGACCTTTCTGGGGCCATGAACTCTAACAGGACTCTAGCAGAGATCTGAAGATTCTCGTTAATGAGTGGGTGGCAAACCCCGTGAGGAGCTGCGGGGGACGGGCAGGCAGACTTCGGTGACTACCAGCTCCTGTAGCGACCAGTGACCCAACCACGTGCCCAGGTACCCCTTCCCAGCCTTGCACGGGAATGCTGTGGAAGACAACGTGAGTAGGGTTAACACGGGAGTTCCGGTCCCGTCCTCACGGAGCGTCCAGTAAAGTGCTAAGTTAGACGAAAGAATCAAAGAATATCAGAAGACAGCACAAAATTGGTACAACCTGGAAAGCCACAGGAACTCAGAGGAGATGGCAGCCTGTGGATGATGAAATCAGTGAGGGATATGAAACTTCCGGTGTGAAAGATCCGAGCATTTCACTGGGTGGGGTGGGTGACAGGGTGAAGGGATTTGGCCAAGCCAGAGAGGCAGGAATGAGTGCTGGACGTTCGAGCAGGAGTGGATTCATCACTCAAGGTTGCAGAGAGGAAGGAGTGAGTCATCTGAAGTGAGATTTACGAGAGGGAAGCTTCTAGAAAAACACTGTTTGAATTGGCCCCTCGAGAACAGCTCTAATTTGTTGTTGTTGTTATTTTTAGTTGAACAACTGTCTCTGTTTTTATGTACAATTTTCCCAGCTCACTGGTTAACCACTGTTTGGGATTAAATCAGAGGCAAGTAGAGACTTATTTTTGCCACCCCCCCCCCCCCCCAACTTTCTTAAATTCCCACGCTTTGGGTGGACTGTGCTGTCCAGGTAAGTGAATGGAGATGAAAAGGGACAAGGCTCTCTCTCGAAAACTCAGCAGACAGGTCTATGTGGCAGCAGAGGACTGAAATGCCAATATGACTGGGCTGTGTCTCTGAAATAATCCCACAGCCACCTGTCCACATCACCTTTTAAAATATCTGGTCAGGGGGCACCTGGGTGGTTCAGTCAGTTGGGTGTCCAGCTCTTGATTTTGGCTCAGGTCATGATCTCTTGGTTCGTGAGACTGAGCCCTGCCTCGGGCTCTTCACTGAGCATGGATCCTGCTTGGAATTCTCTCTTTCCCTCTCTCTCTCTGCCCCTCTCCTGCTTACGCTCTCCACCCACCCGCCTCAAAAAACAAAACAAAACCAAACAAAAAACCATTTACAGTATCTGGTCAGGGGGCGCCTGGGTGGCTCAGTCAGTTAAGCTCCCGACTCTTGATATCAGCTCAGGTCATGATCTCATGGTTCATGAGATCAAGCCTCAGGTTGGGCTCTGTGTTGACAATGCAGAGCCTGCTTGGGATTCTCTGTCTCTCTCCCTCTCTCCCTGCCCCTCCCCTACTTGTGAGTGTGCACACTATCTCTCTCTCTTTCTCTCTCTCAAAATAAATTAACATTAAAAACATTCAGGGCATCTGGGCAGCTCAGTGGTTAAGCATCTGACTTCAGCTCAGGTCATGATCTCCCAGTTCGTGGGTTCGAGCCCCACATCAGACTCTGTGCTGACAGCTCAGAGCCTGGAGCCTGCTTCGGATTCTGTGACCCCCTCTCTCTCTCTGCCCCTCCCCTACGCGTGCTCTGTCTCTGTCTCTCTCTCTCTCAAAAATAAATAAACTTTAAAAAAATAAAATAAAAACATTAAAAAAAGAATATCTGGTCAGATTATATCATTTCATGGCCATCATTCATTCATTTATTTTTTTATATGAAATTGATTGTCAAATTGGTTTCCATACAACACCCAGTGCTCATCCCAACAGATGCCCTCCTCAGTGCCCATCACCCACTTTCCCCTCTCCCCCAGCCCCGCATCAACCCTCAGTTTATTCTCAGTTTTTTTTTTTTAATTTTTTTTTTCAACGTTTATTTATTTTTGGGACAGAGAGAGACAGAGCATGAACGGGGGAGGGGCAGAGAGAGAGGGAGACACAGAATTGGAAACAGGCTCCAGGCTCTGAGCCATCAGCCCAGAGCCCGACGCGGGGCTCAAACTCACGGACCGCGAGATCGTGACCTGGCTGAAGTCGGACGCTTAACCGACTGCGCCACCCAGGCGCCCCTATTCTCAGTTTTTAAGAGTCTCTTATGGTTTGCCTCCTTCCCTCTCTAACTTTTTTTTTTCCTTCCCCTTCCCCATGGTCTTCTGTTATGTTTCTCAGGATCCACATAAGAGTGAAAACATATGGTATCTGTCTTCCTCTGTATGGCTTATTTCACTTAGCATCACATTCTCCAGTTCCATCCACGTTGCTACAAAAGGCCATATTTCATTCTTTTTCATTGCCAAGTAGTATTCCATTGTGTATACAGACCACAATTTCTTTATCCATTCATCAGTTGATGGACATTTAGGCTCTTTCCATCATTTGACTATTGTTGAGAGTGCTGCTATAAACATTGGGGTACCCGTGCCCCTATGCATCAGCACTCCTGTATCCCTTGGGTAAATTTCATTTAATAAACACTTCCTGAGCATCTGCTAAGTGTCAGACACTGAGGTTGCTGGGGATATAGCAGTGAGAAAAATGGGTGTTCTCCTTATTTTGTACTTCTCAAACAAATATGCTCATCTCCCTGGGGGACATGGGCAGAATGACAGGGCCACAAAAGCTGTAGAATAATCATGTAATCAGTATTTTCGGGGAAGCTTGTGGTGAGTAATTGAAAACAAGGACCTGTATTTTTTTAAAAATATGAGAACACAAAATTCATATGCAGTTTTAAGCTACAGCAAGACTTTAAAGAAATGCCCTTGTGGCAGGTTATTCTGGGCTGTGTTCCCAAGTCCCCCGGGGTACACATGCATGCTCCTTCCTCTGCCTTTAGGCGTACTTGGGGGGAAGTCTGCAAAGCATTGCCTTCCTTAACTGCCTCCGATGGCCTCACCTTGGTCTACAGGATCAAGGGGAAACTCCTTTGTGAGCATTCAACGTTCTCTATCTGGAAGAGTGGTCCTGAGCCACTTTGCTGAGAACTCACTCTCCCTGCTTCCTAGACCCCCCTCCCACGTCAGGAGTGAGCACGCCCTAAACAGACAATTACTGAGCACCTATTCAGTACCCACCAGCCTCTGTAAAAGTATTAATGAGTTTATTCCTTATCTATCCAGTCATGAATTAAATATTTACCAGTTTTCTACTACTGAGCCAGGTTTATGAAGATAATAGTAAGGAAAACAGAGTTAGTCTCTCCCCTAGTGAAGCTTATAATTGTCTAAAGAAGACTCACAAGAATAAAAGAAAAATAATGATAAGTATCTAATTATGTTTAATGTGATAAAGTAATATGATTAAGTAATTAGATCAAATCTGTAAATGTGATAAATGTTATAAAGGAAAAGCATGGGAAGCTATAAACCTATACTTTCATCATGAAACATATTTGATTTCGTAATATCCTACACAGCTAAATAATTTTTGAGTACAGTAGAATTCTTCCTTTTTAAACTTTTCCTTCACCTATTCAAGCTCTTTTTGAACCGTATTGTTAGACTTTTCCACCTTTTGAGATAATGACTTCTTTTCCGTATTGGTAATTAAGACTGCTTGGACAGGGAGGGGGGTACTAAGGGGACAATCTCTTTCACATTTAAAAACCAGAGATCGGGGCACCTGGCTGGCTCAGTCGGTAGAGCATGTGACTCTTGATCTTGGGGTTGCAGGTTCGAGCCCCACGTTGGGTGTAGAGAGTACTTAAAAATAAAATCTCTAAAAAACCCCAAACAAACAGAGATAGCTCTTCTGGAGGAATGACAGCAATTCTACACAAAATCTTTCAGAAACCAGAGAAGGAAGGAAGACTTCCCACCACATTTTATCAATATTACTCTGATTCCAAAACCCAGATAAAGATATCACACACACACACACACACACACACACACACACACACAAATCTCACACACAAAAACCACGGACCATGTGAACATGTATGCGATCATTTCTTAACAAAATCAGATCAAGTAACAAATACAAAAAATAATGAATCAGACCAAGTAGGTTTTATCCTCAGAATGTAAGGTTAGTTCAACATTAAAAAA
Source organism: Leopardus geoffroyi (assembly GCF_018350155.1). NCBI lineage: Eukaryota > Metazoa > Chordata > Mammalia > Carnivora > Felidae > Leopardus > Leopardus geoffroyi. The sequence goes on from NC_059329.1 coordinate 20,130,967, forward strand.
AAAAAAAAAAAAAAAAAATCATTGTGGGTTGCCTGGGCAGTTCAGTCAGTTAAGCATCCAACTTCAACTCGAGTCATGGTCTCATGGTTGGGTTGGTGAGATCACTTTGGATCCTCTGTCTCCCTCTCTCTGCCCCTCTCACACACACACACACACACACACACACACACACACACACGCTCTCTCTCCCTCTCTCTCTCTCAAAAATAAACATTTTTTAAAAATTTTTTTTTTTTAACGTTTATTTATTTTTGGGACAGAGAGAGACAGAGCATGAACGGGGGAGGGGCAGAGAGAGGGGGAGACACAGACTCGGAAACAGGCTCCAGGCTCTGAGCCATCAGCCCAGAGCCTGACGCGGGGCTCGAACTCACGGACCGCGAGATCGTGACCTGGCTGAAGTCGGACGCTTAACCGACTGCGCCACCCAGGCGCCCCAAAAATAAACATTTTTAAAAAATCATTGTAATTACCCATATTTATAGAAAGAGAGAGAAGCAATATCATTTAAGCAGATCAAGAAAAAGAACACAATAAATTCAACACCCATTCGTGAATTAAAAAAAAAAATTCTCAGCAAACCTGGAAGAAGAGGAACTTAAAAAACAAAACTGAAATAGAACTCCCAGTAAAAAAAAATTGGAAGACTAATTTAAAATGTAATCATCAGCGATCTTTTTATTTTTTAATTATTTTTTTTAACGTTTATTTATTTTTGAGACAGAGAGAGACAGAGCATGAACAGGGGAGGGGCAGAGAGAGGGAGACACAGAATCTGAAACAGGCTCCGGGCTCTGAGCTGTCAGCACAGAGCCCGACGCGAGGCTCGAACTCATGGACCGCGAGATCATGACCTGAGCCGAAGTCGGACGCTTAACCGACCAAACCACCCAGGCGCCCCATCAGTGATCTTTTTAAAAATCAAGTCATAAACTGTATAGATGTGGGAAGAACCCTGTGGAGCCCCTATGCTCATCATAAAAGTTGTACCTATTTTATAGAGTGGCTGTAAGTATAAAAAGATAGTGCTCACTGAGCTAATTTTATTGAGCACTTGCTAAGCGCTCAGTGAACACTATCCTTTTATACTTACAGCCACCCTATAGAATAGGTACAACTTTTATTCTAATTTTACGGACAATGAAACCGAGGCTTGGAGAAATCAGGTAAATTCCTAAGGAAATATGACTCACAAATGGCACAGCCGGTACTTGAAACTAAGCACTGTGGGCTTAACCACTGTCCTCACAACGTCTAGCCACTTTGCCTTACAGAGTAGGTGACTGAATGTCAGGTCACACCGATGCAAGTTAATGGCAAGACTGGGACAGGAACCCGGGCCTTCTGACTTCCGGGGCGCTGTTTTTTCCAGAAACTATGTGCCCCTTTCACATCGAATCCTTCCCCCCTCACTCCTCCTTTTCACCAAAACACACATTCTTCCTCCACGGAAGCTCTAGGCCCAAAATACTAGAGAAATAAATATAATTTAGAGAACCAAGGATTGAATTTCATCTCCTACTCTGTTTGCAGTGGAAACCACTAAGCCACAGACAGGAAGCCGCCCACATTCAGAAAAGAACAGGCTGAGGCAGGATCGGGTGGGAGCCTCCCTTCCTAGGAATGGACACGGTGAGAAAGCACATGTGTTAGAAAGAAAAGGAAGTTAAGAAAGTTAGAGGCGGGGATAGAGAATACTGGATGGTATTTACCTTCTAGAAATGTGAAGCTCTGGGGCCCGAACAGGGAAACCCCAAATGTGTAAGTGCCTCAAGAGGCCTGGGACTGGCCCTTTGGTGACAAAGATCAGTTCCCATCCCAGCGACTTACTCACATGTTACCTAGAACAGCCTGAGAGGTGCTGGGAAGTGACCCCCCGGGGCAAAGAGGCTCAGGTGTTTTGACCTGCGCTCTGGAAAGCTTTGGCAGTGTTACAAAGGAAGAAAAACATCCTTGCAATCCGAGCACTGAGAGTCAAGAAGAACAACGGTGTGGGCTGGATGGTGTCTGAGCAGATCAGGAGGGAAAGAACAAGGTCAGCACACTTTCTTTTACACACGGTGGAAAGCCCCTAAGTGACACTCTCACCTTCCCTGGCAGGCACCCAATGTGACCAACGTCATACCCGTGTCTTCTGCACGAGCCGGGAATGTACAGCGAGCATTCTGAAGGAGGAGGGTTGAGCTTCTGAAAATGGTTGGGGGGTAGAAAAGTAGGTCACGAGTCAGAAAACAGCTCAAAGATCTAAAACGTGGTTGAGCGGCCCCCCGGGTGGCTCTGACGGTTAAGCCGTCTGACTCCTGGTTTCAGCTCGGGTCATGATCTCGCGGTTTGTGGGTTCGAGCCCAGTGCTGACCTCTGTGCTGGCAGTGCGGAGCCTGCTGGGATCCTCTCTCTCTCCTTCCTCTCTGCCCCTCCGCCCCCCTCAAAATAAATAAATAAACTTAAAAAATGTTTAAAAACTAAAACTTGGTTGGAAGTTGCTTCTTCTAAACACCATCATGGTCTCTCCATGGGGGTATGATATTCACACCCAACTAAAAAGGTGTGCTAAGACCCCAAAACTCTTTGTTTTTCTTCCCTAAATGGATTTCAAAAATAATAGACATCATTCCAAAATGGGATCTAGATGATTGTTTTTCCTTCCCTCAAACCGCATTTGGTTCGAGTTCTTTGTTCTCCTCCCTCAGATATAAAGGGTACAGAAGAAATTTCACTTGCCCTGTCAGTTCCATTAACAAATATTTCCTGGTAGCCACAGAGGTTAGGCAACAAACAGGGAAAAGAATATTTGGAGTCTTGGAGGGAATGCTGCACTCCTCTTAGCTTAATTTTATGTATTTAAGATTACGAGCAAAGCAAAACAAACAGACGATAACAACAAAATAAGCCCCAAATTTACTTCTCCAAAGTCTCAAAATAGTAGGTTTAAAGACAGCATGGAGAACGGTCACCTAAGTGGGCTTGGGTCCAAAAGGAGTCCTTAAGTAAGATCCCCTCCCCCCCCCCTTTTTTTCCCCTTACGTAGATCCTTAACTTTAATAAACCTGGTTTTATTATCCATAAATTCCCTAACAATAGTCCTGATTTCGCTGGTCTATTGTAAGGATTAATCACAGGAAAGCTGGGTTTAAAGCACACAGTATGAAATCTACCTTAGCTATTATAACAAGGAGTACAAAAGTGGAAAGAAAGGAATAATCCTAGTGAGAGGGAGGACATAGAGGCAAGAAACCTCTCAGGAAGCAGCAGAACCAACCCTAAAGACGGAAACAGGGTCTCTAGTTTCCCGACCAAACTGCAGAAGGACAGGATTTCCATCTTCCTTCAGGCTGACTGAGCCGCACACAGACACAGGCCAGTAAGTGCGCAGCAGCCCTTATTCAGGCATTTGGGAAAGGAATGATTGCTTTGGGGAACTGTCAAAGACAATTACTGTATGATCCCACTTAAGTGTGGAACAGGGGAAGCCGTTTGGAGGGTGGATGTGGAGAAAACGATTTCTTTAATAAGTCACCACAGTGCTTCCTATTTCTCTGCACTATGACATTGTAATTGCACCCAGAGGAATTCCAGAGTTGTTGGATGACCCGGAGAAATGCTCAGGGAAAGATGAGAAATTTCCAGGGACTTTAGTAGAGAATTGACAGGAGCTAGGGACTGGAAATTAACTGGAAAAGTAGATGGGGCCAGACCAGGAAGAGTTTGCGCGACATGCTAAGGAGATGAGAATTTCTCCTTGAAGCATGGGCAACCGGGGGCCAGAGGAATTGCAGGCAGGGGTGTCTCGTTGACACTCTAGCATGACAGCTCTGTTCGCAGCGTGACAAATTAACTGCAAAGAAGGGGCCTGGATCACGGAGGCCAACTGCAATAAATCTGAGAGCAGCAATAAACGAACGAACTGTTTTTGATCCTGGGAAAATTTTCCCTTTTCCTTATTCACCTCAAGAATAACAACATGTTGGGCGCCTGGCTGGCTCAGTCCAAAGAGCATGCAAAACTTGATCTCAGGGTCGTGAGTTCAAGCCCCACATTGGGCGTGGAGCCTACTTAAAAAAAAAAGAGAGAGAGAGAGAGAGAGAGAGAAGCATACCAAAATACTCAAGAAAGGTGCCAAACATGATTGCAATGTTCGTGCTGATGTTCTGAGAAAGTGAGGTAGTTCTGTGAAAATGGCAATCCTGATTTGTGGAGTGCAAACGATAGGTACGAATGGCCAAGGCTAAGGGGAGACAGGTTTTTGTTTTCTTAATGTGTTTTTATTTTTGAGAGAGAAGACCGAGCGTTAGCGGGGGAGGGGCAGAGAGAGAGGGAGACACAGAATCCAAAGCAGGCTCCAGGCTCTGAGCGGTCAGTACACAGCCTGATGAGGGGTTTGAACCCACGAACCTTGAGATCGTGACCTGAGCCGCAGACAGACGCTTAATGACTGAGTCACCCAGTAGCCCCTAGATCATTACTTTTAAGCAACACTTCTGAAATCTAGGCCCAAAGTGTAACTTTCTCATAACCTGCCTTAAGTGGAATCTCACGTATGGGCTGGCCAACAGCCCTCAGTTTTAGGAATGGCAAGCTGCCCACACCGACTGACAGGGTCTGTCCGAATTCCAAACTGGGCGAGAGCAAACCTCCCCTGTCCAGTTCCTGGAATCCCACAGAGGTTTCCATGCAGCCCTTCTTGTCTAGAAACCAAATTAATCTTCCACCTTTGAAAGCTTGAATTTCCCCTACAAACCCCTTTCAAATTCAGAAGAAACCGGTTTGCAGCAGGGGAGTGGGCGGGTGGAGGGAGTGAGAGGAGAAAAGGCCCGTGAAGCCTGCGGGGTCCCAGAGGGGAGATGGCCATCTCCCTAAGAATGAACCGTGTCACCAGAAGCTGCGCTGGGGACGTGTGCTTGCTGTTTGCTTTGGCCAGCGCTGGCTGAGAGGTCGCAGGGTTACTTCTCCCCAGGGACCCTGAGCAGGGCCCCAGGCAGCCCCAGCTCCCCCAGCACGCTGCCTGCAGCCTGCAGCCCTCGCCTGGGGCTGCCCTACCATTTCCGGAATGTCCTAGAAAGGGGAAGCCAGCCAGCCCCGAGGGGCCCAGCTCTGAGCAAACAAAGAACTCAGAGGGCCTCCCGAGCTGCTGGGCTTTACAGGGGTGGGCTGGGCGGAAGGCGCAGGGCTGGGGATTGAAACCACATGGGCTGGAGGGTTCGAGAATGCCTCAGACCCCACCAGGCTTTGGGGCCGAGGAGGTGGCAGGCTGTGAGGCCTTTTCCGACTCCCGTCTCCCTCTGGAGGGCCCTGGACCACCGGTGTCCCCGCAGAAAAAGCACTATTGTAGCTGGCTTTTTCTTTTCTCTTGTCCCCCTTAATTTAGTGAAAGGTCATTCCTCGCCTCCCACCCCCGAATAACAGAAAATGACCAGAAACCCCAAGGCCTGGGGCGTTTGACTCCGAGCCCCGTCTCCTGGATTTTTCTACTTATAGGAGGTTTCCCAACTCCCTCCGGTAAGACAGCAAGAAGGGCCGGATTTGGGGGTGAAGGTCCCAGGCCGGTATGTATATCAAAGTAGTGTAAGAGACACATTAACCCTTTTTCAAAGTAAAACTTCACAGGCGCCTGGGTGGCTCAGTCAGTTGAGCGTCCGACTTCAGCTCAGGTCATGATCTCGCGGTCCGTGAGTTCGAGCCCTGCGTCGGGCTCTGGGTTGATGGCTCAGAGCCTGGAGCCTGTTTCCGATTCTGTGTCTCCCTCTCTCTCTGCCCCTCCCCCGTTCATGCTCTGTCTCTCTCTGTCTCAAAAATAAATAAACATTAAAAAAAAAATTAAAAAAAAACTTTGAAGAATTACAAGACTAATACAGAAATATATTCTCTCATTCTCCTCAACCCTCCTCCCCTCCCCCATGTAATTCCTGGTGGCAATTTTATAAATGCTCTTCTAAAGTTTCCTCTCTGTAGTTATACGTACATGCATGTGTACATATACATAGAAAACTCCGTTTCACATAGAACAAAATGAGATTCGTGTTGCGTGTATGGTTTGCCACTTATTTTCACTAGGCTTTGAAAGTTGTTTCATGCCAGACTATAGAGAGCAAACTTTTGTTCCCAAATTGGATTTATAATTATAAAAAGTGGGGAACAAGCAAGAGAGAGGGATTAGCTATAGTAACTTATCAGCAGTTTTTTTTTTTTAACTTAAAAAAAATTTTTTTTTTACCTTTATTTATTTTTAAGAGACACAGCACAAGTGGGGAGGGGCAGAGAGAGAAGGAGACACAAAGCAGGCTCCAGGCTGCGAGCTGTCAGCACAGAGCCCGACGTGGGGCTCGAACCCACAGACAGAGAGATCATGACCTGAGCCAAAGTCGGACGCTCAACCACCTGAGCCACCCAGGTGGCCCTCAGCAGTTGTGACCTATAGGCCAAATCTAGTAACGCTTTTCCTGTCCCTGCCCCTGCCCCCCCTTCTGTGTGACCCGGAATTAAAAATTAAGAATGGTTTAGGACATCTAGGTGGCTCAGTTGGTTAAGCGTCAGACTTTTGGTTTCAACTCAGTTCACAATCTCACAGTTGGGGCCCTGAAACAGGCTTAGCGCTGACAGCGGGGAGCCTGCCTGGGATCCTCTCTCTCTCTCTCTCTCTCTCTCTGCCCCTCCCCCGCTCACACACACTCTCTCTTAAAATAAATAAACTTTTTAAAAAGTTAAAAAAAAGTTAAAGAATTTGTTTTTCCACTTTTAAATGGCGGAAATACAAAAAAAGAATAATGTTCTTTGTCACACGAGAATGATACGAAGTTTAACTTCAGTGTCCATAAATCCAGTTCATTGGAACACAGAGCTACACGCATTCGTGTCTGCATCACCCGCGGCTGCCTTCACGCTACAGCGGCACAGCTGAGTATTTGCAACAGAAATTGCAGGGCCTACAAAGCTTAAAATGTTTACTCTCTGGTCCTTCACGGAAATACGTGGCAAACTTCTGAGCTGTAGAACAGTTTTCAACTTAGGAGGAACCACCTTGGCTGGGAGATTTCAAAAGGCTATTGTATTCTTAGAAATCAAAAAAAGGGGTGCCTGGCTGGCTCAGTCGGTGGAGTATGCGACTCTGAATCTCGGGGTCGTGAGTTCGAGCCCCCGTGTGGGGGGCGGACCCTTTAAAAATAAAATCTTAAAACAAAATCAAACAGACAACGGAAGAAAGAGGACTGGGCTGGGCGCTAGGGGCCTGGGTTTGAGAGCCGGTGATGTTGTCCTACCTGCAGGAAGGAACTCAGTTTTGTCTCTTTATGGCTGAGTGTCCATATCTGTAATACTGAGGGGTCAGACTGGATCTCGAAGCACCCTTTCAGTGATAACACTTTAAGATTCTAACTCAGTAATTCTTACATTCGCTGCGGCTGGCCAGCCATATGTCAGAAGATGGGCTGTCATTAGTTGGAGAGAGAGAACCCTCTAGATTAGCCTGTGGGGCGGTGGTTGGTGCCTCCACCGTCCCTCCATCTGTTGCTTCGCTACCCTGCTGCCCCGCCTCCCCCAACCTTTGCTAAAAGGCTTCCTCTCGGACAAGTCTAGACCAGAGTTTTTCAACTTTGGTTTGGTTTCGCTTTTTCCAACAAGTCAGCACTGTTGCCTTTTTGGGCCAGAAAATTCTTTGTTGTGGGAGCTGCCCTGTGCTTTATGAGATATATAGCAGCATCCCTGGCCTCTGTGCACTCACTCTATAACCCCTCCTCCCCCATCAAGTTGCAACAATCGGAAGTGTCTTCAGACGTGGCCAGATGGTTCCCGGCAAACAAAACGGCCCCCGTTTGAGAATCACCGCTCTCTAGGGTCTCTTTCTAAGCCTGGCTCAAGCTACCAGATTCTGGTTCACAGTGGGCTCTTCCATCTGTGCATCGGTAAGGCATTTACCCTGTATTGTAATTCAGCACTTAAGCAGAAAAAATTAATTACTGAGTTAATTTAAATAGTTTTTCATAAAGTGGCTCATATTGGTTTGGGTGCTGATTTCACCCCCCAAAGCGTAATGAATGTGTTCGGTAAGACAGGGACGGTGTTTTGTAACTTCGATTTCGCATGAGTGCCCACAAAGACTTCAATAGTACTTATTCACACAAATATCCTCTCCACTGCGGCCCAGCAGGACAGCTCTCTGTCAGAGCCAGAGAGAATTAAGTGGATCTGGTCAAAGTTCTTTAGGTGGGATCTTGATCCTGGAGGTCAGGGGTGGGATAAGGGAGGCAATGGGAGATCCAAATGTCTAGGTGCTTCCCTTACGGGTACTCAGACGATCTTAAAGTTGAAATGTGAGCCGAAGATTAAAGAGCAATCTTTAGGGAAGTTTCCATGACACCTGGCAGAGGAGACAAAGGAACCTATAGTAAGTGGCTTTGACCTCTGAATCCCACAGGCAAAACACTAAGTGGGAGAAGGGGGAAATGAAAGTTGTGGGGTTTCTGTTGTAAAATCACCTAGGAAAAGTTGTGGTTGAGGCTCCTGCGTGGATAGGATTTCTGAAAATAGTCAGTCTGCTGCTGGACATGAGTTCACGATTTCTTAGCTCCAAGCCAAAGTCCTACCTCTCATCTCTGATGTCTCTTGGGTACGTCCAGGGAGGGACACATCAAGAACCCAGTGAAGGCTCCTGACAACCTATTCCCTGGGCCAATCCTCTCCTGTGTGATGGCACTCCAGAGTTCTGGGGGGTCCTATTTCTAGCCCTACTCCCCAAATTTTTAGCAAGCTGCTTAAGGGCAGGATCCTTATCACTGTCCCTATTTGGTGGAAGGAACAGTGGCCAATGGAATCAGAACACATGGACCTTTGTCCCCTACAAGCTGAGTGACTACTGCTGATCATTTTCCCTGACCCTCACTGCTCATCTCTGATAAGCAGGGATATTGCCATTGTGGTGGATAGACCCTAAGGGGGCCCCCCTAATCCCTACCTCCTGGTATTCATGCTTTTGTGTAATCACTGGCCCTTGAATGTGGGTGGGACCTATAGCTAGCTTCTAACCAATAGAACATGGCCAAGGAGATGGGCTGTCACTCCCATGATCACATCAAATTATAGGCTCCCACCTAGCAGACTGGAGTTAGAAGCACTCCTGCTGGCCTTGAAGAAGCAAGCTGCCATGTTGTCTGCCTATGGAAAGTGCCACACGACAGGGAACTATAGGTGGTCACTGACAGCAAGCTAGCAAAAGACAGAAACTCTCAGTCCTACAACCACAAGAAACCGAATGCTGCCAGCCGCCATGTGAATGGAGAAGCCCCATCCTTCCTCAGTTGAGCCCCCAGATGAGAACCCAGCCCTGGCCAACACCTTGACTGTAGCCTTGAGAGGCTCTAAGCAGAGGATTTAGTTAAACCACGTCTGGACTCCTGGCCCACAGAAATTGTGATAATAAATGTGTGTTGTTTTCAGCTGCTAAATTTGTGGTACTTTGTTACATAGCAATAGGTAATTAATACACCTGCCCCTTTGGTCCGTGTGTAAAGGATCTGTAATCTGCAGGGTACGACATACTCACAGCCCAACATCTAGCATAGGGTCAGACACATCACACTCTCGATAGCTCTTTGTGGGTGATGATATTCTTGGTCAAATAAGTTTAAAATGGGCATCAAAGTGAGGAAGGATTTTGATGCCTAGGATTCTTCCCTTGGACAGTGGGGATCTTTACCCCCAGAATTCAGACCTTCTAAGAGATGAACAGATCATGCCTCGAAGGACTCCAAGTCTAAACGCTAGATCCCCGAAACCTTCCGCCCTCGCCCTATCTGTATCTCCCTGGCATTTACAGTGGGAAGAGAGTCAACTGGTGTGGTTCTGGTCAGGACTAAACATTTTTTTTTTTTTTAATTTTTTTTTTCGACATTTTATTTATTTTTGGGACAGAGAGAGACAGAGCATGAACGGGGGAGGGGCAGAGAGAGAGAGGGAGACTCAGAACCAGAAACAGGCTCCAGGCTCTGAGCCATCAGCCCAGAGCCTGACGCGGGGCTCGAACTCACGGACCGCGAGATCGTGACCTGGCTGAAGTCGGACGCTTAACCGACTGCGCCACCCAGGCGCCCCAGTACTAAACATTTTTTAAATTAGCAAGACTTGTCCTTCACTAACTCACTGCCTCTGTTCTGTTGCATAGAGGCTGAGGTCTAGGGTGTCCGCCTGATGTCTTGGCTTCTTGTTGAAACATGAGTAGCACGTTAAGGGCTACTTCTACCCTATCGTGGCTGTAACCACTGCTTTGAAAGGCAAGGGTTATATTCTGTTTCCTGTATAATCAACGCATGTGCTCAAGCAACGGGAATTGGGCTAGGATGTGGTGATGGATGGGCCAGATATCAGGGGCAGGTGCCTAGATGATCACCAGAAGACATGGCTGTGAAGAATATGCCACAGCATGTGGCTCTGAAAAAGCCCACCGAGCCTTGGTGAGAAGGCATTGTTGTTGTTGTTGTTTAATTTTTTTTTTAATGTTTATTTCTGAGAGACAGAGAGAGAGAGAGAGAGAGAGAGCGGGGGAGGGGCAGAGAGAGAAGGAGACACAAAATCCGAAGCAGGCTCCAGGCCCTGAGCTGTCAGCACAGAGCCCGACGTGGGGCTCGACCTCATGAACTGTGAGATCATGACGTGAGCCAACGTCGGACGCTTAACCGACTGGGCCACCCAGGGGCCCCATGTTGTTGCTTTCTTGTTTGTTTTATAATGTTTATTTATTTATTTTGAGACAGGGAAAAAGCGAGAGAGAGCATGCGTGCGATTGGGGTAAGGGCAGAGAGAGGGAGAGAGAATCCCAAGCAGGCTCCATGCTGCCAGTGCAGAGCCCGACACGGGGCTTGACCTTATGAACCAGGAGATTATGACCGGAGCCGAAACCAAGAGTTGGACACTCAACAGGGGTGCCTGGGTGGCGCAGTCGGTTGAGCGTCCGACTTCAGCCAGGTCACAATCTCGCGGTCCGTGGGTTCGAGCCCCGCGTCAGGCTCTGGGCTGATGGCTCAGAGCCTGGAGCCTGTTTCCGATTCTGTGTCTCCCTCTCTCTCTGCCCCTCCCCCGTTCATGCTCTGTCTCTCTCTGTCCCCCCAAAAATAAATAAACGTTGAAAAAAAAATTAAAAAAAAAAAAAAAAAGAGTTGGACACTCAACCAACTGAGCCACCCAGGTGCCCCAGGAAGGTGTCGTTTCACATCTGGAAATGTTAGCGTTTGCTTTGGCGGCATGTCGAGGAACTTCTGGAAATCTTAGCACTTCTGCCGCATGCACGAGAATGGGATTTGCTCAGGGTAGTAAGAGCGTAGGAGAAACTCAACACGAATCAGCAAGACGTCGCTCTTCCACAAAGAGAACAGATTCCTGGGAGGCAGGGCGGTCTGGTGCCCGCCTTGGTAGTTTTCACAAAACTTGCTTATTGAAAACAAAGTGACTTAGGAGCCCCGGATCACGGTCATATCCTAAGGGGAAGAAAAGAACAGCAGGCCCACCGATTCCAGCCCATGCAGGCTTCTTGATAAACACGCTGAGAGGAGAGCGAGTTGCTCTGATGTATTGGGGTCCTTCCACCTGATCTCACCACGTTTCTTTCACAGCCAGACTTGTCCACTCAGCAGGGGGCCTTCCACGTGCCACGCAGACACACGGCGTGGGGACGGCAGCAGGAAGCAGGACAGGAGAGCATCCGGGAGCTTAGGGGAAAGGACCTCTCCGGCACTAATGGGGAAGGCCATGGAGAAGAAACCACTGGGTTCTGCCTAGAAACCTGTTCCATGAAATCAGTTATTTCGTGTCGTGTGTCCCACTTCCCCAGCGATTCTGTGCGATCGAGTCCACAAGCTTTATGAGGTCCACTCCGTGCGTAAGAAAGCAGGCTAATTCTGTACAAGAAAGGCCACGGCTGCCTGCAGTGACCCGGTGGTCAAAACCACTTACTTGAAGTTTCTTGGGCTTTGTAGAGTTCTCTCTTAGGTTGGATTTACCTGCCTGCATATGAGGCTGTCCTGGGGACACCTGTGAAGTCTCCAACCCTTGTCCTCAAGGTCTTTCCCCTCTGCTTTATATGTTCTTTTCCTCCCCTATGCTCATGTCCCACTTACTCTCGCTCATTCATCCATTCATTCATTCACTCAACAGGTGTTTACTGAGCTTCTAACCCCTGAAGAATTTTACTAGGTACTGGATATACAACGATGGAGAAAAGACTGTCACCTCCCTGGAGGAACTCACAGTCTGGGAGGGGACAGATATATGCACACACAGTTACGGTACAACATACCAAGGGTCTGTAAGGGGCACGTGCGGACATACCTGCGCTTTTGTTCTCCCTGCTCCTATGTCCAAAGCCGGGAAAGAATCCAAAAGATTAAGTCGTGCCGAGATCCTGGAGTCCGATGAGACCCAAATACGCTAACCCCTCCCAGAGGCATTTTTTGCTTATTTCCCAGCGTTTTCATTTCTCGCCCGTTTACTGATCAAAACCAGCACAGTATGTCTGTCTAAAGTGTTCCGGGTCTAGTACCGCTCCTCTAACTCGGGCTGTCACCACCGCACTCCTCTTCTTTCTAATAACTCCCAGCCCCCTGCTCCCCGTCTGCAAGGGGCTCCTCACACACAGCCTGTCAGACTAACTCGCTTGGAGTGAATTCTGATCGCGGCCCTCTCATCTGCTGGTCAAGCAATTTAAACTCCCTCCACCTCGATCTCCGAAATGTATACAATGGTTATGATGATGCCCTGCTGATCCTGTTACGTATTTGTGGGGAAGAAATGGGACGACGTTTGTGAAAAATCTTAACGGGTGTAAGGAGAGATCCCGCGTATAGTATTCTTGTTGTCATTTTACCAGCCAAGTTCAGGGCCCTGCATGGGAGAGAGTCTATGCACAGCCCAACCCTTCACTCTCAAGTTGCAGGCCACTGTCTCAGGCTCGTCCCTCCTCATGTCTAACAAAATGAATGCTCCAATCTTACAGCATTGGTCTAATCCACATCGCCCGTGTGCGTCTTCTTAGCACCCCATCTGCACCATTTTCCAGGCGATTCCTTCTGCCTGAAATGTCCTCTCCTCCTCCCCTGTTAACCCCCACTCTACCCTCATCCGAATCGTATCTCCTTTCCTTTTTAGCTGGTTCAGTTTTCACGCTTCAGGATAGGCTCCTTTCAAACCACACTGGCTCATGGCAATTTCCCCATCCCCTGAGCTCCTTCCCATAATACCACACACCTGGCAGGTAGCACGGCAGCCACATGGATAGACTTGTATCACTTTTCAATGGGTGTGAATAGTTTCCTCCTCTAAACACCCCTTGCATGGGTTGAGTTATGTCCACCCTCCCTCCCCCCCCCCCCAACTTACGAATGTTGAAATCCTAACCCACAGTACCTCAGAATGTGAAGGTATTTGGAAATAAGGTCTTTAAAGGGGAATTAAGTTAAAAGGAGATCATTAATGTGGGTCCTAAGCCAATCTGACCAATGTCTTTACAGAGGAGATGAGGACACAAACAGGTACAGAAGGAAGACTATAGGAAGACACCAGAAGACAACCGTCCACATCCCTGCGGACACCGTGACCTTGGACTTCCAACCTTCAGCATGGTGAGAATGAATTTCTGTGGTTTAAGTCACCCAATCTGTGGTACTTTGTTATGATGGCAAAGTGATACCACGCTGAAAGGCCGCCATTTTCTAATTTTCTCCAGAGCTCAAATAAGGGAAACATTTGCCAAGGACCTTGTCATTTTTTTTCTCACTTGGCTCCGTATCCCCGACCCCCCCCCAACCCATATCTTTTCATATGGTGTATCATATACGTCCCACGCAGGCTGTAAATTACTAAAAGTCAGGGCCATGTCATCTATTACACATACTCAGTAGAGCCCAGTAAGGGACTTTGAGCACAGAGGTTGTATAAGAAATGCCTGAAGGGGGAAGCATGTTGGAAAAGCGTTTCAGCCACTGGGCTGATACAGACTGCCCTCAAAGGAAGTTCGTTGAGGACACTCGTTCTTTTTTCTAAAGGTTTTTCTCCAGGAAATGAACTCTCGTGATGAAACGCATCTGGCTGAGAGCGTACAGAGCAATGACATTAAATGTAATTGACATTAAAGCATCTCCCTGGACTTCGGTTGACGGAGCTCCCAGGCTTCAGGGCTCGGGTTGCACCAAGCACTGACATTCAAGCTTGCCCATCGTCTGGAACACTGAATTCTTCTCCTTTCCCCAGGCACAGAACGGCCTCCAGGGGGTTGAGCAAATAAGAGCTTCAGCTACTTTCTCTTTATGGAGAAAGGTGCAGCTCAAAACTTTTATCTGATCGAGTTCCTTTTTTCTCCTGCCAGCTTCTCCTTTGAGTCCTGTTGCCTGGACCACATAAATCCCCAGAGATGTACCTCCCCCAATTAAGATTTTGGCAGAAGTATGGAAAATACAAACCCTGTTTTCGTGCCCTTGAATAAAGCAGAGGCAGGCTGGAACATTCAAAAGGAACCCGACTAGGGACTAACAGGGAAGGGGGCAATAGACACGGACACGGAGCAGAACAACATTTACAAACATTTGTTCTTAAACAATCGGCCCAATTAGCTTGCTCACAGGCACCGTTCTTTCCACCTCTAGGCTGAGTAAATTCCTCTTTAATTCTTTGGCTTTTCTTCCTTTGGTTTTTTGTTTGTTTGTTTGTTTGTTTTGGTTTCTTTTCAGAGAACACGTTGGGATTAGACATCTGTCATATACTGACCTTCTGACCAAATGGTGGGTTGATGGCCTGCCCCGGGGTGAATACAGAGCCCCCGTAATTCTCAGCTCTCATTCTCCATGGCAGCAAGGCAGAGCATGGCTGAATCATGCTGTCACCCCCTGCCCCATGCAGGTAGCGTCAAAGATGATCTCCTTGTCCCCTCTCCTGACTTGACTTCTATTTGTTAGTGAGAAGCTAGTTTCTCTTTGGGATTGGAGTGTGGGCCAGCGAACTTGAAGACACAGAACTAGCTCCTTACCTTAAAGCTCTAAATAGCTCTAGAACTTATCGACACATCAGCTAATGGGACAGCCCTTTAAGGAGGCCACATGGGCAATGGCCTATTCTATGATACTTATGGGCCTCTCTCCATTTGGGGGGTTGGGGGGTCTTGCCCATTTGTGCTATCCATGCAGCTGGGGCCTTACAAAGGTGGATGTTTTATTCCAGAGTTCTGTAATGTCAGACTGAGGGAGACCTTGGATCTCTTATTATGTCCAACATCATGAAATATGGCACAGCACATGAAATGGATAGGGTGACTATTGAGAGTTCAGGGATGGTCACTGGCTTGGAATCAGGAGGTCCAGGTTTGAGCCCTAGATCTATTACTAACTAATCTGAATGAACTTGGATAAATTCCTTCATCTTTCTAAGCCTCTAAAGTAACGATTGCTTTGATTTTCACTGAAATTATCCCAACTCAAGGTGGAAGCACGGATGGTCTTTCACTGATCAGAAGTTCTGATGAGCAGTTATATAGGCTTTAATGAATATACCGGGAAATGAAACATGCAGTTAATGACATTTGTTTGGGGATCAAAGATCTACCTTCCTTCCTTCCTTCCTCCTTCCCCCGTCTTTCTTTCTCTTTTCTTTTTTCCTTTCCTTTCTTTTCTTTTCTTTTTTTATCTCTTTTTCTCTCTGTCTCTCTTTCTTTCTCTCTCTACACCCAACGTGGGACTCCAACTTACAACCCTGAGCTCAAGAGTCGCATGCTCTACCGACTGAGCCAGGCAGGTGCCCCTGGGATCAAAAGTATTTCAAAATATAGGGCTCATTGAGAGAAAAATCAGAAGAGCCTTGGGGGTTAAAAAAGTGGGGACTGTTCGACTAGATGCTACGGAAATCCCGCTAGTTGTGACAATTTGGAATTCTTGTCTTGTGTTGTCATCCTATAGAAGTTGTCATTGTACAGACTGGAGAAGGTTGGGGAGGGAAGGAGTATTTACCTGATGAGCACTACTTGTGACACAGCACGTCTGTTCTGTCATTTAACACAACCATCCTGGGAAGGTGTAATTATCCTATTGGTGGAGAAAC
Organism: Leopardus geoffroyi; assembly: GCF_018350155.1. Classification (NCBI taxonomy): domain Eukaryota; kingdom Metazoa; phylum Chordata; class Mammalia; order Carnivora; family Felidae; genus Leopardus; species Leopardus geoffroyi. Next base: position 20,147,029 of record NC_059329.1, read on the forward strand.
AGACGCAGAGAGGTTTAGCGTGTGCACAGCTTACAACTTGGACTGCACTCTTTAGGGGACACCAGGCATCAGGGCATGAGGACCATAAAGCAATACGTGGGAGAGACCCCCATGGGGAGGAACCAAGGCCTCCTGCCCACAGCCAGCACCCTCTAAATACGCCACCTTGGAAGCTGTCGTAGATTGAATGTGTCTCCTCCATTATCATCATGTTGATGCCCTAACCCCCAACGTGGCTCCACTGAAAGATGCGGCCTCCGAGAAAAACAAGTATCATATGACTTCACTCATCTGTGCAATTTAAGAAACACAACAGATGACCAGAGGGGAAGGGAAGGAAAAAGAAGATAAAAACGGAGAGGGAGGCAAACCATAAGAGAGTCTTCAATACAGAGAACAAACTGGTGGTTGCTGGAGGGGCGGTGGGTGGGGGATGGGCTAACTGGGGGATGGGCATGAAGGAGGGCACTCGTTGGGATGAGCACTGGATGTCACATGGAAGTGATGAATCACCGGGTTCTACTCCTGAAGACGAGGCTATATACTGTATACTGTACTGAATTAAAATAAATAAATAAATACATTTAATTAAAAAAAAAAAAAAAGATGGGGCCTCTAAGGAAGTAACTGAGGTTAAATGAGGTCAAAAGGGTGGGGCCCTAATCTGGTAGGATTATTGTCCTTATACAAAGAGACACCAGGGACAGTGCCTCCCCTCCCCTCCCCCGCCGTGCTGGCCCCTGCACCCGTCCACCGAGAAAAGGCCACGTAAGAACACAGTGAGAAGGTAGCTGTCCACAAGGAAGAGAGTCCCCTAAGAAACCGAATTTGCCAACACCTTGATCGTGGGCTTTTAGCCACCAGACCTGTGAGAACACCACCGCTGGCAAAGCTCCCCGGCCCGTGATCTTTTTCTTACGGCAGGCCAGTCAGACTACTACGGACAACCAGATCCTTCGGCCCTGCCGAGGCTGCAGATGACCAGCCCCAGCCTGACTGCAGACTTGGGAGCAATCGCGGGCCAGAGCCGTCTAGCTAACCTCTTCTGAATCCCTGCCCCACAGAGACGGTGAAACAATCAGCGTTTGTAGTTTTAAGCCCCTAACGTGGGGAGTGGGTCACTGGTTTCGCAGCGAGAGATACTTGACGCCAGGGGACAGGGAGGGGGCCCTATTTATCCCCAGGGCGTTTTGCATAGCAGCAGGAAGGAAGCTGCAGTCGTGGATGGGGCTTTACTTGTGGGATGGGGCCCAGCTCTGCTCTGTCCTGCAGGCAAAAAGCTCATACGATGCTTCCTTCTTTCAGCTCTGCAAAATGGTGGAGAGAGGCTTAGCTGTGCTCGGGCCCGCAGAGTAACATCTCCCTAATGATGCTTCCTTCTCCCTAAAAAGATTTGCTGAGCATTCCTCAGCCCTGCTTGTGGCTCCAGGGACTGCCCACCCCCCCCCCCCCCCCGCCGCCAAGAATATCACCGATTGGATGCTTTCTTTCCAGAACTCTTTTACCTTGCTAATAAATTGGTTAATGTTTCTATTGAACGCTGAGGCTTATGACCACAGTAACGTCTAACAGTTTGAGAAGCGGCAACACTGAGGGGTATACATTCAGTCCTGGGAGAATGGAGGAATCGTGGGGGTTAAACACCTGGGACCCACTTATCGGCGGGCTCCGAGAAGAACTGGGAGAGGTGACTGCCACCATTGCAGAATTTTCCGAGTGGGTTTAGGACGTCAGGCCCAACCTTAAACGATCCCCGTTTAGAATGTCAGAGCTACAGTACCTTAGACATCACCAGTACCTTAGAAATCAACTTCTTTCTTTATGTCGCAAGTAAAGAAGAAACGAAGGCCCAGGGGCTCAGTGCCCTGCCCACGTGTCAAGTGCCGTGCAGGGAGATGATTCGCCAGGGGCTGGAGCTCTGGCCTCGGCATTTGAAGTGCAGGCTGTTCTAAGTGCCTCCAGGGCTCCCTCCAGAGGAGAGTGTGGAACTATCACCTTCTCCTGTACCAGCACTGTATACCACACCCCTCTCTGTGGTCACGCATTTTCTCCCTGCTCCTTCCTACCTGGTCCCGTCTGCACAAACCCCAGAAGCTTGGTCACACTGATCACTCAACCCCCCCTTTCAAAAGGAATCCATGCTGCTCTGTTCAAACTCTGGCGGCCAGCAAGCCTTTGTTAGGGCAGGAAGATGGTGTAAGAGCTAGAAGATGGTGGAGAACGTAGGCACGGTGGAAGGCTTGAGTGCCAATCTCTACCGCTAGAAATCAGACTTGGGGACTCCATGGACAGCACGACCATGGCCTGCTGGCTTTGGGCGGGCCCGTTAACCTAGCCGGGCCCCACCATCTCCCTCTCTAAAAGGCACGGCTCGGGGCACCGAGGTGGCTCAGGCGGTCAAGCGTCCAACTTCGGCTCAGGTCACGATCTTGTGGTCCGTGGGTTCGAGCCCCGTGTCGGGCTCTGTGCTGACAGCTCAGAGTCTGGAGCCTGCTTGGGATACTGTGCCTCCTTCTCTCTCTGCCCCTCCCTTGCTTGTGTTTTCTCTCTCTCTCTCTCTCAAAACTAAACATAAAAAAAGGCACTCCTAGTTATTTTCTCATATAAGTTCTGCTGTTGGGTATATCATTTTAGTTGCGCAAAAAACCCACAAAGCCAGTAGACTACCCCAATATTTACAGTCCGTGTGATCAAAGTTTGTTCAACTGTTGACCTCACATTGTGTTGTGGTAAATACGGGGGCTCTGGAGCTAGATGGACCTGGATTTAAAATCTGCATTATCCCTTCTGGGCGATGGACCTGGCCAAGTTACTTGGCCCCTCTGAGCCCCGGGTTGTTTTCATTTACCAAATATGGTGGTTGTTAGTGCCCAGGTCGCAGGTGGTTATGAGGGTATTAAATAAGATCATCCCATAAAGGACTTCTCAGTGTGGCGCAGAGAAAATGTTCAGTGGATATTAGCTATACTTTTTCTATCTTGTATCTAATTCCTTAGCCCCCTTTATGTGCCAGGAATTGTGCTAGGCACTGGGGATTCCAATATAAGAGACAATAATTTTCTCAAGAGGTTCAGGAAGTAGTTCCTATCTAGGCTTGGCTCTAAGACCTTTGGAAAATGTGGGAAAGACCAATGATCTGTCAAAACACTAAAGAAACGAAGGTATTTAAATATGGATGTGTGTGTGTTATTTTTAAAAATGATTAAGACAGTGTCTGAAAAGCTCAGCAAAAAGCCAGTATCTCCTGGGAGCCATTTAACAGCTATTTTCAGTGAGAAGATAAATATCAGGCTGTGAACTTTCCAGAACGTGCTCATTCACGATTACCTGCAGGCCACTATGAAGACAGAGCTGCTGTCCCCACCCTGGGCGAGCCTGGGCATGAAGGGAAGGAGGGGGGAGAAACAGATCCAGTGGGTGAGAAGGGTGAGCACTGTCCCCTAGGGTCTGTTCAGGTTCCCCAGGCACCTACAGGCAACAAGTGATGCCCCAGGCAGGTGTGGGAATCATCTGAGTATGCGTAACGTCTGAACGAGAACATGAGAATACTTGGCTTGCTGAACGGAGTCAATCGATGTTGAAAAGCTGTGTGCTGCATGGGTTATAATTTCTGTTAGCTTTACTGCTTCGGTCTTAACTATCTCACACTTAACAGAATAGGGATGGTCAACTGACTTTTGGAAGGCAGTGAGGTAAGTGCTGTTCTGGTGGAGACGCCAAGCTGTGCCGGGGGCCACATGGGGGAGGGAGTGGCACCCTGGACCTGATGAAGTGTGGGAACACCCACAGGACAGCTGTGATGCCCTGCGTCTACAAGGAATGGCGTTTTCCATAATTCTCTGCAAATACTGTCAGTTGAGTCATAACTGTTGCTTACTGAAGTTCTTTTTAGGGCACCTGGGTGGCTCAGTTGGTTAAGCGTCCGACTCTTGATCTTGGCTCAGGTCATGATCTCACAGTTTGTGAGTCTGAGCCCCATGTCAGGCTCTGCACTGACAGGGCGGAGCCTGCTTGGGATTCTCTCTTTCTCTCTCTGCCCTTCCCCCACTCATGCATGTGTCGGCTGTCTCTCTCAAAATAAATAAATAAATAAACTAAGGGGCGCCTGCGTGGCTCAGTCAGTTGAACATCCCACTTCAGCTCACGTCATGATCTCACGGTTCATGAGTTCGAGCCCCGTATTAGGCTCTTTGCTGTCAGCGTGGAGCCTGCTTTGGATCCTCTGTCCCACCTTCCTCTCTGCCCCTCCCTTGCTCACACATGTTCTCGCTCTTTCTCTCTCAAAAATAAACATGAAGAAATCTTGCCATTTGCGACTATGTGGACGGAACTGGAGGGTATTATGCTAAGCGAAATTAGTCAGAGAAACACAAATATCATATGACTTCGCTCATATGAGGACTTTAAGACAGAGAACAGATGAACATAAGGAAGGGAAGCAAAAATAATATAAAAACAGGGAGGGGGACAAAACACAAGAGACTCTTGGGGCGCCTGGGTGGCGCAGTCGGTTAAGCGGCCGACTTCAGCCAGGTCACGATCTCGCGGTCCGTGAGTTCGAGCCCCGCGTCAGGCTCTGGGCTGATGGCTCAGAGCCTGGAGCCTGTTTCCGATTCTGTGTTTCCCTCTCTCTCTGCCCCTCCCCCGTTCATGCTCTGTCTCTCTCTGTCCCGAAAATAAATAAACGTTGAAAAAAAAAAAAAAAACAACACAAGAGACTCTTTAAATATGGAGAACAAACAGAGGGTTGCTGGAGGGGTTGTGGGAGGGGGGAGGGGCTAAGTGGGTAGGGGGCATTAAGGAATCTACTCCTGAAATCATTGTTGCACTAGATGCTAACTAACTTGGATGTCAATTAAAAAAAAATAAATTAAATTTAAAAATAAAATAAAATAAAATATATAAACATCCAAAAAAATTAAATAAGTAAATAAATAAATGAACTTTAAAAACCGATCTCTTCCGTTTCTAGTCCAAAAGGGAAGAAACGAGGAACTCCGTGCCCAGCCCTGGGCTCTGCCTGATGGAATTTGCCGGAGAAGTAGTCTAATAAGACTTGGTCTCCAAGTGCAAGTGACTTATAATCCATGTGGGGAGGGAGAGCTAAGATAGATGGAGCAAATAATTTTACCCATTAAGTATTTCTCAAGCCCCTGCTGTGCCTGCCTGAGCTGTGATTTCTCTTCCTCACAGCCAGAACCTCACCTCCAGGGCAGTGGTCCTCCAAGAGCCATTTTCAAACAGCGTCAGCATCATCCGCCAACCTGTTACAAATGCAAATTGTCGGTCCCCTCCCGCAGTCCCTGGGGTGGGGCAGGTGCTCTGTGTGTCAACAAGCCCTCAGGTGCATATGACGCAGGCGTGCAGGCAGTCAAGTTTGGGAACCATCGGATTCAACAGGCCTGGTTGGTGTGGCAGGCCAGAGAACTGCTTGTCCGGGGGCAGCTCCTGGAAGGGCTCGAGCTCACCCTGCATCCTGAAGCTGAGCAGGACCCCAAAGAGCCGTGGGAGGACCTCTGAGGGGACAGACGAGCCAAAGGGCCGGAAACAGGAAGGCATGGAAAGCGTAAAGCCAGTAACGTGCTCTTGACTCAGCCCTGAAGAAGGCATCCCTCTAGCCACTGCACAAACGATTCCTGAGTGTCTACCCTTGCGGCTGATTATTTATGATTGGTAACTCGCCAATTTCCAAAAAGGATTCAAGGGGATTTACAGTGTCGCAACACGTCTAACACAGGGGCATAGATAATGCAAGGAGAACAGAGTCCCACTAAAAGAACTGGGAAATAGATCTTTCAGGCACCGGGGGTGGATTAACTGAGGGCTTGCTGGGAGCAAGGCCCTGCGAGAGATGCTGTGGGGTTTGCGGAGAGATGAAGGAACGCACAAGGGGAAAGGCACACAAATAACCGTATTTGGGCAAAGAGCTGTGCGGGTTTGAGATGTTTCCAGCTGCGGAAGAGGGTGCCCAGGCCTTGAAGGAAGGAGAGGGTTTGGGTGCTGAGATTAGGGCCACGGTTGGGCCTGGGAAGGAGCATCAGCGGAAAGAACAGTGTCCACAAAGTCCCCAAGGCAAGAAGCAACAGAGGTCACGGGTAGGGTAAACCAATGGGAACCATGGGATCTCTCACACCGAAAAAGCTGAGGCTCACTCTTACAGGATCTCAACTTCCGTTAGAGACATTTGCGTCCAGTGTGCTGGTCAGTGGGGAGTCACCGGAGGCGTTACAGCAGGAGAGTAACGTGAAGGAAGTTGCATTTTAGGAAGCTGAATTTAGCAGAAGTGTGTAGGATGGGGCGGAAGCAGGGAGTCCAGGAAGGGAGGTCACTGAGGAGCTGGGGTCTCAGCTGTAGAGGAGGAAGGATGGCCTGAGCTGGGGCAGCAGGAGCGTGAGGAAGAGAGGGAGTTGAAAGAAAGGCTTTGGAGTTATAATGGACAGCTTGCTACTCAAAGTGTGGTCCTGGGACCAGCAGCACCAGCATCGACTGGGAGCTTATTAGAAATGTGGGGCCTTAGGCCCCACCCAGATCCTTACTGAGTCAGAATCTGCATTAAAATTTTTTTTTTTTTAATTTTTTTTTTTTCAACGTTTATTTATTTTTTTTGGGACAGAGAGAGACAGAGCATGAACGGGGGAGGGGCAGAGAGAGAGGGAGACACAGAATCGGAAACAGGCTCCAGGCTCTGAGCCATCAGCCCAGAGCCTGACGCGGGGCTCAAACTCACGGGTCGCGAGATCGTGACCTGGCTGAAGTCGGACGCTTAACCGACTGCGCCACCCAGGCGCCCCAAAATTTTTTTATGTTTACTTATTTATTTATTTATTTTGAGAGAGGTGGGGGGGGGGAGAGAGAGAGAGAGAGAGAGAGACAGAACGCCAAGCAGGCTCCACACTGTCAGCACAGAGCCCAATATGGGGTTCAGATTCACAACCCATGAGATCATGACCTGAGCCAAAACCAAGAGTCGGATGCTTAACCGACTGAGTCACCCAGGCGCCCCCAGAATCTGTCCCAGAATTTTAACAAGAACCCTGGGCGGTCTATATTCACAGTAAAGTCAGAGAAGCATTGTTCCTCAGCCCAGACAGCTTACTGACTAAAAGTAGGGAGTAGAGAAAGGAGAGTCTAAGGTAGTGTCAGATGTTTTGAGGGTTAGATCATAAAGAGTAGGGGGTAGAGTCAGAATAAGTTTGCGCTGAGGCGGAGAAGACCCGACTGATGGCCAGCTTGTGGGTTCAGAAGCCTATAGTAAGAGGGATATGCTGGGAGCCAGAATGTTCGTTTTAATTTTTGTATCTTTACTTCGAGTCCAAACTGTATGGTGTAGCCACTTAAATCATATTATGTACAACTGCTTCTGTAAAATGGAAAAATGTCGATATTACCCAGATTTTATAGGGGAAAAAATCCAAATTAAGTCACCAAACATTTGCCAACAATAATGATAATAGTGTTGATAACAACAACATTATTACCGTTTGTTGAGTGCTTGCTCTGTTCTAGATAAAGTACTAAATAATTTACTTCTATGTAAATCCGTAAGAACAGGCCTGCCCAAAACTGCCTTTTTTGTTGTAAATTTTTGTACCATATAGTTTATCTACTTATTTGTCTATCTCCCCCCCACCCACCCAAAAAAAAACCTCTTTGGTTTCCCAGTACTAAATATAAGGTCTTACACTAAACTTGATTTTTTGGGTTTTGTTTCAATGAATGGAAAACCAATGGAGGGAGAGTAACTACCTGTACAGTGCTTTAGACATCATGCTGTTTGCGCACACATGATGTTTTGTTTATGTATCTGCCTCACATAGGCAGAGACACCTTTCATCATTCTGTTCCCAGTAGTGAACCCAGCATCAGGCATATAGTAAGTGCTTAATAAATTTGGACGAATGAATGATCTTGTAGTTTGCACTCAAAGGTTTTCGAAATGTGATAATCGACTCCTAAAGTTAGTAAAAGGGACCCCGGAATCCCCAGGACTGAAACAACCAAAGAATGTTGTAACATAATCAAGTATGTTTTCATTTGGCCAAAGAACGGATGTCATAACCGAAGAGTCGCGATCTCTATGAAGTTCTAGACAAAGGAAACAGAAAAATGAGGTTTGGACGGTGTCATTCTACCCTGTGCAGGGAACAGCCTTTTAATGAAAACAGACACCTCTTCAAGCTGGGGACGGCTTGTCCAGTTACACCATCCGGATGGAAGGATCCTTCTAGTTACCACAGCATCCCCTGATCTGTAATCTGCCCTCCTGAGGACCTGTAACCACCCCTGGCCCCGTGGGAGTGTTCTAAACAAGTAACCAATCTTGGTATAGGCTGCTAAAACCAGCCTGACAGAGTAGAAAGAAGTTTGGATCCCAGCGCCATCACTGCCAAGTCTAAAACCTTGAGCAAGTTCCCTGACTTCCATGAGTGTTCGTTTCTTCATCTGTAAAAGAAGAATGAAACTAACTTCCCAAGGTTATAAACGTTAAGAAACAAAACAGTGTAGGGGCGCCTGAGTGGCTCAGTCGTTGAGCGTCTGACTTCGGCTGAGGTCATGATCTTGCAGTTGACGAGATCGAGCCCCACGTGGGGCTCTGTGCTGACAGCTCAGAGCCTGGAGCCTGCTTCGGATCCTGTGTCTCCCTCTCTCTCTCTGGCCCTCCCCTGCTCATGCTCTGTCTCTGTCTCTCAAAAATAAATAAACCTTAGAAAAAAAAAATTTTTTAAAACAGTGTAGATAAAACCCAGTGTCTAGAACCTAACAAAATAACCATCAATGCTCCCGTCCATCCCTGCTTCTGATCATCCTCCTCCCATCCCCACCCTCGGATATCCCTCTGATGGTTAACAGGGACATATTATTATTCTGCATTCCTGCAGGTGGACGCAGGCCCATGGTGACCACCATGGCCTCAGCAGCAGCAAGCCTGTCTTCATACCCTTATTTGCAGTTTCCGGACTTCCTAGCAATTCCTCCCGCTGACTTTAGGGCCAGTGTTCTTCTCGCCCAACCCCAAGTCTGTAGGACCAGTTCCAGACCCTCTTTTTTACCCTTTCATCCTCCTGGGCACCTAAAGAGCACGAGGTCTACCTAGAACACGTGGAATCTAGTGCGCTCTCCCCAAGCAGAGACCACGGAAGTCCCGACGATGCCAAGGGCAGAACTTGCGACAGGTCAACAACCAGACTGGACTGTGGGTGCCGTAAGCCACCTTTCCCTTTTCCAAGCTCTGTGAAAGGTCTGCTACTTCCAATGTGCAGAAAAGGGTCTTGAGGTAATCTCAAGGGAACGAACAAAAGAAAAATTCAGGATTCAGGAACGGAATCCCCCACCACCACAAGGCCATATGGGCTTGTCTTACATTAAAAGTCCACTAAAACCTCTTTTGATTGGTGGCCCTGATCTTTCCATTCCTTCCGCCTTCCAACCTCCCTCTGGCACTCACTGGCTTGTTCTTACCCCGCGAGCCTGAAGGGGGAGCCGCCGAGCCCAAATTCTGGGAAATCAGTGGTGTTCGGAGGTAGGGAAGTTTCTAGTAGTTACGGCCTGCCTCCCCTGTGCCAGGTGCCTTTCCTCCAACTTCATCACTTTTGCCCAACCCCAGGGCTACACCCTCTTGAGAAGGATTGACTATAAATGGTCATCAGGGGGAAGCGGCCAGAATGCCAAGAGCTATAAGCCCGACAGAGCTTGTGTATCAGCCTGACAGCTTCAATAGCCCAGAGTCTGCATGGAATCCCAAACAGCCCTTGTTTCTTCCTCCCCAACCACAGGCTGCCTGCCTGCCTCCTTGGCCTTGTTTAAACAAGAGACAGCAGGCTGCGTTTGGACGAGAAGGCTGGTGACCGTTCCTCAGTGCTGGAGAGCAGGTCAGCAAGTCACTGCTCAGACTGAACATGAATTGCTTTCCTGCTTTGGGGGTCTTCCCGGATTCTAGAAAGTGGGGGGGGGGAGGAGTTTTATCATTTGAGAAGTCTGCTGCCAGAGGTGAGGCATGACCGTGAGCAGGGTCAATTGCCAGGGACTGCACGTACTAATAATTACAGCAAACGTGATTGTATGCCAGGCCTGGCATTAGGCCACAGAGTGCTCGCCTGGCCCTTGGCACGTAGTAAGTACTCAGTAAGTGACAGCCATTACCAGCAACCATCTTGTGGACCATCCTACAAAAAGATCACCTTTCTTTCTCCTTTGTTTTTTGGCAGCTCAGGATGCAGACACTCAGAGAAGTTCAAAGACTTATTCACGGCCCGCAAGTCAGAAAGATGGAGTACGGAGCCAGGCTGGTTTGGTTGCAGAGATCATTCTGTGCCCCCTATGTGGCAAGGAGATGACCACGGATTATGGTCCCAGCTCTGATTATTCCCTCCCCATGCCCCTCCTACATCCTCATTCTGGGCTTGTAGTAGGAGTTGAAATCAGTGACCTCCGAGGATCCTTCCGATATGACGTGCCGTGACTTCGGATTGCCAGTCTCGGGGAAAGGGGGAGCTCCTCCCTGGCTAAGAAATCTGCCTCCTTCCCTAAGAGAAAGCTGTCACAGATGAGGACAGATGATGGAGTTCCCCGAGAAGAAATGAAGAGCTTGGGCTCTCTTATCAGGCCCTAGGGAAGACAGGCTACCTGGGGTGAAGGACGCTGCGGAGAGCAGAATGCCTGTTCTTGAGCTGACTGAGGCCGCCAGGCCACCAAGGTGGCCAAAGGAAGTGGGACCGGAGAAACCTTTTCCAAACAACCGGAGCTGGAAATCTACATTTGGAAATCTACCGCGGTCATTCCCTCTTTCCACTTTATCCACTGCCCTCCCCTGGTCCACTGAGGGATCCATGGCTTTCCATCACAGAGGAGCTGCAGAGGGCGGGGTCATGTATCTGGCCAGGGCAGTGCTGTGGCATTGCACCCCAAAGCCGGGGCCAGGGTACTCCAGCTTCGGCCAGAAGCACCAGAGGACGGCCACCCACACCAGACTCTCCCCCCCATACGTCGGGATTCAACTGGCTTCGTTTTGTGGCTTTTCTCTGAAAGTCCTTTCCTTCCAGTCTTGGAAACAACTGTGGTAGCGGGCTAGTTACTGGGAGTCTGAGGACCCTTGGGGCTGCTTTACTCCCCACCACTTCGACTGTGCTGCAGTGCCCCCCCGTGAGGGGGATGGGCAGCCAGTCAGTACCCTTCCCAACTCCGCCCTTCCCCAGTCGAAATTCACCTCCTCCGAAAGCCCTCTGAGACTTCAGCACTGTATCCAGCAGCACAGCTTTCTGTCCCCACCCCCTCTGCGGAATTTACAAGGTTCACATGCTATTGATTATGTTCTCATGTATATTTCTCTGAGGTTGGTGCTGTGTCTCAGGTTTCTAATTTTTGTTTCCTTCTCTATTTTGTCGACCCATTAGATCAGGAGGACTTTAGGAACAAAAAGCCCTGAGTCTCCTCACCTCCCTCCGTCCTGAGTTTTGCAGCATCCAATCTGGGCTCCGCACAGGGCTCTGCCGTGCGGGTTCATGCAGGGTATGTGGGTACCATGCAGCGGGTTCACTCTACCCTCATGTCTCCAGGATCGGGGCATAGGAGAGGGCAGTGGGGAAATATCTGATCTTTAGAGACCCTGGCCCAACATAAGGGGGGGGGGGAGGAGGAGGGGCAGAACAGGGCTGGTTCTCCCAAAGCCCAAATGGCCAAGCGTCTATTGTTGCCCTCCTGAAAATGGGCTGTCGGGCCCCTGCTGGGGAATAGCCTCACGGAGCTGGGCTTCCCAGAGGCAGCTGGGCTCAGAGGGTCCAGGAGGAGGTGCAAAGAGGGAGAGATTCTGCCTTGGCTGTGAGGGCCTCCGGGACTCCCAGGGGAATCCACAGTCCTCATATATATTTATGTGACTGCAGATGCTAATGAGGGCTGTGGAGCCAAAGCCCTACTGGGCTTCGGGAGCAAACGCCTTACTCGCAACAGTCTTCTTTGTCTGCGGGGCGTTAGGTTCAAATTGCAGATCTGGGTTTGGAAGTGCAGCTGAACGTGGAAAACTGCCCAGGCCTAGAGCTGAATCATGGTGGGCCCTGGGAGAAAGCAGAGTTTCCGACTGCGTTGCCTTGGACGATACACTGAAACCCAGGTCCGGCTGAGGTCACCTTGTCTACCTTCCGGGCTCCCAGAAGGGCAGTGCCCAACTCCTCTTAGGGAGATCTTCACCCCATTCTGAAGGCATCACCCCACCCCACCCCCCATCCCTCGTCTAGTCCAGTGACAGCAACCTATGGAAGTTCCTCCTTTTGGCTAACTTAAATCTGGCTGCAATGAAGCCTGCTTTTTCTTGCTGCTTCCAGGGAGGTCAGGCCACAGCCATCTTATAGAGACTACCTACTTGGCCTGGGAACTCCCTGCTGCTTCGTCTGTCCCAGCTCAACCACCAGATTTGGTTTTGTTTTTTACCTACTCATCCCTGGGCACCTAGAGAAAAATGAGTCTCAGACTCCATTCTCCCAGTCGTATGGTCCTATGTGGGGAGAGAGGCAGGGGGGGAGGGAGCAAGAGACATAAAGATGCATTTATTACAACAAATTGTATTTGCGCAAATGGCGCTATGGGCAAAGTCTCTGGGAGCAGAGCCAACAGCAACCAGTTCTGCTTGGAACTGAGGGTTAAGATTTCGCAAAGGGGCTCACCTCTGATCTTGGCTATAAAGGTCAAGTAAGACTTTCCCAGGTAAAAAAGGAAGGGAAACGGTGTTTGTTTGTTTGTTTGTTTAGAGAGAGCGCTAGAGAGAGAGTGAGCGTGCGTGGGGGAGTGGGGCAGAGGGAAAGAGACAGAGAGAGAGAGAGAGAGAGAGAGACAGAGAGAGAGAGAGAGAGAATCTCAAACAGGTTCCATGCTTAGCATGGAGCTCTACTTGGGACTCAATCCCACGACCCTGGGATTACAGCCTGAGTGGAAATCAAGAGTCGGACTCTCACCCGACTGAGCCACCCAGGTGCCCCAGGAGGGGAAAGGGTGTTGTAAGCAGAGGGAAGACCGTGCATGAAGACTGGAAGATCTAAAAGGGTCTGCCCCATGCGGAACAGGAAATCACACAAAGGAGCTTGAACCCTGTCTTCTACTCTAGAGGCAACAGGCAACTGAAGCCTGTGCTAAGCCAAGGGGTATTAACCCTGGTCAGCTTTGTGTCATAGAAGGGAACCCTGGAGACAGTACAGGCTGGGCTGGGGAGGGAGCAGGAGAGGAGGAAGGGCCCCTGGGAGCCTCCTGTCTTTTTCCAGCAAAAGAGAAAGCCATTTAAGGAGGGGTGGCCCTTAGATATTTAAGCCATTATTGAAGCAACATTTAAAAATAAAAGTTATACCTACTTATTATATAAAACTTGGCCAATAAGGACAAAATAATGAAGAAAATAACTATCACCAGTAAAACTTCCTTACAGCCTTTTTTCGGTGCCTTTACATGAGCGCAGAGTAGCGACTGTACCGTATGTCCCGTTCTGTTATGTTTTCATCAGTCAACATGATATCGTAAGCGTTACCCAAGTCATGAAAATTCTTTGTTATGTCTTGCTAACAGCATTCTATTCGATTGTACAGATTCACGAACATAATTTACTTAGCCATGATCCTATCTGGGGACACTTAGTTTGTGCTAGTGTTTTTACTGCAGTAAACATTTTTGGACATAAACTTGGTACATTCTGTTTATCTCTTCAGCACAGGTTCCCAACAATGGCCAAGACTATGAGTATTTTTAAAATTCCTGAGGCAGAGGCGCCTGGCTGCCTCAGTTGGCTGAGCGTGCAACTCTTGATCTCGGGGGTGTGAGTTCGAGCCTCACGTTGGGTGGAGAGGTTACTTAAAAAAAAAAAAATCTTAAAATTCCTGAAGCAGACTTCGAAACTATTCCTTAAAGTAGTTTGTGCTACATGTACCCCAATGTTTATAGCGGCACTTTCAACAACAGCCAAATTATGAAAGGAGCCTAAATGCCCAGCAAGTGATGGATGGATAAAGATGTGGTTTGTATATACCATGGAATACTACTTGGCAAGGAGAAAGAATGAAATCCTGCCATTTGCAGCAACGTGGAGGGAACTGGAAGGTATTATGCTGAGTGAAATAAGTCACGCAGAGAAGGACAGATATCATATGTTTTCACTCATATGTGGATCTTGAGAAACTTAACAGAAGACCATGGGGGAAGGGAAGGGGAAAAAAATAGTTACAAAGAGAGAGGGAGGGAGGCAAACCACAAGAGACTCTTAATGACAGAGAACAAACTGAGGGTGGATGGGGGGTTTGGGGGAGAGGGGAAAAGGGGTGACGGGCATTGAGGAGGATGCTTATTGGGATGAGCACTGGGTGTTGTATGTATGCGATGAATCACGGGAATCTAACCCCCAAACCAAGAGCTCACTGTATACACCATATGTTAGCCAACTTGACAATAAATGATATTAAAATAAATAAATAAATAAATAAATAAATAAATAAATAAATGAATAAAATGACAAAAATAAATAAATTTCAATTTTTGGTTAAAAATAAATAAAATAGTTTGTGCTAACTGTACCCCACTAATCGTAGATGAGCCTTCCTGGAGGGACCTTCTGAAAGCATCATACTCTTCCTCTTCACCGTTCTGATGACACCTTTTCAGGGTGCAGAACATGTCACCCCTGAATACCCTTGGGTCCAGACCAGGAGCCTCTCTCTCCTCTTTATCATTGCCTCAAAGCTAACACCCTCTTTCCCAGATTCCCCAGAATAATGGCCAGTAACAGCAGATATGGTTTGCCTTGATCTCTTAGAAAGAACTCATTTCTGGGGCGCCTGGATGGCTCAGCTGGTTGGGTGTCCAGCTCTTGATTTCAGCTCAGGTCATGATCCCAGGGTCTTGGGATCGAGACCCACATTGGGCTCCACACTGAGCATGAAACTGGCTTAAGATTCTCTCTCTCTCTTTCTCTCTCTCTCTCTCCCTCTCTCTCCCCTCTGCCCCTCTCCCCTACTCGCATGCACTCTTTCTTTCTTTCTCTAAAATAAAAATTTTTTTATTTTTCTTAATTTTCTTTCTTAATTTTTATTTTAGAGAAAGAAAGAAAGAAAGAAAGAAAGAAAGAAAGAAAGAAAGAAAGAAAAGAAAAGAAAAGAAAAGAAAAGAAAAGAAAAGAAAAGAAAAGAAAAGAAAAGAAACTAACTCATTTCTGGGATGGGACAGCAGGTCCAGGATTATCCCAAAGTGAGCCACGTGTCACGAATGCTCGAAAGATCAGCGCTGGCATTAGTCAGAGCATAGAACTGCTTTTCATGTGGCTGAAGCCACTGCAGAGCCTGATTTCTGGGAGATTCCCTGGTTCTGTCTTGTTACTGCTAAAGTATTTTTATGCTAGTCAGACCACAAACTTGCTCATGTTTGCAAAGCAGTCTTGGATGAATATATTCATGGACGCATGCAGATGTGAGCTGACACGTCTCTTTGTGCATGCCAGATGGAAGTCTGTGCCTAATAACCACAAGGGAATGACTGCACAGTGCCTGGCTCCCGACAGACATTTTAATGTATATGATCTCATCTCGAGAGTTGGTGTGGTTAGGGAAAAGAGCACAGGCTTTGCAACAAGATATGTAGAGGGTGGTGACTTTGGCCAAGTTCCTCCGTCTCTAAGCGCCTTGCCTTCCTCCTTTGTGAAATGGGAGTTGTGTCCCCATTTGGCAGATAAGGAAACTGAGCCTCAGTGACAAGTGACATAGCTGATAGAAAAATGGAGCTCTCTGGGGCTCCCTACCTCCCTATCGATCTTAAAATTCCAGCTCCCTACGTCTAAACTTCTGCGAACCTTAAGCTTTCTACCTGATGGAGAGGCCAGAACTTACCTTCTTTCACTTACTTAAATGCGTTTCTTACTACGATATGCTTCCTCATATCACCCTCCAAATCCAGTTCTTTGGGAACAGGAGAGAATTTGAACATTTTTTTTTTTTTCCATGTGTAATAGGAAGTTCTGACTATGGCCTTCTTTCTTATTCAGGGAAACAAGATGGTCCAGAGGAAGGGACAACACAAGCAAGGGTCATCTGGACTTAAATCATCCTGAATTCTGGCTCCTCTCCCACCTGGATACTAAGGCTCTGTCTCCCGAAATGCAATATTTCTCAGCTAAGCCTGACATTGGGTCTCCTTGAGCTGATTTATTAAGCTTTGGAAAAATAAATAACAGAGTCTCCCACTTGCTTCCTTCTTTTGAAGACGTGTTTGGTCTCTGGGGAGGCTTTGCAGTGGATGACCCCGCTGGCCTGTTCATTTTCTGAAGAAGGCCCTTCTGTCTAGAGGCAGCCTCCTATCCTAACATGCTTTATCTTCTCTTTCTATTTCAGGCCCCATGGATTTCCTTTAATCTCGAAATTAAGAAACACTTCGGTTGTTTTTTTTTTTTTTTTTTTTTTAATGGTTGTTTAGGGTTATTTAATTCATACCCTGTGACTCAATCCAGCATTCTTTCCTCTGGCCAAAGCCATCTGGTTTGTGTTCATTGTGAAACATGATAATGGGATATTAAGTTTTTGAAAGTTCAGGCAGGAAAAGGGAGTGGGGGAGGCTCTATCTTACAAAAGTGGTAGCATTTCCTTCGTTGTTCAAGACCCGCAAATGTAGTTGGAAGTACGTTAGCTTTGGCTGGATTGTGATTCACTTGGGCCGTTGCATTTGTCAATGAAGACTGCAAACTCGCGAGTCTCAGTTGCAAGTGGAATCGGAACTCGGGGTGTCCCTCTAGCAAAGACACTTCGGAGGAAGATGTTGGTCACCTGGATCCTGCATAAGAAGCTGGTCTGAAGGATCACAGCCTGGCCTCCAGATCAGGTGCAAACTTTAAAGTTCATAGAAAGTTTGATTCCTAGGGCTGTGAGTTACCTCAAAGAAGTTTTCTCACCTGGTGATTTTTTTTTCCCTTTCCTTTCCTTTACAAAAAAAAAAGTTTACGTATTTATTTATTTAAGTAATCTCTACACCCAATGTGGGGCTCGAACCCTCGACCCCAAGATCGAGAGTTACACATTTCTCCAACGGAGCCGGCCAGGCGCCCCTCATTGATTTTCTAAGTCTGGGGTATAAACTAGCACGCTGGAACATGAAGACATTTTCATAGCTTCCTAGAGAAGAAAAAATATACATGATGGAATATGAATGGCGTAAAATGAAATAAGAGTAAAACTCCTAAATCGGCGCCCAGCATAGAGTTAGCACTCAGTCCGTGTTAGTTGTTGTAAACAGAGGGCTGTTCTCGTGTGGTTGTCTTTTTGCCTTTTTGCTATTATTGTTGTTGAAATGCCATTTCCGGGGCGCCTGGGTGGCGCAGTCGGTTAAACATCTGACTTCAGCCAGGTCACGATCTCGCGGTCCGTGAGTTCGAGCCCCGCGTCGGGCTCTGGGCTGATGGCTCAGAGCCTGGAGCCTGTTTCCGATTCTGTGTCTCCCTCTCTCTCTGCCCCTCCCCCGTTCATGCTCTGTCTCTCTCTGTCCCAAAAATAAATAAACGTTGAAAAAAAAAAAATGAAAAAAAAAAAAAAAGAAATGCCATTTCCTTTTAGGAATAATTTTAACAGCATGCCGGTAGTTTGTATTTTCGTTTAATATCTGTAGTCAGCAATATTTGAAAAGTGGGCCCCACATGTATTTGGTCCCTGAAACCTAAAAGTCCGAGAAATACTGATTTAGGCATGCCTATACTTCAGATCAAATTTTGTCTAACCCATAAATGAATTCCTTTTCGAGTGACCTAACGGAAACTCAACTGCTCGGGCCCTTCCACATTGGCCCACAAGGAATGGATATCTCTGGACAAGGAATTAGAACGGTGATCCGTGAACTCTACTGCTCTATAGACTTCCTTCCAAGGTTGAGATTGAGCAAATGGGACCCCAGTTGCTGAGCCCCACACCCCCTTGCTGAGAACCGTTCTCTACCCTTCTACTACCTCTTCTCCTGGGTCACTAGCACCTGTTGGAACCACTGGAGGCAGGAGCTGTGTCTCCCGCAAGAGATAGCCTCACTTGGGGCGCCTGGGTGGCGCAGTCGGTTAAGCGGCCGACTTCAGCCAGGTCACGATCTCGCGGTCTGGGAGTTCGAGCCCCGCATCAGGCTCTGGGCTGATGGCTCAGAGCCTGGAGCCTGTTTCCGATTCTGTGTCTCCCTCTCTCTCTGCCCCTCCCCCGTTCGTGCTCTGTCTCTCTCTGTCCCAAAAATAAAAAATAAAAAAACATTGAAAAAAAAAAAAAAAAAAAGAGATAGCCTCACCAGTGACAGCAGTCAATTTCCTTCTGTGAGCCAAGCCCGTCAGGCCAAGCCTCACCTTTGCTTAGAATTAACAGTGTATGTGAAGAAGACAGAGCATGTATCTCCTTGGCTCTATTTATATCGCACGAGTGAGAATCCTCATCTTGGGTGTAATACTTCATGTGTGACATCTGGTGTGAGAGGCACCAAGGTAACGTTCGTTCAGCTCTGAGTCCTAGACAAGCCCACTGCAGAGCAGTACCGCCGTTCCTGGAGGTTTAGGACAGGTGCATCATTCATTCATTTGTTCAACAAGTATGGTTGTGTACCATGGGTCAGACACCACAGGGGATGCGAAAACAATCAAACCAGGATCATGCCTTCAGAGAGCTTACAGTGAAAGAAGATGTGCGTGTGAACAATTACGTTTCAGAAGGTAGAAGGTGCTTTCTGACATAATGGAAAGTTGATGGCAGTTTAGAGCAGACAGAGATGACCTTGACTGGGGAGAATGAGAGCGCTCTTCAGATAAAGATGGTATTCAGGCCATTTCAGTCATTCTAGAGTAAGCCCTTTCCATTCAGAGCCCTTCACTGGGAATCCTCACTACTTAGGGTATTTTGCTCCCTTTGATGCAGTATGTATTGGGGGTGGGGGTTCAGGAGACAAGGACATAGGCTGGGAAGATGGGAGGTGGACACTGAGCCTGTGGCTCCTGTCTTCTGGGTGTCCTCTTGGAGATTCCGGTGGGTCATCTCATTCTTGCTGAATTGAGAACCCTGAAATTTGAGGCTTTATCTGGAAGACCAGCCCCACTGGATTCCATTTTACTGAATTCTTCAACCCCAAGAACTTGATGGTTAACTTATTCTTGAACCCAAGTGGAAAGTACATGGGAATCTGGAGAAGCCAAACTGGGCTGCACATGTGAGTCTAGATCAAAATAAATCAGAAAACTACAAGGTAGCATGGAAATCTAAGAGGCTAAAGGGTCCTACCCCACCATCAGGATCATCTGGGTCAACACCTTCCCCAAGGCTTTCTAGGGACTGGAGATGGGTTTTCATCTTCCCTGGGTCCTTCTCCTGCCCACCCTCACAGTGATGATCAGAATCTCAAAAATTCATTACTAGGGCTGTTATCCTTTTGGATTTGTGACATATATTTAAAATATCTTGATTATGGGGGCACTTGGGTGGCTTAGTCGGTTGAGCATCTGACTCTTGATTTCGGCCCAGGTCATGATCTCACGGTTCCTGGGATTTAGCCCGCATTGGGCTCTGTGCTGACAGAGTGGAGCTTGCTTGGGATTCTCTTTCAAAATAATGTGTGTGTGTGTGTGTGTGTGTGTGTGTGTGTGTGTGTGTGTATTATGGTGGCAGTTTAATGGTCATATACATACATACATATATATATATTGATTATATTGATTATGGTGGCAGTTTAATGGTCATATACACAAAATTAAATAAATAAATAAATAAATAAATAAATAAATAAATAAATATCTTGGTTATGGTAATAGTTTCATGGACATACATCCACGCCAAAACATAATAAACCATACATTTTAAATATGCATGGTATGTTGTATTTCGGTTATATCGCCA
Organism: Leopardus geoffroyi; assembly: GCF_018350155.1. Taxonomy (NCBI): domain Eukaryota; kingdom Metazoa; phylum Chordata; class Mammalia; order Carnivora; family Felidae; genus Leopardus; species Leopardus geoffroyi. Next base: position 20,166,882 of record NC_059329.1, read on the forward strand.
TCATTGATGCTGTTTTTTTTTTAAGTACTTAGAATTGATGTTAAATAACCTCCCCAGGCCAATGCCTTCAATAACTCAAGACCCCACCCCCCCTGCATAGATCAGGCTCCCCTGTTTTGTGCGAAGTCTGTCCGTAGGGGAGGCCATGCATGCCAACACGATACAGAAAGTTACAATGGGAGGGCAGCCAGATTTGTGTCATTTCCCACTCGGATCCCCGCTGTCCTCATTCCATCCAGCGTTCTCCCTCATGTTCACAGTCCAGGAGACCCACGCTCAAATCCTGGCTTGCCGTCACTTACTAATTGAGTGACACTGAACAAGTTACTTCTCTGGGTTTCAGCATTCCGTCCATCTATAACATGGAGACCTCTTAGGGCTCCTACGGAGATTAATTCAGTCTACATATTGTGTGCCTGGCACATCTCATGGCTTCAGTCAATGATGGTGAGCCCGACTATTATGAAAACTAGGGGAAACCGTTCAAGGAAACTGGAGGGTTTGGTTCCAAAAGAGAAGAGCAGGATGGGAGACATACATGAAAGCAACTTCCCTCATTTATTCACAGGGCTTTGGGGGCAGAAAGAAGATATGTGGGGATACTGTGGTAGAAAGGACATTGTCCGTGTAGCCTATTGGCTGTGCATCTTGGGACGAGTTGCTTAACCTCCTCCCTCCGAGCCTCAGTTTCTGTATTTGTAAAATGGGGATTGAGACTACATACTTCAAGGCGTGGTTATTGGCCTGAGGTGACACACATATGAAAATATCTAGCACAGCACCCATCATAAAGTGGAGGATCCTTGGGACCCCGGGTGGCTCAGTAGGGTAAGTGTCCGGCTGTTGCTTTTGGCTCGGGTCATGACCTCACGGTTCGTGAGTCCGAGCTTCGCGTCAGGCTCTGTGCTGACAGTGCAGAGCTTGCTTGGGATCCTCTCTCTCCCTCTCTCTCTGCCCCTCCCGCCCCTCTCAAAATAAATAAATGAGCATTTTTTTTTTTAATGGAGGGTCCTTTACTTGCAAGGCAACTGTGGCAACTAATCTTTGTAGCCTCGGCTGGGGGCAGTTCCCAGGAAGGGTGACTCCAGCTCAGAGTAGAATGTCCTTCCTGGTAGTAAGAGCCGTCTCAGAGTGGAAGCATTTGTAAGTACTGACTTCCTGTTGTTTGCTCCAATGGAGGACACAGGATCATCTTTGCAATCTCTAATTCAGGTGGCTATATTCCTGCAAAGAGTCTTTATTTTTTTTTTATTTAAAAAAATTTTTTTTAACGTTTATTTATTTTTGAGACAGAGAGAGACAGAGCATAAACGGGGGAGGGTCAGAAGGAGAGGGAGACAGAGAATTTGAAACAGGCTCCAGGCTCTGAGCGGTCAGCACGGAGCCCGACACGGGGCTCGAACTCACAGACCGTGAGATCATGACCTGAGCCGAAGTCGGACGCTTAACCGACTGAGCCACCCAGGTGCCCCATCAAAAACAGTCTTTAAAGATGCGTGCATGCTTCCAAATCCCTGAGGTTGTGAGCCATTGGAAGGGCCTGGAGCTAGAAATAGGGACACTGGGCTGGAGTCCCTGCTCTGCTACTAACTATCCCTATGATCTAAAGAAAGCCACCTAACCTTGTAAGCCTCAGTTTCTCTCCCTCCATCTCTCCTCTCCTCCCTGAGCGTTATTTTCCACAGACCAGCAGCACTGGCTGGGAACGTGGAAGCAGAATCTGAGCCCCGTCTCCCGCCCCAGATCTACCAAATCAGAGTTGCATTTTAACAAGATCCCCAGGTGATTCAAAAGCACCCTAAACTCTGAGAAACACTGGCTTAGAGGACTTGAGTAGTACTTGAATTTATGGCATCAGCTCTGTGGTCAAACTGCCTGGGTCCAAATCCTAACTTCATGCCTTACCAGCTTTTCAGTCTTCAGCAAGGGCTCAACCTCTGTAGTGTTCCACGTTCGCCTCCGTAAAATGGGATCCTGGCGGTAGCTACTCAGTAGAGTGGCCGTGGAGATGGAATGAAATCATGGGGATGATGATCTTTGCATATAATTGGACCCATAAATGACTTTTGTCATCTATAAACTTTCTCTGTCGCTATGCATATCACACAGGAAAGAGCACACGTGTTTATTCGTCACACCTTTACTGAGCCTCTAGCTCTCTGCCAGGCACTGTTCTTAGCACTGAGGACACAGAAGTCAATGACGCAGGCAAAGTCCAGACTCTCATAGCAAGGAACAATAGAAAAGTGCATGAATGGGGGGAAAACGAGTATTTCCGACTGTGATAAATATTAGGGAGAAAATAGAACAGGGTAAGGTGAGCGTGGGCAGGTAGAACTCTGGTTAGACCAGGGAGGGTGGGTGGAGCCCAGGAAAAGGCCTCACTGAGGCAATAGTTGCACTGAAACCTGGAAGGCAAGGAGCCAGCTTTGCAAAAATCAGGGGGAAAGAGCATTCCTGGGGGAGGGAAAAACAATGCAAAGACCTTGAGCCTGGAGGGACTTTGGCCTCTTGGGGACAGAAGCCTGGGCAGGATCAGACTGTGTGGGGTCCATTCCAGTGCCAGGGAAAGCAGTGGGGGCCCAGCCCGAGCAGCAGCAGGGAGCCTGGGGGTGCGGAGCTGAGGGGCAGGTGAGAACCCCAGGAGTGGCTTGGGGCTCTGGCCTCCCACAAAGGAATACCGCAGAGCCCTCCATCTGCAGAGCCAGAAGGATCTAGAAATTCTCTGTTAAAATCTCCCCTCTTGCATGGTGAAAACCCAGGCCCAAAGAGTGAGGTGCCCAAGGTCACTTCTCAACACCGTCTGAGGAAGGCCCCCAAAGGGGCCTGTAAACTGAATGAGTGTTATTTCTAGAGTCAGATGGAACAACTATTTCACATGGTCTCTGGCCCCACATCTCGTGCCCTTTCCCCCTCTCTTCCTCTGCTCCGGGCTCTGCCTCTCTGGCTTCCTGCCCCTCCCTGGCCCCAGATGAAATGCCTTCAAGTCATTCTGTAGTCACCTCACATTCCTGTTCCACCATTGGCTGAAGGAAGCCCTCGCACCTCGATGACTACCCTTTCCCAAAACTCCTAGCCACTTCCTGTCCGTACCAAACACTTGGGCATTTTATGACAGTCTGTCCAACATCTTTCACCATTTCCTTCTCCTCGGCCGGTCTGGTCCCCCCACCAGACTTTGATGCGTGGGGTCTTGGGTCACGAACGGGTCCTTCTCTACCCTCGGAACCAAGCACGGAGGGCTGCTTCACGATGGAAATCGGTTATCCTCTTTTAAAATCCACCCACACCCAAGCCCTTCGAGATCCCAGGGAAAACGACGAGCCGAGAAGAAACTGTTACAAAACCGACCGACCTGGGTCACAGGCATCTCCCTTTATTACCACAGAGGTGACGGTTTGATTTCTTGGTGTCAGGGTGGGACGAGTATCACGGCAGAAATCAGCTTTGCCCAAAACCGCTCTCACTGAACGGATGAACACATTCATCTCCCCGCCTGCCTGTCAACTCTGTCCCTGGGGCGGCCCTTATTTCAGAGTCCCTACTGGCCGTGTGACTTGGAAGAGAGAGGAAGTTGACAAATGTGGGTTATGCTTCTTTTAGTCCGAGGCCGCGCTGCCAGCCCAGAAATACGAATGTCTTTTCCTACCTTGCCCGGTGCCTGCGATTTTAACGTCTTGACGGTCAGGCTGCAGGGCCCGCAGATGAGCAGAAGACAATGGGCCAGCACCGTCACGGAAAGGCCTGGGACCAAGGCTTTGACCCCGGTTTGCTTTGAGAAGAGCCAAGGTCTAGAGAAGCTGTTGGGACCTAGCAGGAGCTGGCAACCGTGTCCTCTCCCGGAGTACAGGTTCAATCACTTCTTGTTTGCAAAGCTGGGTTCAGCTCTTGTGACAAGGAGCCAGGCACCAAACGGGGGAAAAAAAGGCATGGGTTCGGAATACCGCTTTACAGCCTCATTATTCCTTCAATAACTGACCACCGAGGGTGGGTCTGCTCTTTGCCACGCGTAGCTCTGTTGTATGTTAAGTGGCCCCCTGTGCTTTCATTTCAGGTGTTTGAGGCCCCGGCCCCGGGGGGGAGGAGCTTAGCCCGCTGCCACCATTGCATGAAGTCTGGGTAATTGGCTGCTCACTACGGACAGTGCCAGCCTCTCCCGAGTCAAAGGGAGGGTGAGTCCAAGGAACTTCAGAGCCTTAATGAGAACATCATCGTTTCACAGACGGAGAAGCTGAACCCTGGATCATGTCATGCCGAGACAGCATCAAGACACTCTCCCACTTTGCACGCACCCCAGTTGGGTCACACATGGGACCCCTGACTTCTTTCTTCCTCAGCCTATAAGCCTTGTGTGTCTAACGCACATCAGCTGAGGTCATGGCCAAGCTTTTCCCAGGTCAGACAATTCAGGTCCGAATCTGCCATTTCCCCAACTCCTGTCAAAGGTGTCTTAGATCCTGCTCTATGTAGCTTCTCAGATGTTTCTTTTCTTTCTTTCTTTTTCTTTCTTTCTTTCTTCTTTCTTTCTTTTTTTTAACGTTTATTTATTTTTGAGACAGAGAGAGACAGAGCATGAGCAGGGGAGGGGCAGAGAGAGAGGAAGACACAGAATCCGAAGCAGGCTCCAGGCTCCGAGCTGTCAGCACAGAGCCCGACGCGGGGCTCGAACTCACGAGCCGCGAGATCATCACCTGAGCCGAAGTCGGACGCTCAACCGACGGGGCCACCCAGGCGCCCCATTTCTCAGATGTTTCTTATGTTCAGTGGGGATCCCGCACAGACCTTGCAGCGTCTGGTTCAGTGGGGCCTGAGATTCTGCCTGTCTAACCAGCTCCCTGTGATACTGCTGCTGCTGATGTGAGGACCACACTTTGAGTAGCCAGATGGTTGACCAGCAGAACGGTTTTCCCGGGACGGTTGTGGTTTCAGCGCTGAAAATCCTGTGTGTCCACATCCTGAGAAACCCCGCGATCCTGGGCAAATCAGCGTGGTCCGTCACCGCACATACGAGATCTCAAACCTCCCCAGAGAGGAGAGCAGCCATACCGGGCAAGGATCTTTCATTCAGCACACACTCAGCGAGCTTCCGGGACAACAGACGACAGGGTGGGGGCAGGGAAGAGGCCAGCTCAGGCCCGTGGCATGCTGCTGCTGCCACTCCTAAGGGGGCTCCAGCTCGTGTGGAGAAGTGGCACAAGCAATGATCCGGGGGCCAGGAGAAATGGCTTCTCGTTCTGGCTCTGCTACTAACTGGGGGACGTCCCTTAACCTCTCTGATCCCTCTTCTGTAAAATGGAAGCTTCCACTACCTGCCTCACCATGCTGTCATGAAGCGCTAATGTATGCAGAAAAGCACTCAGCCTGGAAATAAAATAAAATAAAATGTAAAAATATCGCTAAAATCCCACCCCTGTTTTCGGTGTTCGTCGGCCGATGAGCGTTTCTTCTGCTCGCCCTGCCTCGGTGACACTGCGCTAGTTAGTGAGGTGCAGGGTAAATCCGCCAAGGCAGAGGAGAAAGGAAGAGAAAGAGGACTTTTAACTCCGTGTGCCCAAGGACGAGCCATTCACCCCCAGGGGGCCAGGGAATGAGTCGGTCAGCATGGCTGGGCTGGCCTTCTCCACTAATGAGGCTAAAAGTTCAGATTACGCCCGAAGGGAAAGCCTCAGGTTTCCCAAGTTATTACAGTACATGGAACATGGAAAATAAGTCCCCAACGTATAAAAGGGCTGACGACTATAGGCTCCCCACCACCGGGAGGAAAGCAGAGGGTTTTCAGGGTGTCTGGCCACTTCCCACCTATGCACCTGCTCTCTGCACAGCCCTGACCATCCCCTTACAAAGAGAGGGTGTAGTCCTGTTCCAGGACCGACCAACGGTGGTTGGCCTGCTGGGGGGTAGGGTTTCCAGGCATGCTGGACGGGCTGCTCTATCTGGAAATCTTTCCATCATCTTCTGTTTTGTGCCTAAGATCACCATTTCCTCCTCGGGGTCTTTCTGATGATGAAGAATCCTCATTAAAGATACTCTAGGAAGGGACACCTGGGTGACTCAGTCGATGAAGCATCTGACTCCTGATTTTTGGCTCGGGGCATGATTTCGCAGTTCGTGAGTTCCAGCCCCGCATCGGGCTCTGCTGCTGACAGTTATCGAGCCAGCTTGGGATTCTCTCTCCCTCTCTCTCTGCCCCTCCCCTGCTCACCCTCTCCCGGACCCCTCTGTCTCAAAATAAATAAACTTAAAAAAAAAAAAAAAGATGCTCTAGGAAGAGATCAGCTTTTTATTTTTGTAAGCTTATACTTTATATTCATCAACTTTTTATTTATTTTTTATTTAACTATTCAACTATTATTTATTATTATACTTTTATTCAACTATTTATTTATTTTTAAATGTTTATTTTAAGAGAGACAGCGTACCAGTGGGGGAGGAGCAGAGGGAGAGGGAAACAATCCAAAGCAGGCGCCAGGCTCTGAACTGTCAGCACAGAGCCCAACGCGGGGCTCGAGCCCATGAACAGTGAGATCATGACCTGAGCTGAAATCAAGAGCTGGAGGTTTAACCGACTAAGCCACCCAGGCTCCCCACTCTGTTTTCTTTTTGTCTCTCTCTCTCTCTCTCTCTCTCTCTCTGTGTCTCTGCCTCTGTGCATGTGTCTGTTTCTGTCTCTCCCTGTGTATCTCATCTCTCTCTGTGTGTTTCTGTGACAGCAGGGCATACTGGGCCCAATGACAGAACCAAAGAGCGAGGAGAAGGTCAGGTTAACGTGGCAGGCGTGTGAGGGACTGGATTCCTCAGGGCTGGGAAGCGGCAGGACTCCGGGAACAGGGAGGCAGAGGCAGTGGAGCGGAGAGGGTGGCTGTGGAGAGGTGGCCCCGTTTCTGCCTCTTCTCCTTTGAGGGGAGAGAGGGTAAGGCGGGAGCCTGTTGCGCTTGGCCGTTGGCCGCAGCAGCCTGGGGGGATGAAACTCCACCAGAGGGAAGCAGATGGAGAGCAGGCCTCGGCTGGACACCCAGACCCTACCTGCCTGGCCCAAGGATGCATTCGGAGTGGGAATTCTAGGTCTGCAGAAATCTGGGACGCTCTGCTTAGCCCCGTTCAGTGGAGAGGGCTGTCACACTCTCTGTTGTTCAGATCAGTGGAAAAAACAGACATTTTCCTTCTCACCTTGAGGTTTTCCTGTCCTCCCAAATTTAAAAAGGAAATATAACTCAACACATCTTGAATGTGGGTGCTGGGCGTGCTGCAGTCTAATTCCGGTCAGGACAAAAGACAGCCTGGAAAGTGGGTGAACGAAGGGCTGACACTTCCTTCGGAGGCCACATCCTCAAAGGCCAGGCACACCTTGGTCCCCGAGCGGCCTCCCGTCTGGGCGTCACTACACGGAGGTTACCCACCTGTCTCTTTACTCCCGTCTTCCCTGGATCATTGCTGAAGCAGGAGGCAAACCCAGCTCCAGTCCTTACGACAGAACACCTGACCCCTTGTCTCACTTTGCTGACCTGTAAAATGGGATACTGGGGGCACCTGGGTGGCCCAGTCGGTTAAGAGTCTGTCTCTTGATTTCAGCTCAGGTCATGATCTCATGGCTCATGAATCCGAGCCCTGTGTCGGGCTCTGTACTGGCAGTGTGGAGCCTCCTTGGGAGTCTCTCTTTTTCTCTTTCTCTCTCTCTTTCTGCCCCTCCCTTGCTCACATACTCTCTCTGTCAAACTAAAAACTAAACATTAAAAAATAAGAATAATAAAATGGGGATAATAACATCTGCCTCACAGCTTGTTAGGAGGATCCAAGAAACCACTCATAGGGAAGTCCCTAGCACAATGCCTACTACGTAGTTGATGCTCAATAAAACACTACCTGACGGCGAATGCAGAAATGAGGCACCCAGTGTCTGCCCGGCGGGGGCAGCCCACATTGGCACAGGCATTCGGGAGCACGTAGGGGCGAGGACAGAGCCTGGGGAAAGAGGGGCTTCACGCTGAGCTACTGTCTCAGCAACCTGCACACAGGGTGCCAGGTGGGGTAAGGAAGGGCACCTCTTGCCCAGGGCTACGTGACGCAAACATTACTCTCCCAGGGCGGCTGCACACAGTTAGCGGGGGGGGGGGGGGGGGGGGGGGGGGGGGGGGGGGGCGGGGCCACAGATGGGGTCTGTGCACCTGTTGGGGTCCCGGAGCAGGGAGACATTCCCCAGAGGACATCTGGGGACTTGTCTGCATGGGGGAGGAGCAGCAGTGGCCGGAGCTCCACAGGCTGGCCCTGCCGGCCCGGTGTCAGCTGACTTCAAGCAGAATATCCCCACATCGGCCAAATCCCCATGGGCCGACCCTCCCCCAGCAAGGACAGTCACGGTCATCACCACGGCCATTGGATTCCTTTGTCCCAAGCAGGGCGCTGAGATTCTTTATATGCACGACCTCGGGTAACTGTCGCTACAAACCTGTGACATCGTCACTAGGTGCGGTGGCCGGGGAGAAAAGTAAGGGCAGAGGTGAGGGTCACGTGATGGGGAGGTGGCCGAGCAGGGCTTCAAAGCTGGGGTCTGAGGAGCCGGGGGCCCTGGCTCTTACTGAAGTCGCTGCACTGCTGGTCCTTCCATGCTTCCCCCGCTCTTCCCTTGAAGAGTGATTGGAAATAATTGGAACTGTCACTGGAAGTAATGAGAAGTGACAGAGGCTGGGTTAGAGGCTTACTGCTCCCAGTCTGAACGATCCCGACAAAGCCCAGCCTAAATTTAAACAATGAAGTCACAAGGCAATTTCCCCCCCTCTGAGATCTGATTGCCCCGCCCTCCAACCAGAAAAGTAAGACTATGACGGGGCCGAGTCTCTGCTCGATACAATGGATTTCTCTTGGAACAAAAAGTCCTTCTTGGCTTGATCCTATGTGCTTTCCGTGTGGACAAATACCAATTACAGCCGTGGGTGAACAGACCTCTGCTCTTAATCACGAGATCCAAATTCATCGATGTATTTCTTTCTCTTTTTCTTTCTTTTTTTTTTTTCTAACATCCCCCGAAGGATGAGGCAATAGAGGTAGCTAGGGAGCTGGCAGGCTGTGATGAAGGATGAGACCATAATCTTCAATAGGCAAGGACATCAGGAGGTTCAATCCCTCCAGGAAGCACCTGGCCGAATGCCAAGGACACACACCACTTAAATATCCTTTCTGATGATGATGGGGGGAGGATCCATCACACCCCCCACCCACCCCCGAGCTACTTAGCACCAACCTCAGGATGTGTTAGTGCTGAGAAGGATAGAAGGACAGCTGGCCCAGTCCCTGAAGACCTACACAAGAAGGAATACCCTATTTCCACAAGACAGCTCATAATAAAGTTCCTTTCCTCCTTGGGACTCCTAGAAATCTTGGTACTTTCCTCGACGAGAGTGCTTTCATATATCGGTAATTCCTCGTTTATGCCTATTTCACCCCCGCTGGCCTGAGTTCTTAGGCGGTAGAAACCGTGGCTTTCTCATATCCCGGGGTCTGAGAGCCTACTACGGGACCTGAATCCACGAGGCGCCTCCCTTCTACCTCCCTCACTGTGTCACTTCAGAAAAACCTCCAAAATCCCCCCACTGACTGGGGAGCCATTCTGAAGATGGTTGCCCATTTTCTCTTCCCCGCTTCCCCGTGGGCGCGAGGGAGACCGCCTTCTCCCCTGCCTTCTACTGAAACAAAGCCGCTTTCAGTCTTCTCACTCCCCGACTCTGGCTGATGCTGGACACACAGGGATCCAACGGACGGTCACTAACAAAATAAAGGTTGTTTGATTTCAGCATTCCTTCCCATTGTGATCTAGATGGTGCCAAAGGAAATAAGCTTTTGTTTTTCTGGAATCCAGATACTTAGGAAGTTCAGATAACCAGATTTTTTGTTTGTTTGTTTTTTGGTACAGTCTGCATTCTTTTTTGGAAGGGGAGGCAAAGAAGTCAAAACTGCTGAAAACAGGGATTTAACTAGAAAAGCCACATATAGGGGCGCCTGGGTGGCGCAGTCGGTTGGGCGTCCGACTTCAGCCAGGTCACGATCTCGCGGTCCGGGAGTTCGAGCCCCGCGTCGGGCTCTGGGCTGATGGCTCGGAGCCTGGAGCCTGTTTCCGATTCTGTGTCTCCCTCTCTCTCTGCCCCTCCCCCGTTCATGCTCTGTCTCTCTCTGTCCCAAAAATGAATAAACGTTGAAAAAAAAAATTTTTAGAAAAGCCACATATAGGGCAAGTCATACCCAATCATACACCTTCGCCACCCATAGCCACAGGACTGTGTGCTAAAGACGATAGTTCACGAATCTGACCCCGAAGCAGGGCAAGGTCTCTTGAACACTAATACTACCTCGATATTAATTTGAATAACCTTGGATAACTAACTACAAGAGTCTTCTGCTTAATCAGAAGAGCTAGTAATCCATGTGAGACATACACAGGAATTCTAAATCATAAACAATAGTCATATTAACCCAACCCACACAAGCCAGATTAACCACTTGAATGGAATAGGGGAAGGGGGTAAGTGATAAATGTCCTAACTGTATTTTCCACCATAGGGTTTATCCTCTGGCATCCTGTAAATGAAGCCTCTGCTTCTTGGTAATATATTCTTGATTCTAGAATATTTCTGTCCCTCCTGGTAAATGAAAAGCAAATGGTCTTTGGAATCTGAAGTGCTGGGTTGCTATTCTGGCTCAACTATTTACTAACAGGGTAAGCTTGAGAAACTTACTTGAATTCTCTAAGCCTCAGTTTATTTATCTGTAAAATGGCATGATAATGACATTTGCCCTCAAAGAGTGATTTAGGGATGAGGTAAAGTATGTTAATAAACTTTGTAAATTGCTCAACCTTGTACGATTGTTAGACATGAATTCTACTGTCACGATAGCCCTACCCATATAATCCTCTCAGGTACTACAAGTAACCTAATCATATACAATTCATATCTCGAAACCTAACCACAAGTTCAAAGCCGTGCAAGGAACCCGTTAAGCCACATACTTAATAGATCACTTTATTATATGTGAATACACCTTATTTTTAATGCTTAATGCTTGCAAATAGTTTCACACAATAGACCCTCTATGCAGAAGTTTACTCTGGTGTCCACGCCGGGGGCTGTTTTGTAGGTAACTCTGCTTAGGATGAGGTCATTTAGGTGAGTATTTCAGTTACTAACCTTCTGGGGCATAGGATTCTAACCACCCATCCTGACCTTGAATGATCTACCCTCCCTCGTAACAGTGCCACAGTGCACTTCCATGGTGAAGTCTCTGCTCTCTTCGCATTAGGCAGAATGCCCTTCTGGATTTATAATCATATGCAACCAACTGCCATGAGTGGACAGTGCGTGAAAAAAATCAGAAACGCATGCCAACCCCTATGTGTTCCTAAACCCCAACCGCGTTCAGACCAGCCAGCAAATTCTCAGAATTAAAAAAAAAAAGAGAGAATGTTAACGATGTACAGAAACTTAGAGATAACCTTAGTCTAATGATCTCACATCACAGAAGAAGAAACTGAGGTTCAAAGTGGTAGAATTCACCCAGAATAACCCGGCAAAATTATGAAGGCGCCAGAGCTACTGGTTTTCCAATCTATTCCTTGTAAACACACGCACGCGCGCACACACGCACGCGCGCACACACGCACACACACACACACACACACACACACACACCCTCTTTGGGACTATGGGTATAATTCTCTTTTTCTGAACACACCAGACATTCTACAAGGCACTGCAGAAGTTTCCAGGATTTCCACTTATGATGGCTAAATTGGAATGTTACGACATCTGCCCTATTTTTCAGGCAATTTCTCAACACAAAAACCAATGCCAATTAATCAGCATGTAGCACATTTCACTGAAGCACAGTTGTGATCTTGGAGCTTAACTACACGAGCTGAAAAGGAAGGAGAGACCTTTTCTATTTCAAGAATGTGTGACAGAACAGATTATGGAATCAGGACTCCAGTCTTGGCCTTTCTATGAAGCTAGCTGTTTGACTTCAGCTGAGTCTTTCTGAACTTTGGTTCCTTCCTCACCATAAGAAAAGGAGTAGGTTTAGATCAAGGATTTACTCGGTCCCCCGAGGAAGGGCCATTAGGACGTCCATGAATCCCTAGAGGTTACAGGCAAAATTCAATGTATATATGCCTTTTTCTAAGAAATGGTTTCATGGGTTTCACCCGATTCTCAGTGGGGTCTGCAATTCCACAATTCTGTGTATATTTTTTTTTTCAAGTGGTACTAGTCCCATTTGCATTAATGGACAAGAAAGCACAAAGGCAAGCTGAGTTAAAACTGGGCTCCTCACAATTGTGTCATTCCCCAGTCAGAGTGACAATCCTCCAATCTTTCACCTCTCTTGACCTTAAATGTTCCAAAAATCCAACTATCTTAACAAACGGTCCACAGCTTTTAGTCTACGCAAAGTACTGAAAGTGGTACATGGATAAAGGAGACGCTGACCTGCCTGCACGGAGCTTACGCTCTCACCGGGGGCAAAGACAAGCCTCCGGATCACTATCATGCCAAGCAGCCTCACAGACAGACTACTGTGATTCAAAAGAAGGAAAGTGTATCCTGTTGGGGAAATCATGGGAGGGCATATGGAGGAAGCGGTATTGGGGGTGAGATGTGCAGGGTGAACAAGGTTTTGATCTGCTGGGGTAGGGGGAGAATAAGGGGGCATCTTTGGTGGAGGGATTCTCATAGGCCAAAAGAATAGAAACAGAAAGAAGCATGGGGCTTGTGTAAGGCACAGGAAATAATCCAGATTCCCTGTAGAGCTGCCTGGGGTGGGAGGAGAGGAGTTGTGAATGACATTGTGTAAAATCTTTGAATGAGAATGGTGTTGGTACTCAGTGTTATAAGCAATGGAGACTTCCAAAGGTTTATGGACGAAGGGAGTAAAATCATAGAATTATAGAAATTCTGAATTAAAGATCTCTTTACCCCTGTTTTAGGGACAAGAGAGTCAGAACAAGAACCCAGAGAGCTTGCCAGATTCCTAAGTCCAAATTCTTTGCATTATACCAGCTGCCTCACGAGGTCCCTCTGGTAGCAGTGTGTAGGGTGGAGAAGAAGAGTTCAGGCAGGAGACCAATATGGCAGCCATTACAGGAGTCCAAGTGAGAATTTAAGGTGGAATAAAGAGAAACTGAGCATCAGGGGAGGGAGGCAGTCAGAGGAGGGGCTGGGGCTGGGGGAGGCCATGAAATATCCCTTTTATCTCCTCCATGAAGCTCAGAGCATTACGTGTTCATTCACATCAGAGGGGTGTGGCATTTGATTTCACTCACCGGCAGGTCCAGAGTCAACCGGTCCATCCTTGCTCAGCTTATGAACTCTTAGCCCTCCCAACTCCCCTTCAGTACTGTGCACTCTCTAGAGAAAAGAGGCCAGAAATCACGCCGGCAGTGATCATAAGCAGCCCTGGAACTGTTCCTTTAAGGGACCGGTAGATGATTTTAGGATTCAGGCAACTCTGAGGGTTTTCTTTCTGGCTTTGCTAGAGTGCCAGGCATACCATGGCTCAAAACCACTTAGCAAATGAGGTTCATCCAGCCCACAGGAGTGCTTCCCTGGGGGCTTCTGACCCATGCAGGAATGTCTGGCATAGAGGGGTCCCTTCCAGTGTTTTTCCCTTCAGTGGCCGGTCTCTGGATCACCAGCATCACCTCAGGTCTCTTGCTTTGTCCCTTGTCCGGACCTGTCAGCTCATCAACTCTGTGACTGGCTCATCTTTCTTGAACTGGGATGTCAGGAGTCTGAGTATGTCTGACCAAGAACATAGGTGTGACAAAAGCTGGATAGTGTGAATGGCAAACATCCAGTTGTGCAGAATGCTAAGTCTATAGTCTATTTTTTCCCTTCTACGTTGGCCTTTCGTTTGTGCCAGTTTTATAAAGACAGAACCAACAAGGGAATCATGAGAAGCAGCTTCTAGGAGAAAGAAAGTATCAACCCAACAGATCATTTTCTTGCCAGAGGAATGGCCACACGTAACAGGCATGCAGTAAAGAGGGGACAGTGAATCAGTGACATCTTTTTGATGCTTGTCTTATCAGTTCCTCTTTCTCATGAACCAAGAGGATGACGATCATCGAGGCCAGCCAGTTGATTTCAACGGACCACGTGGGACAGTCACTTTTCACTTTCCACCGTAAACTGTGCCCAAACAGTGCTGGTATGGAGCAGGTGTTCAGACAGGCTTAGCTTAGTTTTGTCTCCCTTCCCCAGACCCCTCACTGGCAGATTCGCTCTGACACCTCAGGCTTCATGACGAGGACGAAACCGGATTTCGCTACAAACAACACCTTCAAGTCCTTCTGTCGTGAAAGAAGTCTGTACTCACTGCGGTTTAGCAAGCCATCTCTTGAGGCAAACAACCTACATTCAAGTCCCATCTCCGGTTCACTACGAGCTTACAGCCTCAAGCAAGTTCTCTGACCTCTTTACACCTTGATTTCCATTAAAACGGGGATAATGACAGCGGGTAGCCAATAAGATTGGTGTGAAGGGTAAATGAGTTAACAAGGTGGTGCATTTCAAGCACGCGGGGTAAGTACTTAAAGAACTCCAGCTGCTTTTCATAAGGGAGCTCTGAAGTTTGAGTCTACTGAACATCTGGTGATTCATAGCTTCGGGCTAGGGGCCAGTAAAGGGGACCAAGGTGCCGTCCAGATACACCAGCTGTGCACCGAAGCAGCACTGCAAGACTCGCCAAGTATCAAGGACAACACAGTGGTTCCCCACCTGCCCTACTTGAGCAATAGTTTAGGCTAATCCACCTTCTTTATTCCTCTAACCTGGACGATTATTGGCCCGAGGCTGGCCTCCAAAGGCCTGCACGTGGCCTCCTCGGTTTGTACGTTTAAAAACAAAAGAGAGGGGCGCCTGGGTGGCTCAGTCCGTGCAGTGTCTGACTTCGGCTCAGGTCATGATCTCAGTCCATGAGTTCGAGCCCCGCGTCGGGCTCTGTGCTGACGGCTCAGAGCCCGGAGCCTTCTTTGGATTCTGTGTCTCCCTCTCTCTCTGCCCCTCCCCTGCTCATGCTCTGTCTCTGTCTCAAAAATAAACAAAAACATTAAAAAAAATTTCTAAAGCAAAAGAGAGACAGAGAGCTCTAGCCATCTGAGTCAGGGTGGCTATTTTGTGCCTCTTCACTTCGATTTGGGTTTGGTTTTTCTATTTCTAGACATCAGGCCCTGTAGCCCTCCCGGTGTTTCGGGCCGTCGGAGCTACGTGGGGATTTAGGAACCATCTAATGTGCTTGTTTTGGAGCCAAGGAAACCGAAGCCCTGGGTAGTGAGTAAAGTTGCTCGAGATCACCCAGCTAGCTCAGCTCAAAGTCAGGACTCGTTCTGTCGGGAGGGAGGTCCGGTGTCCCAGGCCGTGCGCGCTCTACCAAACCCAGCTGGGTTCGGTTTCCTGAACCCTGGCTAACTTTTCTGTCCTGTCCCCAGGGAGCCCCCACCTTCCCTGGTGCACACCACGACTTTTCTTCAGCTCAGCTCCTGCCTGCCCCTGGCGCCTCAGACACTCCTGGTCTTCCTGTCCGCTCTTGCCCACACACATCCTTGATGGGAACTGTCCTGCCCTGTCCTGCAAACCCGACTGCTTCCAGCCCAAGTGCGTCTGCGCCTTAGGGCCTGTGAGGTTTCAGGAGCCCGGCCTGGGTGACATCCAGATGGACACCGGGAAAGCTCTTCTTTGCCCCAGAACCTGTTCCTCTCTGTTCTTCTCTTCCCACTCCATTTTCCTCTGTCTTCCCGACTCTCTGTTGCTCAATCTCCCTCAGTCTTCCTCCTCTGCTTCCTATCCCCCGTTCTCCTCTTTTCTCTCCAGCTCCCAGCCCGGTCCCCTTGTCCCTCTTCTCTCCCTCCGTCCTCACTTTCCCGTTCCTGGTCCCGCCTGCGCTCTGCCCCTTTCCCTCTCCTCCTTTTCGTCCCCCCACCCTCCCCCGTCTCTTCCTCCACTCCCTTCCTCTCACCCTTCCACACATCTGTTTCTAATCTGAGCCCTCGAGGCGCCCGTTTGAAACAAAAAAGCTCCCCCCACCCTCAGGAACCTGGCACAAAAATTCCTGAATAAACCTTCCTCCCTCCTCCGATCCTCCCGCTTCCCCAGATACTCCTGAAACTGACCACCAGCCCTCCCCGCCCCCCAACCCTCAGCATCAGACGGTTCACGCCCAAAGTCCCCCCGGAGACGCGCCCCCCCCCCCGCCCTCCGCCCCCGGCCCCCAGCCCGCTCCCGGGCCCAGATGTGCGAGCCGCTGGCGATGGCCGACCGGGCGGGTCTCCGCGGCCAGATGTGTGCCCCCGCCCCCCAACCCCGCGCGGCGAGCGGGGACCCGGGCGCCCGCGCTCCCCGGGGGCCGCGGGGACGGCCTTGCGGAGCTGGCCCGCGCTCGCGAGCACTCACCTAGCCAGAGGAGGAGGAGGAGGAGGCTCATCCCGACGCCCCGGGCGCGGGCGCTCCCCCGCTCAGCCGCTGCTGGGCTCCGGGCCGGCGGGGCGCAGCCGACGGACCTCGGGCGAGCCGGGCGCGGCGCCTCGGGGTGCGCGCGGGGCGGCCGCAGCCATGTGCCGGCGCGGGAGCCGTCCCCGCGCCCGGTCCCCGCGCCCCCCGCCACCCCCCCGGCGCCGAGGGGCAGCTCGCGCCCGGACGGGAGCGGGGACCAGGGTCGGGGAGGACAGGGCCAGGCGGGAAGACGCTACCGCTCCGCGGAACACTTTTCCCTGTTAGGAAAGAAAAAAGAAGTGAAGAAAGAGAGGGGGGGGAGAAAAGAGTGAGCTGGAACCACATGGTCGCCTCCCACCGGCAGCCCCTCCCTCGCCCCCCCCCCCCCCCGCGCCCGCCCTCGCGCAGCCGGGCCCGCCGCCGGGGCCGGGAGGGCAGGGGGCCGGGCCGCACCGACCCGCGCGGGGGATCGGCTGAGGCCTGGCCGCGCGTCTCCGGCTCCGTTCTCACTTTGTGCCTCTCTCCACTTCTCCCTGGCATCTCGTTTTCTCGCCCCCACTCACCCTCTGTGCTTCCAACTCTCTCCCTCATCTGCCCTCCCTCCCGCCACCGTCTCTCTCTCTCTCTCTTTCTTTTCTCGCCCATTTACATTCTTCTGGCCGCTCCCCTCTCACCTCCTCCCTCCTCTCCCTTCTTCCCTCGCTCCTTCTCTCCTCTGCTCGACCCTCCCTGTCTGGCTGCGTCGTAGGAAAGCGCAGGCTGACCATAAGGACGGTTAGGCGTGGAAGGGACTGCGACGGGCCGGCAGCCCTCCGCTGGCTGCTCCCTGCCTGCTTGGGAACCCCAGCCACCCTTCGCCTGGCCCTCCCCTGGCCTTTCGCATTCGCTCGCGCTCTCTCTCTCTCTCTTTCTGCTGTCAGTATTTACAGCAGCCCATCCTCGGATCCCCCGGGGAGTGGGCTGTCCAGACCTCAGTGGAACTGGTCCATTAGGAAGCACTGCACGTGGCTCTGGCCCAAGTATGCATCACTCCCTTCCAGAAAGAAAAGGCAGAAGGCGTGCAATTCCCTCCTCGCCAGGGCCGCACTCCTGGGCCCCAGGGACCCGCCTGCCGGCCAGTGGCACAGGTGGGAGCTGGCCTAAGGGAGGGAGAGGTCTGCCCTAGAGGGCCCTGGAGCACAGAGGCTAGAGGATACTAGAGGAAAGGGCAGTAGGGGCCGTGCTCGGGTCTCCACTGCCTGGAGCACGACGTGTGGCACACACGCCTCCTGGGCTCTGGGAAACCTTGGAGCTGTGCTCTCTGGTCCCCAGACTCTGGATGTTCCTGGAGCGGCGACTTCTCTTTCAGCCACATTGAGGCATGAGGACCCGCTCGTCTTCAGCCTCACCGGTGTCTATGAGTGAGAGCTGCCCCCCCCCGCCGCGCGCTGAGAAGTTGGGGATGCTTTCCAAGAGATGAACCCCTCCAGGCCTGTTAGGCTTGCCTGATCGCACATTTGCCCCATTTTTCCAGGCCTCTCTCTAGGAGTCTTAGATCCCAGGAGCCGTATAGTACCCTCTGGTCCTCAGGAAAACCAACCCATTTCATAGATGAGGAAAGCAGAGGCTTGGAGAGGTAGGGGACTCTCACCACGTCGCTCAGAAGGGAGGGTCAAGGCAGGGGCTGTCGTGGTGGCTTTGGGATCAGCTGTAAGTTCCTTTAGAATGCCAACGTTTATCCATGTTGTGTCTGCTTCTTCAGTAACGATTTATTCATCTACTGTGCACCAGGTGCTTTTCTTAGGGTGAGGACACAAAGCGAGTAGAACTTGGTTATTGACATTTTTTCAATATTTGGAACTAATATGGCAGGGCACCGACTACAGACCAGGAATTATGTTAATTATTTAACATTTGTCTTTGCATTTAATTCTTAGAGCAATGCTAAGGGATAAGCGTTTTTTAAAAAAAATGTTTATTGGGGCGCCTGGGTGGCGCAGTCGGTTAAGCGTCCGACTTCAGCCAGGTCGCGATCTCGCGGTCCGTGAGTTCGAGCCCCGCGTCAGGCTCTGGGCTGATGGCTCAGAGCCTGGAGCCTGTTTCCGATTCTGTGTCTCCCTCTCTCTCTGCCCCTCCCCCGTTCATGCTCTGTCTCTCTCTGTCCCAAAAAAATAAATAAACGTTGAAAAAAAAATGTTTATTTACTTTTGAGAGAGAGAGCAAGTGTGAGTGGGGAAGGGGTGGAGAGACAGAGAGAGAGAGAGAGAGAGAGAGAGAGAGAATCCTAAGCAGGCTCCATGCCATCAGTGCAGAGCCCCACGGGGGGCTTGATCTCGCGAATGAGATCATGACCTGAGGGGAAAGCAAGAGTTGGACACTTACCCGACTGAGCCACCCAGGTGCCAGGAAGAGGCATTTTTAACTCCATCTTAAATGATGAGGAAACCAGAAACTAGAGAGATTAATATTATGCCTCATATCACAAAATATTAAAACCTCTCTCTTTTATTAATATTCTAACTTAATATTCTTTTTTTTTTAAATGTTTGTTTATTTTTGAGAGAGATAGAGACAGAGCCTGAGAGGGGGAGGGGCAGAGGGAGAGGGAGACCAGAATCCAAAGCAGGCTCCAGGCTCCGGGCTGTCAGCACAGAGCCCAACGCGGGGCCCGAACTCACAAACTGCGAGATCGTGACCTGAACGGAAGTCGGATGCTCAACCGACTGAGCCACCCAGGCGCCCCTCTAATTTAATAATCTAAAATATTATTATTTTATATTATAAAAGATTTAAAAGCTCTCTGACTCTGAGTAGTTTTATCTTCCATTTTGAACCATTTCTGGTTCAATAGGAGAAATCGAAATATTCACAACTATAATTCACATGGGAATGTGTTGAAACAAGGTTTATTCTTAAAGGCTGACAAAGGTGAGAGGGAAAATAGAGAAGGCGGCTTTTTGTTATTTCCGCTTTAAAATTTTATTTAGTATTTGGAATAATTTCAGGCTTACAGAAAAGTTGCGAGAACAGTATAAAGAATTCTTGGGTACCCTTCACCCAGATTCCTCCTTTTTCTTTCTTTCTAAGGGAGATATTTTTGCAAAGGTTTTAAAGCCCCATTTCTAATCCCCCTACCACTGTGGCCTTTCTCCTGAACCTTGTGACACCATTTATTGCTTAAGGGCTGGTGTGCACAGGACAGATGTGTGTGGGTGTAAGCATGCGTGCGTTTAAACCTACATTGCTCAAGCTGGAAGGTAACAAGACTTCACTCCAAGACATGAGTCATCAGCAAAGGAAATGGATCGCCTGGGCTGAGATTAGGTCATAAACACTCGGTTTTCCCAGGTCCAAAGTCTTATAACCAGTAGATATCTGGCATATGTTCCTTGGAAAGAGGCTTTGTGTCCCTGAAGATGACTGTCCTTTACCTGAAGCCTCTTGTCTACTATCCCGCATCTGTGGGCCCCGAGTGGACAGTGCCTTGGGACGGTTCATAACTCAGCAGCCCATTGCGTACCTACACCATAGCCCATGCTGACCCAGCTGGGTGCCACGGGAATCCAAAGAGCTATGTGGCAGTCCTTACCCTAAATGGACCTCTCCGTCCCGTGGGAGAGGAAAAGTCAACATGTGAACTGTTTCAGCCACAATATGAGAAAGCTATGTAGTTAAGTGCCTGAATAAATTATCCTGACAGTAGGAAACACTGGGCATTCCAAGAAAGGAGGGAGCACTGTAGGCTGGGTGGTGGCGAAGTTTCCCTGGGAGAACAAGGCTGGAGTCAAGCCTCGGGGGATGATGAATAGAATAGAATTTCATTAGATGAGAAGACCTGAGGAGGACCACTGGGGGGGGGGGGGCATTTCTAGACAATGACGCAGAGGTAGAGTTTGGCGTACTGGGGGGTATTGAATGAAATGAAATACATGAAAGGAAAAACCGATGGACAAGCGAAGTCCCCTGGAACGGATAGCCTGAAGCAAAAATGGTGGAGTCCTGAATGCGAGGCAAAGGATTCTGGAAACGATTCTGTGGCTTCTCCAGGCTCACTGACAAAACTTTTAGCAGAGGGGACTTTGATGAGAACCATATTTTAGGAAACAGAAATTGGCAGCTTTTGCCCAGAGGTGATCCCAATGACGGCCAAGGGTGGAGGGTTTCTGCACCCCTTTCCTATCCATCAGGCTCCCTCCCCCATGCATTATGGTGACAGCTAACATTTTCTCAGTGTTTTCTTCTTTTTTTTTTTTTTAATGTCTATTTATTTATTTTGAGAGAGAGAGAGAGAGTCAGGGAGTGGGGAAGGGCCAGAGAGAGGGAGAGAGAGAATCCCAAGCAGGCTCCGTGCTGTCAGCACAGACCGGATGTGGGGCTCGAACCCACGAACCAAGAGATCAGGACCTGAGCTGAACACAAGAGTCGGATGCTTAACCGACTGAGCCACCCAGGTGCCCAGCTCAGTGTCTTCTAAAGTGATAACACATGCAGTTTCAAGACAAGTCCCTTATCCTCCCCACTCAATGGGGGAGCCAAGAGCACCACCCTACATTTCTTTTGTACAGGAATTTTAATTTTTTTTAAAGCTTATTTATTTATTTTGAGAGAGAGAGTGCGCGCGCACAAGCATGCATGTGGGAAGGGCAGAGAAAGAGGGAAAGAATCCCAAGCAGCCTCCCTCCGAGTTATCAGTGCCCGACACCAGGCTCAAACTCGGATCCACTCAGGAACTGAACCATGAGATCATGATTTGGGTCTGAAATAAAGAGTCGGATGCTTGACGGACTGAGCCACCCAGGGGCCCCTGTACGGGAATTTTAGAACCACCACAGGGTGCATGAAAACATTAAACGAAAAACCTGAAGCAGAGAAACTGATCAGGACTTGTTGCATCACATGGGGAGATCACATGAGGGTTGTGAAACAAGCAAGGAAGATACTTGGAAGAGAGATTACACAGGTCATAGCCAATGGTCATCGTAGTGGGGGGGATGACACCAAAAATAAGTGATCTCATATATTGTTATATATGCTAAGATTAATAACATTTATTTACTGACCTCCTAGTCAATTCCAGGGCTTAGAAACATCATCAATAAGCCCCACAATACCATATTATAATGAGGACACTAAGGTTCGGAGAGATTAAATCAATTGCTTATAGTTCTATGTAAACAACTGAGGCAGGACGTAAAGTCAGAAGACTGAAAGCCCTTATACCTCACTGTCTTTTGATGATACCACTAACAAACTAGGGAAGTCAAGTAAGTTAACTTATCAGGAAGGGAAAGATACATTTGAGACATGGTAACTTTCAGGGGATGGTAAACCATCATTTGTCATCCATCTATCCATCCATCCATCCATCCATTTTTTTCTATTTTTTTCTTTCAATCAGCAATTCAGTGGAAAATCAATGGAAATTCAGTGGAAAATCAATGGTGAACAAAGCCAAAGTCACCCTTGCCCTCCAGATGTTTATGGTGAGTTAAGGAGGATGGATAATTTAAGCAGTCACGATGGGCAATGAGAAGTAATCTGAACGGGAAAGTGCAGAGCACCATGGGGCTGATGGCAGGACCCTGCACCCAGTGGAGGAGCCATCCAGGGAGACCTCCCCCGGGGCGGGAGAAAGCCCTGTAAACATAGGGGGCGGGGAACAAAGTGACGAAGCCCTTCGTGGCTTCGAGTAGGTCATCTGGCTTCACCGAGCCTTCCTTTCCTCTTTCCCCAACACTGTTCCGAGGAAGAAATGAGATTCTGAAGAAAGTGCCTACCACAGTGTAACCCACAGGAGACTCAGTAAATATTTGTTCCGACAAGATAAGTTGAGTTCATAGGCTCCCATTCCCCGCAGTAAAAAGGAGCCAACTTCTGTCTCATTTCCTTTTTCTACTAAAACAAGGTTATCTTTTAATGTTCTTTCCTGTCTCGCAAGGATGCTTCTTGACCTGGCTCTTCAGTGTGCTGGTTCTTTGGCTGAACAGTACGAGGCCACGGCTGGCTTGCAGGGTCATGACTGGAGGCTGTGTCTAGGGATCCCTGTGAGCTAATGGGGGCCAAGGAATAAGGAGTTCTTCCAAAGGTAGAGAGAGCAGCTCTTTTCCACCCAGAGGGCCGGGGAGTGGGGGAGAAGTGCCAATTGCCGGGCCCTGCTCTGTCCCACCCTGTGAGAGGACAGTCCCCAACTTTGATCCGTGTGGCCAGCTGAGAAGGCAGGATGCACAGACCTGTCCCTCGACCCCATTGGGGTCTGGAGGGGGCCAGTGGGAGAATCAAGAGCCAAGATGAAACACAGAGGTGTATGTAGCTGCTGAGCCGAAGGATGTACAGTCAGAATCTTTACTGCCCCTTCTTCCCAGAGGTCAGCAAGATCTGGGGGTCCCTGGCTTTTCCCTACATCCTACTTTCAATTTCTGCTAAACTCACACCCTCGGAGAGGCGGTTTAGACTTTGGAGGAAGACCGGCTGATTTTATTTTTCAGGGTGCCTGGGTGGCTCAGCCGGTTAAGTGTCCACCTCTTGGTTTCAGCTCAGGTCATGATCTCACAGTTCATGGGTTCAAGCCCCCCATCGGGCTCTGTGCTGACAGTGCAGAGCCTGCTTGGGAGTCTCTCTCTCTCCCTCTCTCTCTGTCCCTCTTACACTTGTGCTGTCTTTGTCTCTCTCAAAGTAAATAAATAAACTTAAATTAAAAAAAAATACGGTTTCATTTTTAAGTAATCTCTCCACCCAACACGGGGCTCGAACTTAGAACCCTGAGATACAAGAGTCACACGCTCTACCGACTAAGCTAGCCAGGAGCCAAAGGCAGGCCGGTTTGAGATTCTCGCTAGTCTCCTTACTGTGGCCAACTTGGGCAAGTTTCCTAACCTCTCTCAGCCTCCCCTATTTCAGCTGTAAGATGTCTCTTGGGGTTGATCAGAAGATCATGTGAAAGCACCTAACACAGGGCACATGGGTGGTCGGTAAGAGTTGAGCTCCCTTCTCTGTTCTCTCTTTATTTTTTATTTTTTTAATTTTTTTTTTCAACGTTTATTTATTTTTGGGACAGAGAGAGACACAGCATGAACGGGGGAGGGGCAGAGAGAGAGGGAGACACAGAATCGGAAACAGGCTCCAGGCTCTGAGCCATCAGCCCAGAGCCCGATGCGGGGCTCGAACTCACGGACCGCGAGATCGTGACCTGGCTGAAGTCGGACGCTTAACCGACTGCGCCACCCAGGCGCCCCAATGTTTATTTACTTTTGAGAGACAGAAGGAGAGAGGGAGAGGGAGAGAGAGAGGGAGAGAGAGAGAGAGAGAACACGAGTAGTGGAGGGGCAGAGAGAGAGGGAGAATCTGAGGCAGGCTCCAGGCTCTGAGCTGTTAGTACAGAGCCCAATGCAGGACCCAAACCCATGAACCGTGAGATCATGACCTGAGCTGAAGTTGGATACTTAACCGACTGCGCCACCCAGGCGCCCCTGTTCTCTCTTTATTAATGCAACGGCAAGCCCCCTGACGCCAGTCTACGTGGTGACTGGATCTCTGCATGCTCCTTTCACCCCTCGGAGACTGGGAGGACAGAATCTCCTCCCTTGCAGGGTGAAGTCTTATAGCTTCCCTAGAAACACACAGCAAAAGGAGAAGCAAAAGCACCGGTAGCTTTCTCCCTCACCTCATTCCCCACCTCTGAGTTGAGATCGACGCCAGAAGGTTTTTCTTTGGTTAATGATACTCAGAATTAGGGGCACCTGGGTGGCTCGGCTGGTTAAGTGTCCGACTCTTGATTTCCGCTCCGGTAACGATCTCACGGTTCGTGGATTCAAGCCCCACAAGGAGCTTCATGCTAGCAGCGTGGAGCCTGCTTGGGATTTGAGATTCTCGCTCTCCTTGTCTCTCTCTGCCCTTCTTCTGCTTGTGCTCTCTCTCTCTCAAAATAAGTAAATAAAAACTTAAAAAATGTTTAATATTTATTTTAGAGAGAGAGATTGAGAGAGAGAGACAGCGTGAGCAGGGGAGGGGCAGAGAGAGAGAGAGAGGAAGGCACAGAATCCAAAGCAGGCTCCAAGCTCCGAGCTGTCAGCACAGCGCCCGGCGCGGGGCTCAAACTCATGAACCGTGAGATCATGACCTGATTGGTTAAACCCAGCCGCTTAACCGGTTGAGCCACCCAGGCGCTCCGACAAATAAAAACTTTAAAAAAATAATAATACTCAGAATTACCCACAAGACCAACTGTCCTAAGGAAACCAAACGGGAGAAGAATAAGATTAAGCACTAAATTTCAGATCGTCGGATCTAAAGGAGTATTAGGGGCCACTCATCAAACTTGATTATTTTACAGAAAGGACACAAGCTCAGAGAGGAACAGCACCTCGTCTAGAGCCACACAGCTAAGTTGGTGGCATGGCAGTTATGAGAGCCCCAGTCTGATTCCTAGTCCAGCGTCTCATGCAGGCCTGCTGTGGTCCCCTGGGTAATAAGACCCATGCCTGGCTTCATCCTGCAGCCCAACAGAGACCTGGGTGATTTTTCCGAGAACCCTCCAGCATGTTTCCCTCTGTGACATGTAAACACATCGCAGAGAATGCAAACTGCCCAACCAGAAGACAGAAATAATTCATATCTTTCCGGCTGGGGACCAGTGACTTGCTGTCCCCAGCTAGCACGAACTCTCGTGTCCTTTTCATTCATTCAGGCCTGAAAGCCGCGTTCCAGCCTGAAAGCCTGCATTAGTTCCCCCTCTGGGCAGCTGCTGTCTCCACTATCAAGCTGGATGGGTCCTTCGAGTTCCTTTCAGTTGAACTTCCTCATTTTGCAGACTTAGCCCCAGACAGGGCATGTGCTGTCTCGGGGGTCACAACTCAAGTTAGAGGCAGAGCCAAGTTTGAGACCAGTTACCTAGCGACCAGCCCCCTTCTCCTTCCAGCTGTGTGCAAATTAGCTTACAGCCTCTTCCTGAACAGTCAGGAATGAGAACAGAAAAATCCATGGTGGCAGAAACAGGTGTGATAGGGCTCAGGGAGGAGCTGGGACACTTTTCTTTCTTTTTCTTTCTTTCTTGCTTGCTTTCTTGCTTTCTCCCTCTCTCTTTTCTTTCTCTTTCTTTCTTTCTTTCTTTCTTTCTTTCTTTTCTTCTTTCTTCCTACAAATGGATGAGGCTGTCAAAACCACAGCATAAAACTCAAGACAACATATGCAAAGCCTGAACAGGCCACTAGGGTCCTGTGGGGAACGCGTATTTTTGCGGGCTGAGATGCTGAGAGCTGTCAACAGCTGCTTGCAGCTGCTCTGTGGCAAGACTCATGTGTGTGGTGGCCAGGCCGAGGAGACAGGAGGGGAGGAGAAACATTTCCCACCTTCCCAGCTACCACGCATGACACCAACTTGGGTCGTGGTCATGCAGCCTCTTGCGTTGTCTGGCATCTGTCCCGACTATACTATTCCCAGGAGCAGGGGTGAGGAACAGGCCAGCTGCGGTCTGAAACCGCTGTGTGAGAGGCAGTGGAGGGTAGGGGATGGAGCCCGACGAGTGACATCAGGAGAGCAGGATTGTATACTACCCGGCACTGGCACTCACCGAGTTACCTTGAGCGAATTGTTTAACCTCAGGCTTCTGTCTGAAGAACACAGGGATGCTAGTGCTTTGCGAACTCTCAAGTTCTTTACGGATGCGAGGTAAGGATTGTTAAGAGTGTAAATTGCAGGAAATGGAATGACCTAAGTTGAGTTGGTCATTCTTCTCTGGGCCCCCTCTTTCTCAGCTGGAGCAGAGAATCGATCAGTCCAGGGGTGTTTAGTGTCTACCCGTGATAGACACAGAAGCAGCAGAACCCAGGCTTGGGACTCAGGGTAGCTCTTCCCCTCTGGCTTCCCCGAGGATGTGCTGAGCACAAAGACGAGTTTGGGTGAGTCTGGTCCCTGGATCGCCCAGCCCCAGTCTCAACACAACTCTACCATAGAGAGAACTGAAAAAAACCCTGAAACCTTTCCAGGGCCTGCCTTGCTCCGGGGCAGTCCATGTGACATCGTTCTGGCCAATGTGTCAGGAGTAAGAGAAGTTTGCTAAGGAGTTTTTGGTAAATATTTGCTTTATGCTATGTGTAAGCCAGAAATGGATTTTGCCTGTAAAGAACATCCAGTTTTTTTTTTTTTTTATAATTTTTTTTCAACGTTTATTTATTTTGGGGACAGAGAGAGACAGAGCATGAATGGGGGAGGGGCAGAGAGAGAGGGAGACACAGAATCAGAAACAGGCTCCAGGCTCTGAGCCATCAGCCCAGAGCCTGACGCGGGGCTTGAACTCACGGACCGCGAGATCGTGACCTGGCTGAAGTCGGACGCTTAACGACTGCGCCACCCAGGCGCCCCAAAGAACATCCAGTTTTAAGGGGGAGCATATAATGTGTGTGTGTGTGTGTGTGTGTGTGTGTGTGTGTGTAATCTCTACACCCCACATGGGGCTCGAACTTACAACCTGGAGGTCAGGAGTGGCATGCCCTACTGACTGAGCCAGCCAGGTGCCCCTAATGTGTTCTTACATAACCACAAACCTAAGATAAGGCTTTGGCCTAAAACAGGCATAGTCAAGTGCTGTAGAATTTAAAAGGAGGACACTATTATTTCATCCTGTGTAGTCATCAGGGACTGCCTCATGGAGGAGGTGGCATTTGAGATGGATAGAACTTGAACAAGCAAGGTCGGGAGAATCAGACATGTTTCCCAGCGACAGACTCGCCAGCCCCAAACTTCCCCACTATTCTGAGCCACGTTGTAGGTAATCTAACCGTTCTCGCCAGGTGGAAAAATTATAACTTACAACTCCGGACATAATCAGATATTACATCTTGTACTCACAGAGCACTTTCTTCAGAGTCCTTTAAAGATACAATCTGAGGCACCTGGGCAGCTCAGTCGGTTGAGCGTCCGACTTCGGCTCAGGTCATGATCTCACAGTTCACGCGTTCGAGCCCCGCACTGGGCTCTGTGCTGACAGCTCAGAGCCTGGAGCCGGCTTTGGATTCTGTGTCTCCCTCTCTCTCTGCCCCTCCCCTGCTCATGCTCTGTCTCTCTCTCTCTCTCAGAAATAAACATTTAAAAAAAATTTAAAGATACAATCGAACTCATAGTGGGCAGGGGTGGATAAACAATAAAGAAGGGGGCTCACAGACATGAAGGGAGGTCTCGAGATTCTAGAGCTGTTTGGAAGGAGAGCCTGCTGATCAGCCTTGATACAATCTGAGGCACCTGGGCTTGGCCACATCAGCCTTCATGGAACCTTCCACCTTCATCTTTATCCACGTAGATGCACAGCCTCCCCTGCGTGTGCACTCACACATACCCTCTAGTTATGGCGGTGGGAGGGCTTTATCCAGTATGCATCATCTAACGAATTCCCATGCACAGTGAAGGTACATGAACTTTCTACAAGGAAGCTCTGTGCTTGGGGTTGGTTCACTATCTCTAATAGCAATTCATGGATGAGCCCAAGTAATTCGAGTGCTTTCCCTGGTGACCAGTGAATGCTTTTGTGAGATTCCTGGCTGAGCTTAGGGCTGGCATGTCAAATAGAAGCTAACCTGGTTTCCCAGGGACCACTCTTCAACCCCTCCGAAAAAGCTAACCTGGACAACCACGGGTGGAAAAATCTCCATCCATACATTCAATAGGATGGCTCGTGTAAAACAAACAAACAAAGCCCAGAAAGTAGTAAGTGATGATGAGGATGTGGAGAGATTAAGACCCTTGGGGACCCTAGTTGGGAATATAAAATGGTGCAGCTGTTGCGGAAAAAGGTATGATGATCCCTCAAAAAATTAAACATAGAATTACCATATGGCCCAGCGATTCCACGTCTGGATATATTCTCAAAAGAACTGAAGGCAGGGACCCAAAGAGGTACTTGGACGCCCACGTTCATAACAGCATCGTTTACAATAGCCAAAAATACAGAAACAACGCAGACGCTCCCTGACAGATGAACATATAAACAAAATGTGGCATACCCGTACAACGGAATATTATTCAGCCTTTAAAAGGAAGGAAATTCTGTCCCGTGCTACCACATGGATGAACATTAAGGACACGATGCTAAGTGACATAAGCCAGTCACAAAAGGACAAATATTGTATGATTCCACGTAAGGACGTAGAGTGGTCAAATTCAGACAGAAAGGAGAACAAGACTTTCCAGGGGGCTGGGGGCAGGAGGGAATGGTGTTTAATGGGTACAGCATTTCAGCTTTGCAAGACGAAAGGATTTCTGGAGATGGGTGGTGGTGGTGGTGGCCTAATGATTTGAACGCACTTAATGCCACTGAATTGTACACTTAAAAAATGGCTAAGATGATAAATTTAACGTGACATGCATTTGACCACAGTAAGAAAAATTATTCCTCTACAATGTCGGTTCCTTTTTAAAAAATCTACTCCTAGGAGAGCCCGGGTGGCTCAGTCGGTTAGGCATCCGACTTCAGCTCAGGTCATGATCTCGCAGTTTGTGAGTTCGAGTCCAGCATTAGGCTGGACAGCTCGGAGCCTGGAGCCTGCTTTGGATTCTGTGTCCCCCTAGCTCCCCCTAGCTCTCTGCCCCTCCCCCGCTCGCACTCTGTTTCTTTCATAAATAAATAAATAAATAAATAAATAAATAAATAAATAAATAAAAATTTTAAAAATCTACTCCTAAATGGTCCAGCTCAGCCGTGACCTAGTCTACCTTTTGGAGATCATTAATAGAACTCAAATCGCTAAATCTTGAATCAGAAAGCCCAGATTCAAATCTCGATTCTACTGCTTGTTAGCTGTTTGATCTTGTTCTTACTGAGCCTCAATTTCCTGGTCTTTGGTCAAATATAAGATCAATTTTGACTATTTCCTCAGGCAGATGTGAAGATCCAATGAGATAATTTATGCATGTGGCGAGCAAACTGCAGAACACGAAACAAACATGAGAGATTTTTTTTCCAGAGAACAATGAGGTTCTCTCTGGGGCCTACTGCAATATTTTCCAACTTTTCTTGCCAAAAAGTTCCTTCGATCACACCTAAATTCCTTCTCATCCAGCTTCAGCCAGCTTGGACCTAACCTTTCCGTTGGGACATCTCCAAATTCCTGGTTTAGAGATCCTTCCATCTGGCGGGTGTCAAAGAGGACAGTAGGAACCATTAACAGAACCATTTGGAACCGGTAACTTTTGGGGCCCGAGGACAGAGTTCTTCTCCAGGTCCGATTTGGCTTGCAAATTCCTGGCTGTCATAGCAACCCCAAAAGCAAAGGAGGACTGTTTCGCATCATCTTTGACAGCAGCCTGGGCTGGGAGTGCACTCAGGTTGGCCCAAGTAAACAGCGTTCAGTGGTAACCACTCTGTGCCCCTCTCTCTGGGCAGAGGGGTGGGGGGAGGCAGGGAGCTGGCCAGCCTCAAGCCCTCTGGCCGCACTGCTTCCCTCCTGGTGTCACCCAGCTCCCCATCCGCTTCTCATCTCCCAGCGGCTTGGCCAGATCCAGAGCGGGGAGGGGTTTCCGGAAGAGGCCCACCTGGGAGATGAAATTAACACCACCACGGGAGCAACGCAGGCACCTTGCGTCAAGATGTAGGAGGATGACTTGGGGAGGAGGTGGTCGATGGCACTTTCACGGTGTTTCAAGCGTCCCCGTTAATTTCACAGTTGACCTCGGCTGCCACCACTCCAGTGTTTGCAACCGGGCCCATTTGTCTCTAGGGCTGATCTAAAAATGTTGAAGATCTTAAAAAAGAAAAAAAACAAAGTAACTAGCTTCACAATATGAAAAGAAAACATGAAAACAAAATTAAGCTACCTCACTAAATCTACAAAGACGTTATTATGCCATTTTAATGGTTACATTTATCACGCGATTTTTACCTACCCAGAGAACAATTCACAGGCTAGTTTTTCCTCATGGGCACAATTCCTGAGTGGGTACGATAACTGCCGAGGAATCATTGTTAGGCCAAATTAGAAAAGTAAAACTAACGGGTGCCTGGGTGGCTCAGTCGGTTGAGCATCTGACTTCGGCTCAGGTCATGATCTCGCGGTCCCTGAGTTCGAGCCCCGCATCGGGCTCTGTGCTGACAGCTCAGAGCCTGGAGCCTATTTTGGATTCTGTGTCTCCCTCTCTCTCTGACCCTCCCCCATTCATGCTCTGTCTCTCTCTGTCGCAAAAATAAATAAATGTTAAAAAAAATTTTTTTTTAAATACTGCAAGATTTTTGTAGTTAAAAAAGTTAGATTTGCGGTATGTTTTAATATGCTTCATAGAAAGTGGTCTGAGGGTTCTAAAAGGCCTATGGAGGCCTCAAAATGTTCCTGCTTATTGCTTATAAGTTGATTTCTTTTTCCTTTCTCTTTCTCTTACTCTTGTTTCTTTTCTTCTTCCTCCTTCTCTCCCTCCTCCTTTCCCTTTCTTTTCCCCCTTCCCTTCCCTTCCCTTCCCTTCCTCCTTTCCTTCCCTTCCCTTCCTCCTTGCTCCCTTCCTTCCTCTTTTCTTTCTCCTCTTTTCTTCCTTCCTCCTCTTTTCTTTCTTCCTCTTTTCCTTTCTACCACAGAGCACAGTACTATTGCTCCCTGATACTGAAGCAGTATGAAATCGTACAGAGGATCTATGAACTCAGACAGCTTGTGTTCTCATCCTAGGAACCTAGATACATTGCCTGGTCCTCTGCTACCCATGTATCCACTTATAAACCAGTAACCGTTGCTTCTAAGACTTCTTGCGCCAGTTAGACTAAAGCGTTGGACAAAATTGAGTTGTTCTTAATACCGATATAAACACCCACCCCATTTCGCTCGTCATCACCAAACAGTAATATGTCTTCTAGCCACTGGAATATCCCTCCTCTAAGATGCGCAGAAGCCATGTCTATGTTTCTAGTTCTTTCTGTATTCAGGCAAGTGCGGTATCCTGTCCAAAAGTCAATGTTGTTAAACCTATTTGATTATCATGTTTCTCCTCTCCGTGGGTGATGTTCAACATTACTGTGCACGTGTCAACTAATTCTGGAGACTTTCTGTCGTGTTCAGTATCATCTCTTTAGGTGCTGGATCATGCGGGGGGCTCAGGGGCCTCTCAGAGGAGGACTCAGGGAAGTTGGGGGACTCCAACGAGCCTAGACAGTAATTGCTGAAATTTGTCAATGTGGAACAGTGCAGAAGATGTACTCTTAGAATAGAAATATTCCAATGTTGGGGCGCCTGGGTGGCTCAGTCGGTTAAGTATCCGACTTCGGCTCAGGTCATGATCTCACAGTCTGTGGGTTCAAGCCCCGCATCGGGCTCTGTGCTGACAGCTCACAGCCTGGAGCCTGCTTCCGATTCTGTGTCTCCCTCTCTCTCTGTCCCTCCCCTGCTCATGCTCTGTCTCTCTCTGTCGCAAAAATAAATAAAAACATTAAAAAAAAAAAAAAGAAATATTCCAATGTTTAGTAATGAGCATCCCAACTGAATATCAGCCTTCCTCACCCCATCGTAATCCATTATTAATTTCTGCATTTACTCTGTCTGTCAACACTTAATTTTGACCCGCTTCTTGTGTAAAGCAACAGGTTAGACACAATGGGGGATATTAAGAAGAATAAAGAAACATGCCCTAAGGAAACAGCTGGTCTAGTAAGAGAGCTATGGCATATGAACAAATGGCCTCAGTGAGAGTGCAAGAAAAATGTCATAAGAAAAGTATACTTGACTTGGGGGTCAAGAGCGTGAAGTCACATCAGGCTAGAGAGATCATGGAAGACTTCACAGAGAAGGTAACTTCTGAGCTGGGGCCTTGAAGGATGGGTAACATTACAATACATGAATAAGAAAGACATGGCCAGGGCAGAGAGGCTCAGAGGAGGTGGAATAGAATTTTGGAGGGTCCACAAGTGGTGACATTTGGGGTGCATAAGACCCCAAATGTGTACAGGTAGCCCAATGGAGTGGCATTGGGCCAAATCACTGGGAAAATGTCTAGGCTTTACTCAGTAGGCACAGGAAGCTGTTAGTTTTTGACCCAGGGAGCAACATAGTCCTCACGAAGTTTGATCAGATTCACATGTATACACCTTAAAGGAAGGCAGTGGGATTGGAAATGGTTGAGGAGAGGGGGTAGAGTGCGCTGGGACCAACTGGGGATGGAAAGTTCCCCTTCAAGGCATTCAGTGTCCCAGGTGAGAGGTAAAGAGGGCTGAGCTGGGACAGAGGCAGTATGTCTAAGGAAGACATGACGAGTCTCAACCCGTGAATTGACAGTCGAGAGATGTGGTGATTGATTAGAAGAGCAGGAGTATGGGAAGGGAGAGAGAGAAGTCAACTGCAACGTTGGTCTCAAGCCAGGACAACAAGAAGGGTTACCATTCTTCTTTTTTTAATGTTTACTTATTTTGAGAGAGAGAGGGAGAGAGAGAGAGAATGAGGGGGAAGGGGCAGAGAGAGGGAGAGAGAGAGAGAACCC
Organism: Leopardus geoffroyi; assembly: GCF_018350155.1. NCBI lineage: Eukaryota > Metazoa > Chordata > Mammalia > Carnivora > Felidae > Leopardus > Leopardus geoffroyi. Next base: position 20,199,764 of record NC_059329.1, read on the forward strand.
CAAGCAGACTCTGCATGTCAGCATAGAGCCCAACACGGGGCTCGAACTTTTCGAACCGTGAGATCATGACCTAAGCCGAAATCAAGAGTCGGACGTTCAACCAACTGAGCCACCCAGGCGCCCCAAGAAGAATTACCATCTAAGATCAGAAAGAAACAAAGAAGCCAGGAGAAGGAGCTGCTTGAGAGGAGGACCCAGTGAATGCATTTACGTTGAGCTTGAGTAATGAAAAGGACGCCCTGCTGGGATGTGCGCTGGTCTTCTAGCTTCAACGTGGATTATTAGTTATCTGCACCAGGAGGGACCCGAGCTGCCCCCTGGGGCAAGACTGCTAACAGACAGTGAAAACTAATGAGCAAACCGGGTGGTTAAGGACACTGAGATCTCCGGGCACCATCAGGGCAAAGGGGAAGGCCAGAGGGTGGGGCACGGTGGAACAGCAGGTTGAACCAAACTTTCGGAGTTGAAATCTTCTAGATCAGACTTTCAAATCTAGCAACTTGATGATAAGTCCTGGTGCAGCGGTTCCCTCACCCGGCGATACAGCAGAGTCACAGGAGAGCTTTTAGTAGGACATATTCTTGTGATCCCCACCCCCCACCCCGGACTCCAGTTCTCAGGCGTTAGTCTGGTGGGATTAACGGCTCTCATCTCTGCTTAGCCTGGGTCCTGGTTGGTTGCCGCAGAGCTGATCCTGTAGGTGAGAACCTGATGTTCCTGGCCTCCTCCTCCTCCTCCCCTTCCTCGTCCTTCTGAGTGGAGAGAAGACAGCCACATCGAGGGTCTGGTCCTCAGGTTGGCAAGAGTTCTGCAGAGAGGTGAAGGTGAGCATCCTGCCAGGGAGCCCTTGGCAGAGAAGTGACAGCGATGTCCTAGCTGTGGACCGACCACCAAAGGGCAGAGCGGAAAGAAGAAAACCAGGTACAAGCACTGTGCGTCCTGCTGTGTGCCGATCCCCTCACACCGCCTTCCTTCTCGAAGACAGCCTAAGCTCCATGAGGGCGAGAATTTCTTAAAAATCCCTCTATGGCACATTTCCAACCTAGAAAAGAAGAAGAGAGACGGTAGTGTGATGTGCCCCCATAGCTCCTCTGATCTCCTATTTTGCAATCCAACAGCCCCTGGTGATAAGAATAGTCCCTGAGGATGGGAAGGAGGGATCAAGAAAGAATCATCAGTTTACCCTAATTCCTCTTTTAGACACAGAGGCCGTCATAAACGTTGCTCTTTCAAAATGCCACCAAGTCTCCGAGCAACATCTACAGACTCTAACAAAAAGAAATACACAAGAAGCTCTTGTTAGACCAGTTAGAATCAGAAGGGCTGCAATCTGAGTTTACGAGTGTACTTTCTGCATTCAGCAGCCTGGTCCGAATCATAAACAAATGATAGTTCTGCTCCGGAGGGCGAGGCTCTGGAGAGCAGAAATATGTGCATGGTTCAAGGGGCTCAGGGCAGTAGGTAGGAGCTAGTGAGCCTGGGTGGTCTCCAACTGGAAGACTGAAAAAAATTGTTTTCGTGTTTTATTTATTTTTGAGAGAGAGCGCGCACAAGCAGGGGAAGGGCGGAGAGAGAGGGAGACAGAGGACCCGAAGCGGGCTCCATGCTGACAGCAGTGAGCCCGATGTGGGGCTCGAATTCATGAACCGTGAGATCATGACCTGAGCCAGAGTCCGAAGTTCAACGGACTGAGCCACCCAGGTGCCCCATCAACTGGAATATTTTCCCTCCTCTACTCTTCCCTCTCATGGAAATCTCTCTGTTCTAAGGCCACTGCACACCCCTCCCCTGGCCTGCCCCTTCTATAGCCCCACTTCCATACCCAATTATGGAGCAGAAAAACTAAACTGAGCAAAAGAATTTGGGGAAAACTCAAGTATTCATAAATCCCCTTAAACCCGCTAGTCTTCTGGGGATGGGGAGTGGGAGAGGCTGGAGACTCATGGCTGGTGGAAATATATGCAAAGGAAAAGGGCTGCGGAAAAGGCTGGAAGGAACTGTGGCTGCAGAGGGAAGCTACTGCAGAGGGCGTGTCCTCTTTTAGATGCCATCCAAGGAGTTCCGGTCCCCCGGGTGCCGAAAGGGCCCCAGTCAAGTGTGGAAGCTTCTGGGCAGTGACTTGATCACCAAGATGTCATGAACAATATCACAGTAAGCTGCTAACATTATGGTGCCTTTTATTCATTTAGTTTAAATGTTCATTTATTTTGAGAGAGAGAGAGAGAGAGGGAGGGTGTGCACGCACAGGGGAGGGGCGCGGAGAGAGGGAGAGAGAGAATCCCAAGGAGGCTCCATTCAGCACGAAATCACGACCTTAGCCCAAATCAAGAGTCAGACACTGCCACTCAGGCGCCCCTACAGTGCCTTCAGGATGGGAGACTTAAGCCTCTTGGGTTATGGGAACCACAGAATAAATATGGGACATCTTGAGGGAATTCAAATTTACCCAAGATTTTTTTTTTGTTTTTGGTGGTGGTGGGGGGACCATTATTTTTCATATTGAAATAATCTTGGATATCTGATGGAATAGCATGCAAAACTTTCATGAATTTATGAAGCTACACCCAAGAATTAAAGTGTCCCCTCCAAATGAATCAATCAATGAGTGGATGAAGTGTCCCAATTGTCGAGGTCTTTTTGGAGAGTTGTTTTCTTTCTTCTGCCTTCAGGGGTATTCGGGGAAAGTTTTGACAGGCACTGCCCAGACGTTTCACGGGACAGGTGAGGTACTATGAGTTTGCGGGTGTCTGTCCATCTGACGCGTCAGTTCGCGTCTCCTGCCAGCCTGTGAAGTTGGCGGTTTTGGGGTCTCCAGGGATGTTCTCACCCTTTCCTCTCTCCGAGCCTTTGTTCAAACTGTCACTGACGTCTGGACAAGCTCTCGCTTCTTGACAGCCACATCCCATTCTCTTCCTCTCCTCATAATGCAATCCAAGGCCCTTTGGTTCAGGAGCCCTTCTCCAAGTTAAGAGAATCGGCCCTCAGAAGAGAATCTGTTAGGGAATGAACAAATCACGGGGACCTAAGGTAGAGCACAGGCAACGCAGTCAACGGTCCCGGGACGGCGTTGTGCGGTGACAGGCAGTAGCTGCACTCGGGGTGAGCGTAACGCAGACTCGGTGAATCACTGTGTGGCACGTATACGTCAATCAGTCCATCAATCAAAATTCAAAAAAATAAATCGAATGAGAAAGAGAGGAGCTGAAGGCAGGGCCAGGCTGCAACGCCAAAAACGATTCTGCTACTAAATATTTGCCTCCTTTGGTACACGACTTTACAGCGTTTCCAACTGTCAGAGGCATGTCTTATTTAGAAATCATTACGGGGCGCCTGGCTGGCTTCATCAGTTAAGAGTCAGACTCTTGCTCTCAGCTCAGGCCTTGATCTCCGGGTCGTGAGTTCAAGCTCCACGTTGGGCTCTGCTGGGCTTGGAGCCCACTTCACAGCAACAACAAAAAGATATCACTACAACCCTAAGAGGTATAGAGGTCAAGGCTTTTTTTGTTAATATTTTTTAATATTGATTACATATTACAATAATATTTTGCATACATCAGGTTAAATAAAATCTATTATTTTGGGGTCCGCCTGACGTCGGCTCAGGTCATGATCTCGCGGTTCGTAGGTTCGAGCCCCGCGTCTGGCTCTGTGCTGACAGCTCAGAGCCTGGAGCCTGCTCTGGATTCTGTGTCTGCCTCTCTCTCTGACCCTCCCCGCTCTCTCGCACTCTCCTTCTCTCAAAACTAAATAAACATTAAAACATTTTTAATAAAAATATACTTTTTATTTTACTTATTATTTATTTGAAAGAGACAGAGGGTGCAAGTGAACAGGGGCAGAGAGACAGAGAAGCGGGGCTCACCCGAACCAGGGCTCATGCTCACCCGATGTGGGACTCGAACTAACAAACTGTGAGATAATGACGTGAGCCAAAGTCAGATGCTTAACGACTGAGCCATCCAGGTGCACAAATAAAATACATTATCATTTTCACTGTTTTACCTCATTTAATGTGACTACTAGAATTTTTTTTAATATTTATTTTTGAGAGAGAAAGAGAGTGTGTGTGTGCAGGAGCGGGATGGGGGCAGAGAGAGAGAGGGACAGAGGATCCAAAGCAGGCTCTGCGCTGACAGCAATGAGCCCGATGTGGGACTCGAACTCAGAAATCCCGAGATCATGACCTGAGCCAGAGTCAGATGCTCAACTGACTGAGCTACCCAGGCACCCCGAGGATTATTTTTCATCCTCATCTACCAGTTAGGCAAGGAAGCTTTACAGACTTTAAGTAACTTGCCCACAATGACACAACTGTTAAGGGGTTCTTTCCACTCTGTTATGAAAAATGATCCAAAATTTGGAAATAAAGCAAGAGGGTGACTGCGTGTCCTCTAATGTCATCGTGGGGCATTGTTAAAAGGGTTTACGTAGTTCTTCTGGCCGGGCTAGCTTCCTGGGTTGCGATCTGCACAGTCACCCAGAACCCTGCACGTTAAACCACTAACTTGGTTTAATGCTCTCCTATTGCTGTCGTGACATTCTTCATAATTTTTGAACACGGGGCCCTGAATTTTTATTTGCGCTGCGCCCAGCAAATTAGTCTGTCTCTAGGAGAATAAACTGATGTTTGATTTTGTTATTCACAACTAATTCAGGGCTCGGGCTCTGCGAAGTTACATGTTACCTTGTAGATGGGAGTCCAACCCGTAACATGTATCTATCTGTAGAGGTACAAATAATTTCTGTCCTTTGGAAAAGATAACTCATGCTTTTATTCCCTTCCCCCTCCAAAGCCCCCGTGGAACATTAATTAGATTTGTCTCTAATTAAAAAAAAAAAACACTAATTTTGGTGAGCCTGTCCCTATGGGTTATATAAACCCCACTTCCTCGGCTGCTCTTGGGGTCAGTGTTTCCACCTCACTGATGCCTTCGTGTTTTTAAGTATTTTGTGAATTACACGTTGACAACTCCATACTCCAAGCTCCTTCCATTATATCATGCAACCAAAGTCACTCTTTGCTCTGCACTCTGCTGGCCAGGAACACACCCTGAATTCCTTTTGTGCATTTTGGGTGCACCTGTTAATTTCTGTCCTGTCACCCTTTCTATCCCATCAATTCTTTTAAACTTGTATTTGCCTTTTTTTTTTTTTAATAGATGATGTATTCACTTGGTTCAAATTCAAAAAGTGAAAAGGGTAAGGGGGTCCTGGGTGACTCAGTTGGTTGTGTCTGACTTCGGGTCAGGTCATGATCTCACGGTTTGTGGGTTCAAGCCCCTATTGGGCTCATCGTTGACAGTGCAGTGCCTGCTTGGAATTCTCTCTCTCCCCTCCTCCCCCGCTTGCACTCTCTCTCTCAAAAATAAACTTTAAAAAAAAGTTCAAAAGGGTGTATAGGAAACATTTTACCTCCTACACTATCCCAGACACCCAGTTTTCCTCTCCAAAGACAACTTCTATAACTTCCAGTGCTATTTTCTACATATATCATCCAATGTGTTTATACATATTATCTGTTTTTAATTTTTTTTTAATATTTATTTTTGAGAGAGAGACAGAGTGCGAGCAAGGGAAAGGCAGAGAGAGAGAGAGAGATACAGAATCCAAAGGAAGCTCCAGGCTCTGAGCTGTCAGTACAGAGCCTGATGCTGGGCTCGAACTCATGAACCGTGAGATCATGACCTGAGCTGAATTCAGACGCTTAACTGACCGGACCACTCAAGTGCCCCTTGTTTGCTTTTTTTCAAAAAATTGCAGAATATTCTACACACTATCCTGCAACTTGGTTTTTTCATCTAACGATATAACCTGGAGATTATTCCATTTTAATGCATGAAGAACTCCCTCGTTGTTGTGTATGGCTATGTATTTATTATTCCACTGGATAAATTTAGTCATTTATCTTACCATTCTCTTATCAATAGATATCTAGGTTGTTTCTAATTGTCTGAAATAGCAGGCAATGGTGCATTAAATAACTATGTACATATATCATCTTGTACATCTATAAATTCCCAGAAGTGAAGATGATTGGTCAAAGGACATATGCATTTATTATTTTTGAAGAGTTTGAGGAATTATTCTGCATAAAGGTTGTATCAGTTTATACTCCTATGTAAGCCCTTGTTAACACTACAGCAATGTGTTGTGAAATTTTTGAACTTTGAGAAGGGGCATATTATCTCATTGTAATTTTCACTTGTAATTTTTTAATTAATAATGAAATGATGCATTCCTTTCATGTATTTCTTTTGGGGATAACTGCGTGCTCACATCCTCTGCCAATTTTTCTATGCGTTTGCTAATCTAAGATATAAGTTGCAAATACTGTTTTCCCTGGAAAACAGTATTTTTTTTAATGCTTGTTTATTTGAGAGAAAGTGAGAGAGAAAAAGAGAGAAGGGGCAGAGAGAAAGGAGAGGGAGGATCCCAAGCAGGCTCCACACTGTCAACATGAAGCCCAATGCGGGATTTGAACTTACGAACCATGAGATCATGACCTGAGTGGAAATCAAGAATCAGACGCTTAACTGACTAAGCCACCCAGGGGCCTCAGAAACAATAGATCTTTTTAAACTTTATTCATGGTGATTTACACTACGTGGACTTTTTATTTGATGTTGTTGGATTTGCCAATCTTTTCTTCTATGGCTTCTGGCTTTGTGTCATAGTTAGAAAGGTCTTTCCTAATTGAGATTACAAAAGAACTCTCCTAGATTTCTTTCTGTAAGTTTATGGTCCTATGTTTCATATGTAAATCTTTGGTTCATTAAGAATTTATTCTGATGTGAGGTGTGAAGTTTGATTCCAGCTCGATTTTTTTTCTCCAAATGGTTACCTTATTGTTCCTGAGCCCTCTTTCGAATAATCTTTAAATAATCCACCCAGGGGCGCCTGGGTGGCGCAGTTGGTTAAGCATGCGACTTCAGCCAGGTCACGATCTCGCGGTCCAGGAGTTCGAGCCCCGCGTCAGGCTCTGGGCTGATGGCTCAGAGCCTGGAGCCTGTTTCCGATTCTGTGTCTCCCTCTCTCTCTGCCCCTCCCCCATTCATGCTCTGTCTCTCTCTGTCCCAAAAATAAATAAACGTTGAAAAAAAAATTTTTTTTAAATAATCCACCCAATAGAGTCCTCAGCTTGATTCTACGCTAATTTGTCTTATGTATTAGTGTTTGCTTTTTTTTTAATTTCCTCATCTAGTCCACGATCTGTCTATTCATTGTATGAGAACTGCATGATTTATGTTAATGTAGCTTCAAAATGTATTTAAAATACAGCAAAATATATTTAAATTGTAGCAAAATGTATTTCTGCTGAGGCTTGTGCTCCCCTCATTACATTTCTTTTAAACATTTCCAGGAGATTCCTGCATGGTTCTTTCCCCACATCAACTCTGGGGTCAGTTTGTTTTTAAAAATCTTGGTATTTCATTGAGAGTGCATTAAATTTACAGATGTGTTGGGGAGAACAGATTTCTTTATTTTTATTAAAAAATTTTTTTCTTTGGGGCGCCTGGGTGGCGTAGTCGGTTAAGCGTCCGACTTCAGCCAGGTCACGATCTTGCGGTCCGTGAGTTCGAGCCCCGCGTCGGGCTCTGGGCGATGGCTCAGAGCCTGGAGCCTGTTTCCGATTCTGTGTCTCCCTCTCTCTCTGCCCCTCCCCCGTTCATGCTCTCTCTCTGTCCCAAAAATAAATAAACGTTGAAAAAAAAATTAAAAAAAAAAATTTTTTTTCTTTAACATTTGTTTTTGAGAGACAGAGAGAGAGAGACACAGAGCATGAGCAGGGATGGGGCAGAGAGAGGGGGAGCCACAGAATCCGAAGCAGGCTCCAGGCTCTGAGTTGTCAGCACAGAGCCCGATGCGGGGCTAAAACCCACGAACTGCGGGCTGAAGTTGGATGCTTTTAACTGACTGAGCCACACGGGTGCCCTGAGAACTGATTTCTTAATAGTGCAATCTTGTCTGTTTACCAAAGAACATGATAAGCCTCTTCATTTTGTCAGGTTTTCTGTTCAGTTTAGTTTCAGTATTGTATTGTATTGTATTGTATTGTATTGTATTGTATTGTATTGTACTGTATTGTATTGCATTGTATTGTGTGTATTGTAATTTAATTTTAGAGAGAGAGCACAAGTGGGAGAGAAGGGCAGAGAGAGAGAGAACCCAAGCAGGCTCCACACTCAGCACCCAGCCCCATATGGAGCTCAATCTCTCCCCCCCACCCCCGACCCTGGGACCATGACCTTGGCAAGAGCCAGATGTTCAACCGGCTGAGCCACCCAGGCGCCCTAGTTTGTATTTGAACATTTTATTCGCCTCTCATAATTCTTAAGTTTATTTCCAGGTATTGTTACGTGTTTTTTTTAACTGTTATTAAACAGCCCTTTTGGGGGGCGCCTGAGTGGCTCAGTTGGTTGAGTGTCCGACTTCTGCTCAGGTTATGATCTCGCGGTTTGTGAGTTCAAGCCCCACGTCAGGCTCTGTGCTGACAGCTCAGAGCCTGGAGCCTGTTTCAGATTCTGTGTCTCCCTCTCTCTCTGCCCCTCCCCCATTCATACTCTGTCTCTCTCTCTGTCTCAAAAATAAATAAACGTTAAAAAAAAAACAGGCCTTTTTTTCCGTTCTATCTTATGCTTATTTGTGTATATGAAAGTTACTGATGTCTCTTATAATTGTGCATGAGCCAGATTACGGAATTTCCTTAACCCTAACACCTCACACCCAGCACCTGAGCTAACAGATTGGTGCCTGAACGACCCTTTATGTGCCCTCTGGGGGGCTTCTTAGAGTGTAGTGACAGCTGGCACTAAGGGAGAATTTTGTCTATCTTTCCAGGATGAAGTAGATTGTTAATAATTTCTTGCCAGACTGGTTCATTCCCAGGGACTTTTTAAATGATGCTTAAAATATTGAACATCCTGCTTGTGCCCCTGACATCACCACCAGGCCACTGTGAGCACACGTGCACACACACACACACGCACACACACACACACACACACACCTTGTCACCCTCCAGCCTTCAGCCACTGCCGATAAAATGCCCCAGTGCTTAGTAGCATATTTGACTAGAAACCATGGGCTTCCCTTGAACCATTTTGCTCTGTGTATTTTAATTATAATTAAAGTGATTTCTCTACACCGAGCAACTCTTGGAAGAAACCCCAGGAATTATCATCATCTCCTTAGGCTTTGTTTCAATTCTGGTCTTTATTTCTTTGTTTGCTTTTTTCTAGCTTTATTACGAGGTTATTGACATATAACATAGCTAAGTTTAAGGTCAGGGAGGAGTCAAGGTGGCGGAACAGCATGGAAGTTTGTGTGTCTAGCGTCTAAGTTTGAGGTATACAATGTGATGATTAGATACATGTATCTATTGCAAAATTATGCCACAATAAGGTTAGTTAACACCTCTGTCCCCTCACAAATTATGGGGTGTGTGTGTGTGTGTGTGTGTGTGTGTGTGTGTGGTGATAACATTTAAGATTTATTCTCGAAGCAACTTTCAAGTACATATGTGCGTTAGATCTCCAGATCTCGTTTATCTCATAGCTGGGAGTTTGCACCCTCTGACCAACATCTCCCCATTTCCCCCACCCCCAGCCCCTGGTAACCACCCCTCTACTCCAGTTCTTTACCAGTTTGGCGTCTTTGAAAGCCATCTCTTAGTGCCAGATCTAGAGCTTCCAAATGGCCTGCGGAGACCTGCCTGGGTAAGAAAGCTGAGAAGTGATGACTTTTGCTTTGTCTTAAACCCTGAAATAATTCTTGGGGTGCCTGGGTGGCTCAGTTGGTTAGGCAACCGACTTCAGCTCACGATCTCATGGTTTATGGGTTCGAGCCCTGCATTGGGCTCTGGGCTGACAGCTTGGAGCCTGGAGCCTACTTCCAAGTCTGTGTCTCCCACTCTCTCTGCCCCTCCCCTGCTCATGCTCTGTCTCTGTCTCTCAAAAATAAATAAATGTAAAAAATTAAAAAAAAAAAACCTGAAATAATTCTCAAAGGGAGTAACCAGGCGAAGAAGGTAATCCTCACCCAGTCCGTCTGGGATCCGGGTCTCAATTTAACTTCAAGTGGGGTGTAAAGAGGTGGGGGAGGGAAGAGCCCCTGCACAGTATTGCTGCTCCGTGGAAGTTTCACACAGGAATCATTGCAGCAGGACAAAGGGGATGATGCAGCTCCGCCCTAGATCGGACGGTTTTGTGGGTTTCTTTTTTTAAAACAACATTAGTGGTTACTCTGTAAATTTCCAGAAAGTCAGCTCCGCGGGTTGGAGGATCTCAACGTAGCATCCTTGGAATTGGGCTAACATTCTAAAGAGTAAAAAGAAATCGTAGCATGTGACCTAAATATCCACAGCATGCCCTCTCCCTGGCAATATTTCACACCTCAAAATGAAAACACAAGAGCTCATTGGGATTGCCAGAAAAGGCCACAGCGGCTTTTCACACTTCTTTTGCCAGCAAGGTAACACTCTAATTTGGGTCTCTGACTTCCTCTGGCTCTGGAGGCAGAGGTGGGGTTACGTGTTGGGTTGTTCTGCCTGCTTCTCTGGTGGGTATCGGCTCAAGAGGGTGGTTTGACTCCCTCTTTTTTTCCCTCAAGGACTCTGGAGGATCTGGGGCTCACCCTGCAGCCTCAGGGAGCAAAACTGGATACAGGATTTCAAGGTGACTTTGCCCATCCCTTTTCTCACACCCCGTCCTCTTTTTGCTAAAGGTCTCACTAAGCAAAGAGAAGAACAGTCCAAGTTTCAAAGTTCAAGGAAAACTCCCGGTTAAGTCTGCAAGCTTTTCTTCGGTTTGAATCTCGTTAGCTCCTGGTTATGGGGTTTGGGGTTCTTTTTACGGTTTCTTGCACCACAGAGCTGTGGGGGACGGGAGTACACGGAAGACCTTGCCCCCTGCTGGTCTGGCCGCAGTCTGACTCTTGATTTCTGCTCAGGTCATGATCCCAGGGTCAAGTGGCAGAACCCCGCATGGGCTCTGTTCTGAGTGTGAAGGCTGCTTGGGACTCTCTCTTTCCTTCTTCCCCTGTCCCCTACTGACACTCTAAGAAATAAATAGATAGATAGATAGATAGATAGATAGATAGATAGATAGATAGATACGGACGCCTGGGTGGCTCAGCTCGTTAAGCGTCCAACTTCAGCTCAAGTCATGATTTCACAGTTCGTGAGTTCAAGCCCCACGTCGGGCTCTCTGCTGTCAGCTCGGAGCCCATTTCAGATCCTCTTTCTCTCTTTCTCTCCCTCTCAAAATAAATAAATGAAAAACATTAAAAACAATCAAAAGAAAGAAGAAAGGAAGGAAGAAAAAGCAAGCCCAGAAGAGGGGGGGGGGGGAGGAATGTGATTGATAGCTTATGAACTGGCCTCTGTGCAAAAGTGCTTAACAACTAGACATGCTTCATCAAAAAATACCAGCCTAGGGGGTGCCTGGGTGGCTCAGTTGGATAAATGTCCAACTCTTGATATTGGCTTGGGTCACGATCTTGTGGTTCGTGGGTTCCAGCCCTGCGTTGGGCTCTGTGCTGACAGTGCGGTGACTGCTTGGGATTCTGTCTCTCTCTCTCTGCACCTCCCCCCACTCACACGCATGCATGACTTCATCCCCCTATATCTGGAATGTTTTCTCCAATTGCAACATAGGAGGTCAAGTCCCTGGATCCCTTGAATCTCGGTGTGCTGCTCAAATTGCCTTGGGCTTCATTCCAGTCTCGTGAGGAGGTGGGTGATGGAGAAGGATTTGGGTGGGAGGGAGGACGTGGGGGCAGTTTCCTCCCAAGGCGCTACGGGAGCTCCTAATAACGCGCTGCTTAGTGAGGTTCTTGCATCTACCAAGCGACAGAAGGGCAAAAGGCATTCATAAATGTGATTATGGGGGCGCCTGGGAGGCTCAGTCCTTGAATGTCCGGCTCTCGATTTCAGCTCAGGTCATGAGCTCACAGCTCATGGGATCGAACCCTGAGTCAGGCTCTGTGCAGACAGCGTGGAGCTGGCTGGGGGTTCTCTCTCTCCCCCCACCCTCTCTGCCCCTCCCCTGCTGGCACTCTCTCTCTTAAAAGAAATAAACTTTACAAAATGGGATTATGATGTGGGTGATATTTTCAAAAGTGATAATCTGCTAGAAGGAAGAAGTACCTGCTAGGAGGTGACTGTGTTAGATCGCGTGCATCAGCCAACACCATGGGGCCAAAGGCCAATGCCATGCAGCCTTCGGTGGCTGGTACAGAGATGGCTCCGATGAGCTATGCAAACCTGGGGGGCTCTTCCAGTGGCTTGATGTCCTCGTTTGGAGTGCTTCCCCACCCGGCATTCCCAAACATTTCCATCTCCTTTCCTTGCCCTGCCTCTCCCTCCACGCCATGCTCCGGCAAATGAACTTTGCTCTGTTCCAAGTACATGCCCCAGGCTTTCCCACTTTTCTGCCCTTGCTCAAATTCTTTGCTCCATCTGGAATGTCCTTCTGTCTCCTTCTTTGCCAAATTTCTAAATATTACTGATCCTTAAGGCCTTGTGCAAAGTCCTCTCTGTCTGTTCAGCTGGAAATGGTCATAGCACATTTTCTATTTCCTTTTGGTGGAACATTCCTTACTTCTCCTTGTAGACATACTGTATTCTCAGTCTGTAACACGTGACTTTGAATGCAATAGCCATTTACTCTTTTGCTGAATGAATGAATGAATGAATGAACCAATCCTGACAGAATACTGGATTGTGTGTAGGGCTAGGTTGACAGATTGTCCCAGGAGAATTCTATTTGTTCATTTACGAAGCACCTACTAGGTTCCAGTTCCTCTGCCAGGATTTATTATCAAATCTCTTCTGTTTTAGAATGGTCTCTAACAAACAAATATGCATAACAGAGGGCTCCCAATCTCCAAGAGAAATACATCAAACCAAAGTGAAAAATAAATAAGTTTTGTGTGTTGGCTGAAGGGGGAAAGGGTACCTGGGTAGAGGTTGCAATTAGGAAAAAGACTGCCCAGGTCTGACAAAAACAGGGAAAGAAGGAATGACTTTAAAAAGATAGGTTTGGGGGCGCCTGGGTGGCTTAGTCAGTTAACAGTCCGACTCTTGGCTTCAGCTCAGGTCATGATCTCAAGGTTGATGACTTGGAGCCCTGCATCGGGCTCCAAGCTGACAGTGTGGAGCCTGCTTGGGATTCTCTCTCTCTGTCTCTCTCTCTCTGCCCTTCCCCTGCTCATGCTCTCTCTCTAAATAAATAAATAAAAAAGAACAAAAAAAGATGGGCTTTGGATTGGGGTTGACAATACCAGTGGGCACCAGCCAGAACACACACTTGATGGTATGACCCCTCAGGGTAATGAAGGATGTGTCTCATGGACCATCCATTCAGCCTATAAGCATCTACCGAGAAGCAGCTGGAGCCAGGGGTTGGGGTAACAAACATCAAAATGACGTATTTTCTGTACTTGAGATGCTCACTGTCCAGGTAAGAGACAAAAAATTAGTGCCATGATGAGGGCTCTACTGAAGGTTGTTTGGGATGTTCCAGGAGGAGACAAGAACGTTTCATGCCTGTTGGTTGTGAGAGAGGTTTCACGGAGGTCATGGCCCCCAACCAAGCCTGAGTAAGGAGCATGATGTGAGGGTTTTAAAAACAAACTCTAGAGTCCAACTGACGAGGCAGGACTCAGGATCTGGGATCTGATCTTGCCGTGAACCACTTGCGTAATTCTGACGTGAGACTGAGCCTCAGTTTCCTCCTCTGTAAAATGGGATAACTGTGTTACCTGTATCACAGAATTATTATGAACATTCAAGGAGAAGATTCCCCAGACCCAGATTGTCGCTTCACTGAAGATACAAGTGGAAGTTCCTCCCGGTTCACTCACAGCTGATTTTTGTTTCTTTTTCTTTTCTTCTTTTTTTTTTTTTTTTTTTTTTTTTTTGAGAAAGAGAGAGAGTGCACAAGTGAGTGAGGGGCAGAGAGAGAGAAAGAGAGGAACAGAGAGAGAAGTAGGGCTCACCCGAAGCGGGGCTCGAGCTGTGGGACTCACGCTCACGAACCATGAGATCATGACCTGAGCTGAAGTCAGATGCTTGACAGACTGAGCCACCCAGGCACCCTGTTTGTTTCTTTCTCAACCTTGTAGCCCCAGAAGTTGGCATCCAAATAAGGGGTTATCTGGGAAAGCAGATAACTTTTCTCTAAAGAATTATCAAAGTTGAGCTAAGTGATTTTGCAGGCAGCTGATCCCAGATTCCCAAATTGGCATTTACGCAAAATGATAGCTTATGGGTATATAAAGCAGCCCACACCTTGAAATAAACAGGCTCATTTTCTAGCTTGTTATTGGATGAGGGGAAAGAAGAGAGGATGGGGGGTCTTTATGCAGCTAGGGGGGCTCTGAATTTGGCAGGTTGATTCTGTGTGGGGAGGATAAGGGACGCCTGAGAGCCGTCTTACCCTGTGCCCTTGGTATTGGAGAGTGGATGGTTTTGCTTGTACTTTTTTTCCTTTTTAGAGCTCACTGTCATCCGATTGCAATGAACATGCCTGTTTATTGAAGCTCTGCCTCTGGGTTCACGAACAGTGGGCCATTAAAACTAAGAAGAACTCACATACATCTCTAATTTCTGCCCTCAGCAACCATTGCTTTGATACAGACTTTATGATGGCAATTATGTAAAACTATGCCCATATAAATAGTAGGACAGAAAGCAGTTAGAGATTTGAGATTATTAAAGTTGTTTCTCGAGCCAAGGGGAGTTGTCTTTTCATTCAGTGGCAATCCCCTGTCGCAAATGGAACATTTCACATTTCGTTGCTACAATGAAAGATGGAAAACAAAACAGGAAGGTAGGAGGAGAGAAATGACCAGAAAATGAGAAGGAAGGGAGGGAGTAGGAAAGATGGCGGGAAGGGGAGACAGACTGCGTAGACAAAGGAGTTAAGACAGAAGAGGGAAAGAAAATTTTTGTGGAAAGTGGGGTTGGATCTCACGATTTCTGAACAATGTTAAGTAGGATCAAAAAATAAGATGTCCATTCACACGTTTCCCTGACTCACTTTGGGAAACCATTCTGGGAGAACATTCAGGCATTCTTTATCATTAACACAGTCCATCTCATCGCACACACAGATGTTCCTCGACTTTGGATGGGGTTATGCCCTGATAAACCCACTGTCAGTTGAAAATATCAAAAATGCATTTAATACACTCAACCTGCCCCCAACATCCTGGCTCACCTTAGACATGCTCAGAACACCGACATTAGCCTACGGTTGGGCAAGATCATCTCACACAAAGCCTAATTTATAATAAAGTGTTGACTATTTTGTGTACCTGACTGAATACCGTACTGAAAGGGAAAGACAGCACGGTTGTGTGGGTACGGAAGGGTTGTCAGGGTATCGGTAGTTGACCCTCGTGATCTCTGGGAGGCTGAGAGCTGTGGCCCCTCCCGCTGCCCAGCAGCACAACAGAATATCATACACACAGTGCTGGCCCAAGAGAAGAGCAAAACTCAAAGTTTCGGGTACAGTTTCTACTGAATGCGTATTGCTTTGGCATCATTGCACAGTCGAAAAGTCGTAAGTTGGACCATGGTGAGTCTGGAAACGTCTACATGATCTGTGTCAAACTGTGTAGCCTGTGAGTTTCTCTAATTTTTTTTTTCCCATGACGAAATCTCAGCCACCCGGGTCGATTTTGGTGTCCTCAGGCAAAGTCCAGGACCCCGTTTTCCACTTGTTTTCCTTCTTACCACCAGTCTACACACACTCAAGACAATGGGGTGATGGAGGAGGTCCTGCTTCAGCTGCAGGTGCCTGTGTGGACGCGAGTGGCCCCAAGTGGAGCTGGTACAGGGGCTCTGCCCTCTGGAACCCCAGGCCACACCACTCCCGGGAACTCTGGAACAGAGGAGACGTTTGGCAGATACCTTGTCTTCGCTTGACCTTCCCATTTCCTGCCAAACCACGGCCCTTAGCCTCTTCAAAATGTGAAAAGCACGTGCTCTTGGAAGCCTTCCCAGATGTTGATATCTATTGATACACATTCTATAAGCTGTCATTAGTTCACCTTTGATCATACCTGCACGTTCTTTTTTTTTTTTTAATTTTCTTTTTCAACGTTTATTAATTTTTGGGACAGAGAGAGACAGAGCATGAACGGGGGAGGGGCAGAGAGAGGGAGACACAGAATCGGAAACAGGCTCCAGGCTCTGAGCCATCAGCCCAGAGCCTGACGCGGGGCTCGAACTCACGGACCGCGAGATCGTGACCTGGCTGAAGTCGGACGCTTAACCGACTGCGCCACCCAGGCGCCCCATACCTACACATTCTTACTGAATTTGTGTGTGTGTGTGCGCGCGCGCGCGCACTTGTTCCGGTGAAACTTTATCTCTGGACACTGAGAGGTGACTTTCAGATCATTTTCACACTATGAAATATATCCTTCATTTGATTTTGTTTTCAATCACTTAAAAATATAAAAAACATTTTTAACTGTCAGGCTCAACCAAAATAGGCGATGGGCAGGATTTGTCCGCAGCCTTAGATTGCTGAAACTTGTATTAAATAATCAGTTGTATTTATATTTCCTTCAAAGAAGTGGTAAACAATTTATTTTACACTGCTTCAGCTCTACTGGAAGAACCAGTATCAGCTATCACTTTGTCCCCCTTTTTGGAGTTAGTATTGCTTGAATAGCTCAAAACCCTATGATACTTGAAAGCCGAGAGTGGAAACGATTGAGATCAATCTGTCTACGTGAACAGCATGGCGTATCGAGGCATTATCTCAATTCTCTGAATGAAAAAACGGTTGCTGTTCTGTGCTCTTTGGATTTGCCTTTGGCACTCTTCATCAGGCTCCATGGTCCCAGAGGGCTTACAGGTGTCTTTACAAAGACACGTGACGAGAACTGCCTCTATTCCTTCTCCCCTCCATCTCCTGCCTGCACCCCTCTCTTCTTTCTTCCCCCGGTCTGGGAGGAGCGCTGCTCTTCTTGTCCAAAGCTCATGCCTTCTTCCCTCTTCCCCCAGGCAGCCCCTTCGCCCATAGTGTTTCATACCTTCTCTTTGCCTCTTTTGTACCATCTACTGTCCCTCCTTCCCTGAATCCTTCCCTCAGCATAGCTTATGCTTATGTGTCTCTGATGTGAAACAAGTCCACGCTTCCTGGACCCAACCTCACCACCCCCTCCCCTTCTCTTCACACCCCAGCTTTGGAAGAGAAAGCCACAACCTGCAGTTGGTTCATCCTCGGCACTTGACTTCTTTGCTTCTGTGACTAGGGATCTTATTCATCCTTGATTTTGCTTATTTATTTTGAAGTAAACACCGGTTGACTGTCTTCTTCTCAAAAAAAGCAGAATGTTTTCCTTTAGAAGTTCAGATGATATGTAAAGAAAAGCGAAGAAAAAACAATAGCCGATAACCGTGGAATTTAGAAACAACTGCCATAGGCATTGCGGGTCCCTCACCGACCGCCATTTTCCTACTACATCTTCCTTCCTGGCAACATTTAGGGTCTACTGCACCCTGTATGTGATGCAGTGATATATCCACAGTTGGTTAAGTAAGGATTCTCAAACTTTCTGGGCCCCATGACACTCAAAGACTGTTGAAAATCCCAAAGAGCTTTAGTTTTTGGAAGTTACATTTATTAATATTTACTGTATGGGGCACCTGAGTGGCTCAGTTGGTTGAGCGTCCAATTTTAGCTCGGGTCATGATCTCACAGTTTGTGGGTTCGAGCCCCGTGTCAGGCTCTGTGCTGACAGCTCAGAGCCTGGAGCCTGCTTTGGATTCTGTGTGCGTGCGTCTCTCTCTGCCCCTTCCCCACTCATGCTCTGTCTCTCGAAAAATAAACATTAAAAAATCTTTAAAAAATTCTCAAAATATCTATTAATTCCTCCAAAAACAACAATAAATCTGTCAAAGGTTAACACAGAACACTTTCTATGACAAAATAATAAACACATCTCCCCAAAGATTATTTGATGAGAAAAGTGGCATTGTTTTACATTTTTGTAAATCTTTTTATTGTCTGGCTTGATAGTTGGACTTCCATATCTGCTTTTGCACTCGATCTGTTGTGATATGTTGTTTTGGTTAAATAATACATGAGGACAACGTGGTCTCCCAGCTAGATGGTTAGAAAAAGGAAAAGTATCTTAATACCTTCTTTAGATAATCGCTGATACTCTAATTTGGTACTATATCAACACTCAAAACGTGGTAGTTTCGTATCTGTAAACCTTTGTACTCTCTGGACACTTGTGAGAGAATGAGAGTAAAAAGGCAAAAAAGAATCTTAACACCATGATGAAGGTAGTTTGGGCCTCATAGACCTGATTAGGGTTGGGGTTCCACAGGGGTTCCTGGAGCACCCTTTGAGAACCACTGGTCTGAACTGATGCTACCGTTCCCTTTACCGGTGATTTAGGACGGGCACGTGACTCCATTCAGACAAAAGAGAAATGAAGGGAATTCTTCAATCCATTTGGAGAAGTTTCTTGACGGATAAAAAGGGTTTCAGAGGAAGACAGAACTGTGCTGCCTCTGCGGGTCACTGTCATAATCTTGCGTTCGTCTTGCCTTTGCAACACGAGCTGCCTAAGGATGGCAGACAACACCACGGAGCCTCAGCTAACCACATTTGAGTTACCTTGACCCAGGACTTGGGGTTTCGTGAAATTAATTTTACTTAGAAAGGAAAAAAGTGGGGGGCGCCTGGGTGGCTCGGTTGGTTGAGCGTCCGACTCAGGCTCAGGTCATAATCTCATATGAGTTCGAGCCCCACATTAGGTTCGCTGCTGTCAGCACAGAGCCTGCTTTGGATTCTCTGTCCCCCTCTCTGTCTGCCCCTCTCCCACTCGTGTGCTCTCAAAAATAAACAGTAAAACAAATTTTTTAAAAAAGAAAGGAAAACAGGAAGGAAGGGAGGGAGGGAGGGAGAGAGGAAGGAAGGAAGGAAGGGAGGGAGGAAGGAAGGAAGGAAGGGAGGAAGGGAAGGAAGGAAGGGAGGAAGGGAAGGAAGGAGGGAGGGAGGGAGGGAGGAAGAACTTTTTGGATATCCTTCCAGACTTTTTTCTAAATGTTTATACACATAACTTGATATTATTTTCTGTATCCCTAGCACTTAGCTCAGTGTAATGCCTGTTATATCTCAGTGCTTAATAAATGTTCTTTGAAAGAATGAGTAAATGAACGTGTGGTGTTTACTGACTGACAGTTTCCTCCCATTCTGTTCTTTGTGAGCATGAAGAAAAGCAGGTCGCTCTAAGAATGACAAGCTTCTGGGTGCTATGAGACATAGATCTGCAGAGCAGGCTATTTCTGTTTCTGGATGCTGAACACCCCGCGTCCCCAGCATTTTGTATCCCGAAGGAAGTCAGGCATTAGCCTCATAGGACCTGAAACACCCCAGTGATCGCTCATTGAGAAGGTGCTTTCATGATTATCTCACTTAGACTCCGAAAGTCGGGTGGGGATTTAGCAGCTTTAGTCCTCTGTGGATGAGGAAACGCTGGGGACACGAGAGGCTGGTTCGAAGCTACACAGCTAGTCAGCAACAGAACCAGGACTAGAATGCAAGGGTTTTGAGTTCTTGGGGGTTGAGCCCCAGGAAGCTTTGTGAAGGGTTTTGCCACGGTGGGGATTCGTCTCACCACCCTGGGGTACGTAGGCCAGACGTGCAGGAAAACCAGCTTTTGTCCTTCATCCCCGGACCACCCCCTGGGAAGCAGAGTGGCCCGTGCTCCATCTCAGTCGAATGGCACCAAAATGACAAACCCTTGTTTTGAGTGACTTTACCTGGAGGTGATCTCTTCCGCTAGACTGGCTGTGACATTAGAAATGGACGAAACCCGGGACATTTCCCACCCGGAGCTTGATGGGAACTGGCAAGTGTCAGATTTGAAATTTCTCACTGCAACTCACAGGCTTCTGCTGACCTGGACTTGAACGCTCCAGCCTGGAAAACAGTCCAGAATTAAATGTTGACAAGTAGCTCAGGGGGTGTACGTAAAATGCCTGTACCTCCAGTGGGGACAAGTGGCAAATCACCCAGGCAGGAACCAAGGCCTGCCTTCTCATCCTGGCCCTGCCATGATCTTGTTGTGTGCCTCTAGACAGATGGTATATCCTCTCCAGGACTGAGCTTATGGATTTTTATTTAGATACGTATTTTTAAGTTTGTTTGTTTCTTTAATCTCTACACCCAATGTGGGGCTCAAACTCACAACCCTGAGGTCAACAGTCACATGCTCCGCCCACTGAGCCAGCCGGGTGCCCCTGAGCCTATGCTTTGTTTTGTTGAGAGAGAGAAAGAGCACAAGTAGGGGAGGGACAGAAAGAGGGAGAATCTTTTTTTAATTTCTTCAATGTTTATTTACTTTTGAGAGACAGTGAGAGACAGAGTGTGAGCAGGGAAGGGGCAGACAGAGAGCGAGACACAGAATCCAAAGCAGGCCCCAGGCTCTGAGCTGTCAGCACAGAGCCCGACGCGGGGCTCGAACCCACGAACTGTGAGATCATGACCTGAGCTGAAGTCTGGCACTTAACTAGCTAGAGCTACCTAGCTAGAGCTAGACTGAGCTACCCAGAGCCCCATAGAATCTTTTTTTTTTCTTTTTAAGTTTATTTATGTTGTATGAGACAGTGTGTGCATGCATGAGCAGGGGAGGGGCAGAGAGAGAGAGAGAGAGAGAAGGAAAGAGAGAGACTCCCAAGCAGGCTCCATGCCATTAGCTCAGAGCCCAACACAGGGCTCGAACCCACGAACTGGGAGATCATGACCTGAGCTGAAATCAACTGTCAGCACTTAACTGACTGAGCCACCCAGGCAAAAAGTGACTAAGAAATAGATGATCTCAAAGAAGGTAATCTCTGAAAGTCTACATAACTTAAGTCCAATTCTTTCCTTAAAAACAATTTTTTTAACGTTTATTAATTTTTTGAGAGAGAGACAGAGTGCAAGTGGGGGTGGGGCAGAGAGAGAGCAGGAGACACAGAATCGGAAGCAGGCTCCAGGCTCTGAGCTGTCAGCACGGAGCCTGACACGGGCCTCCGACCCACCACCTGAGAGATCATGACCTGAGCCGAAGTCGGCTGCTTAACCAACTGAGCTATCCAGGCACCCCAACTTTTCTTTAAAGAAAAAAGCTTACTCGTAGAGCAAAAAATGAACTGTGGGACACACACACATACGTTAAAAAGTCGATAACCTCATAGATAAGACGCGTAGGTGTTGCTGAAAACAGTGATTCATCCTGCTGCTTTGGCTCTTACCGAAGCCGCCCCGCATTACTTCCTGCTTCGAATGAAGGGATGTGAATCAGAGTGCTATCTCTTCTGTGATAGCCTGAGGTCATGGAAAGAGATCTGGAGTCCGGTACACCCGGTTTGAATTCCCAGCCCTTTCACTGACCACCTTGGTGATGTTGGCTGGGGTCGCTGTTACTTCATCTGTAAAATGGGTGTGTGGTGAGGGGTAAAGATAATTTCTGTAAGTTCTCTGGAGCAGTCCTGAGCTCATGGCAGGTGCTCTCTGTAACGTGGGGCGGTATAAGGGAGGCATCTACACCAGAGCTATAGGAGAGCAGAGAAAAACGTGATTATTTCATGTTTCGGGGCTGGATTCCTGGGGAGGAGTGTTTAAGCAGGGCCTTGAGAGAGGGTCCCCAAGTTCTATAGGTGGAGGCGGGAAAGGGAATAGCAAGACAAAGCCAGGAGGCAGGAAGATGCAATGAACGTAGAGGCAGTAGAAAGGAGGATGTTCATCTGGACAAAGGTGCGACTAGACAGGTGAATTGGGACCAGGTATTCTAAGGTTCAAAGTGACAGAACACTGGCAATTTATCTTGTGGAAAATGGGAAGCTATTGGAGGCGTTCAGCAGAAGAGTGACGGGTTTCATAAGCTACATTCCTATCGGGCAAATTGTGGAAGAAGTCACTGGAAGACACAGCCCAGGGAAAAGCAGGGTCCACACTTCAGAGATGGACTTGGAAGCAGGTGCCCCTCAAATCCTTCTCTACAGATGTCACGGTGCGATGGCTGTGACACCACCCTCTAACAAAAGCCTTGGGAGAGAGAGGTTGGGGTTATCGTGGGTTAAGACGGGCTGAGACAAGAGGACTTAGGATAGATTTTTGGGAGGATAAATTCAGGTAAGGATTTCTAGTTCTCACTGCCGTGGAGTTGAAATGGATTAGTCACGTAAGATCTTGAACGTGGACC
This sequence comes from Leopardus geoffroyi, assembly GCF_018350155.1. Classification (NCBI taxonomy): domain Eukaryota; kingdom Metazoa; phylum Chordata; class Mammalia; order Carnivora; family Felidae; genus Leopardus; species Leopardus geoffroyi. Next base: position 20,221,985 of record NC_059329.1, read on the forward strand.
TACAGTTGGAGTCTTCAGGGACCCAGGGGGACAAGGCAACTTTATTTAGGGAAAAAGCAACATGTTCTTTAGCCCCGAGCAACACTGAGGTTGAATAACAGTCCCTGAGCACAGGAAAAGAAAGATGAGAAAGAAAAGGAATGTGAAAGACTAAGGTAAGAGGGAAGAAGGGGAGAGGAGAAATACAAAGGAAGAAAGTGAGGCGGGTCACGGGTAGGGGTGCGTTCTGCTCCGGGCGGCTGCGCACAGCCCTGGCCACGGTGGCCTGCCTGGCTCAAGTCAGCCACTCGAGCTGGCCGAGAGGAGACGGGGAGGCTGGAAGACTGCAGTCAGATGCATCTTCTCTGGCTGTAAATAATCAAATGGAAAAATGCTGGATGAGACTCCCCTGGCTCAATCTGGAGGGAGGAGGTCTATTCGTCCATCTTTGAGCTTTTTCACTGCTGGGGATTGTCACCCATGTCAGATCCATCTGGACATTTCTGCTTTTTTTTTTTTTTTTTTTTCTCCAAATGCCTCTGCCAGGATGAATATTTAACACACTCAGATGTAAGAAACTAGGACGTAGAGGGGAGAAAATTGCGTGGTAGCATCAATTTCTCCCAAGTGTTCTTATGGGATCTTTAGGTCCATTAAATTGCTCGCTTTTCATTCATTCATTCATTCGTTCGTTCAGCAACTATTTAACAAGGGCTTGGTGCAAACCAGACGCGCTGTGCAGGCTCCGTTGGCTGGGCATCCGGCAGGACCACCGTCTGCCATCAAGATGAGATCACACGCTGGACGAAAGAACAACAGATCTTGCAAGACATTGCCCTAGATATGTTGCTGGTAACAAAACAAAACAAAACAAAACAAAACAAAACAAAACAAAACAAAACAAAACACAAACGCAAAGCTCACTCTCATGAGTTCCTGCTGACAGCTTCTCCACAAGTCTGCCTTTCCCTGTTTTCTCCTCACATCGCTGGTTACTCTCTGTGTTTAAAAGGACTCCTGCTTGAACGTAGCTGCCAGGTTAAATAATTCCACGTCTTTCGCAGTCAGCCTTGAATCCTCATTTCCTTCTTGTTTCCCTCCACTTCCTGTCGTTCCTACTCTCTCATTTATAATGGCTGCTACTGATTAAGCCCTTCCCAAGGGGGGTGCCTTTCATTTATTCATTTCGTTATCTTTGAGCCTCACAGTGACCTCTTAAAAGCAATTGGAGACTCGGCAGGGGTTCATTCCTTGCCTAGAACACAGAGCTGGGGTCGGGGTCGACTTTTAAGAGAGGACTCCTTCCCCCGACGCAATATGACCTCCCCTAACCGCCACCTGTGAGTTATTTCCACCCCCTGCTCTTGCCCTTGTCAAGGACCAGAGAATTTCAATCAAGGGTCTGTGCCCCTTGGTTCTCTCTCTATTAATAAATGTTTGATTGATTCTAAATGAGCTGTCACTATGCCTTGGAGTGAGGATTACAAGCAGCACCATAAGCAGGTTGTAAAGTGACAGCCACGTGACCCAAGCTGTTACTGTGACAACAGCTGAGGAGGAAGAATATTTAATTATGGAGATGGGGAGGAAGGGGACCAGAGGGCTCGAGGGGCAGGGCTGGTTGTTTGTGGCCTTATTAAAGCTTCAGGATCTGGAAGCCAGACTTCATTCTATTTCTCCAGGTCCTTTTGATTTTCTTTTTCTTTTCTTTCCTTTTTTAAAAGATTTAATTTATTTTTGAGAGACAGAGAGAGAGAGAGAGACAGAACCCAAAGCAGGCTCCAGGCTCCCCGCTGTCAGCACAGAGCCCAACGCAGAGTTCCAACTCATGAACTGTGAGATCCTGACCTGAGCCGAAGTTAGGCGCTCAACCAAGTGCCTCACCCAGGCACCCCCTTGATTTTCTAAATAAAATCTTCTTAGCCCAAACTCTTCCTTGCATTGGAAGATAGCACTAGATTTGTTTCCCTGGTTCTCTTGGGAAATAGGAATGATAAAGTGTGAACTCCTATTACCTATGAAAACCTGTTGCCTGAGGATCTTGGCTCAGATCTGTAAGCATAAGGGGTTTGAATAGTTCTTCTGATGCTTATCTGGAGGTTGCTTCCCTGAATTACACTCTGAAGCTCCCTCATAAGGGCACCTTGCCTGTGTGGGAATTGTCTGAACATGCCATAGGAGAGAGGGAGACGGAACTTCCCTGGGAAGGTAGCCTGAGAGCATGGTTACCCCCATGGGAATCGGCCGAGGGGCTCTCTTATTTACCAGCTCGGTCAGATCATTTAATCTCTCCAAAGCTTTGCTCACCTCACCTATAAAATGATGGCGATCTTGTGATCCACCCACAGGGTTCTGGTCAACGTGAGATCATAGCTGTTGTACCAAGCTGCCACTAGCCCACAGGGCACCTTGCTATGCATAAGGAAAAGGCCACCCTCTTGGCTGATGCTACCTTTCAGAAGCACAGCCGATCGAGGTGAGGAATTTTAAAAGAGTGCCCCTTCCATGGGTGAACACAGCGCTGTGTGAGGGGGGCAAGGCTGGTGAGGGGCGCCACAGGCTGACCTCAGCTCCCACCACTGCCCTGGGCTCAACAGAACCCAACCCTCGATTACACCTAGCAAACCTATCTACCTGCACATTTTAGCCAGTTAGGATCTGTGAACTGTTATCAGTATCATTTACCACATTTAGTCACTCAGGATTTGTTTAACTGCTGTCATTATTATTTATCGAATGTTCAGCCATCCCTAGAGACAGAGCACGCCAAGGGGACCTAAGACTTCATAGGAAAGAAAGGAAGAAGACCCTGTTTGCAGTCAGTTTCTGGGGTGGTTGCTGCCTCCCCGTGCTAAATTCCTTGGAGGCTGGTTTAAGAATAAGAGTGAAGGGAAGGGAGGGTGGTGTTGCTACAAGGGGCTGGGGTCCATGAAACTTCCCCCGGGGGCCATGTTTTTGAAGGCTCCAGGTCTGTTTGGAGAAGCAAGTGTGAGTTCTGGAGTCAGAGAAACTGGGTTCCACCTCTGATTCCCCTGTGAGTTTGCCCTGAGATCACAGGACAGGCCTTCAACATCCTCAGTTTCCTCATTAAAACTCTGGGTTATGGGGGCGCCTGGGTGGCTCAGTCGGTTGAGCGGCCGGCTTCGGCTCAGGTCATGATCTCGCGGTCCGTGAGTTCGAGCCCCGCGTCGGCCTCTGTGCTGACAGCTCAGAGCCTGGAGCCTGTTTCAGATTCTGTGTCTCCCTCTCTCTGCCCCTCCCCCATTCATGCTCTGTCTCTCTCTGTCTCAAAAATAAATAAACGTTAAAAAAAAATTTTTTTTTTTAAGTCTGGGTTATGATCTCTCTCCAGTGTATGTTACAGGGCTTGGAGGTTCAACCGACATCATTTAGGAAAAAGCATTTATGAAAACTTTCTGCAAGGCACAATAAACAACGGAGATGGTCATTTCTCTTCTCAATGTATTTGTTAGTTCTGCAGAGGCAAGGAAGCAGGCTTTTGGCTTGTGGGCATCGTAGGAATACGGGCCTAAAGCTTTACCTTTTCTTTTCCAGTTGAATATCTGTAGCCTTCTGCACGGATGTGGGCCCGGCTGGGGATCAAGTGCCGTTGAGTATCACTGGCTGGACCCAGATGGACCCGTAGGATCAGGGCACACTTTGAGGTTGTCACCTCAGTCTTGCAGACGATGCTTGACTGCTTCTGATGGTGCCTTCTGGAGCGGGATTCTCTGCCATTGGCTAGTGGAGACCCCATTTCCATCACCTGTTCTGCCCAAAGAGCCATACTTGTTGAAACCTACGGTTAATTTGTCAAACCTACCATCTAGATTTGATGCAAATTCCCAGAAACAACCTTAGGGGAACCCTCACCTGCCCTCTCAAATCCTTTCTCTTCTCCACCCCATATGCTCAAATGCTCACAAAGCTGGATCGCCACCACCAAGGCCTGCGGGAAAAATAACAATTGAATTACACAGAGAGTGAGTTAATAGCTCATCTCCATAAAGTCTGGCTGCATCCAACGCTGAGACGCCAAGAATCTATGACTTCATCCTTTTTTTCTGAAGCACTCCTAAAGTGTAGGATGAGGCACAGTTCCGCTGGGAAAGTAAATAAATCAGGAAGACAGAGGTGTCTCTGAGACACGCAAATTTAGAATTCAGGATAGCTTCAACTCAAATTTGCCCTTCTTTTTCTAAATGGATGTGCTCTTTGCTGTTCATGCATTTGTGACACGCACATCCCTTGTGCTGAATCTGTCAGTTTTTTTCTGTACAGCAGGAAAAGTAAAAGGTGGTTTTTGTATTTGTAGAGGAAAAGGGAAGCCTGCGCAATTGATGAGCAATTTTCTTGAGGCCCCAACGGACCAAGTCTCAGATATGTTTATCAATGAAATGTGTGGGTTGGCGGTGAGTGAGAAATTAACAAACACTCAGCCCTCTCCTTTCACTGCCTTCCGTCCTCTGGAACCAGCAAAGTTGCTGATTAAGCTGTGGTGTTAAGAGGGGACAAGGTCTTCTAAGACCTGGATCTGGCATTTGTCATGAGGAGGAATCAGCCCTCCTGGGAAGCACAGTTGTGAGCAGAGATGTTGATCTGAACTCTAATCAACATCTAATAGACAGCTCTGGAATAGGAGAAATGGTCACCATCTTTCTTAGCCCCAAATGAAGAAACTTTCTGCTGATACGGGGGAGGCAATTGGAATCCTCATGTTGAATATCCAGATACGTATGGCAATGTGATGATGACTCGTTCTTTTTCACAACAGCCTGGAAAAAAAATAACACACTAGGAGCGTTTAAGTCAGGGGGAAACTGGGAGAAATTTTGGGACATGAGTGGTCTGCTCTACAAGGTGGCCTCCAATACTTGCCCCTTGGCCTGTGTTTAATTTCTCTTTTCTTTGGGGGTGCCTGGGTGGCTCAGTCGGTTAAGCGTCCGACTACGGCTCAGGTCACGATCTCACGGTTTGTGAGTTCGAGCCCCGCGTCAGGCTCTGTGCTGACAGCTCAGAGCCTGAAGCCTGCTTCGGATTCTGTGTCTCTCTCTCTCTCTTTCTGCCCCCCGCCCCCCACTAACACTGTGTCTCTCAAAAATGAATCAACATTAAAAAAAATTAATTTCTCTTTTCTTTGGAATGTCATTGTATGGGCGACACTCAGTGTGCTGAGCCAGCACTCGCCCCGCCCAGGGCAAGTTTTAACGTGAGCTGGGGTAGCTCCCAGAAGCCTCCTGTTGAGCCCCACCCAGCTCTGGCCAGTATAATACCACACATTGCCATGGAAGGCACTCGCGTTCATATGGAGCCTGAGCTGGGTTTACCATTGGAACTATCTTAAAGAGAAGACTGCTGGGTTGGGGGGACCTTGGGCATTTGGTAAACTAAACTGTGTGTACTTCTGGACCAGGATTTCTTACCTGGTAGTGAGTTTGCCCCCTAGAGGTCGTTTGGCAGTCTGGGAACATTCTGGTTGTCCCAACTGGGATTGCTACTGGCATCTAGGGGGTTAGAGGCCATGAATGCTGCTGAACATCCTGTGAGGCCCAGAACAGTCAGTCCCCTACTGGAATGATCCGGCCGAACTGTCAATAGGGTCAAGGACCCTGGACTAATCGAAGAATGCTATATCCTTCTCTGAAGCAAAGTGTAGAAGGATTACAGTATGGTTTGTGCCACACTGACTTCATCCTTATGAAAGACGGCCTGCCTACTTCCATTATAATAATACTGCTGTGTGACAACCAACCATAAAACCTCAATGGCCTACAGCAATAAACTTTGACTTTTCCGCCTGAGGCTAGAGGTCAGCTGGGCGGTTCTGGTAACCGGGGCCAGGCTTAGCTGCTCTTGACTGAGTTCACTCAGGTCTCCGCAGTCAACTGGTGCTTTGGCGGGGGGCTGGTTGGGTCTGTAGGTGTCCACTCTCACGTCTGATGGTTTGCGGGCTGTTGGCAGCCGTGACAAGGGTGATTGGACCATGCGGCATGCCAGCACCTAGGGGGCTAGCCCAGGCTTCTCATGGGCTCCGCCGGTGGCAAAGTTCAAGAGAGAGAGAGAAACACGAGAGGCCCCTTGAGGCGATGGCTTAGAACGGGCACGTCACTTGACTGCATACTGTTGGCCAAAGCAAGTTACAGGATTCAAGGCACAGAGAAACAGACTCAACGTTTTCATGAGAAGAGCTCTAAAGTCAGTTGCAAGGGACAAGGATACATGGAGGAATGAAACCTTGTGGGCCTTTTTACCATCGACCTACCACACGCTTCTTCTCCGATTCTAATATACGCTTAGGCCTCAAAATTCAGTTGAGTAGCACCTTCCCCAGGAGGCTTTACCTGCCCTTCCTTGGTCCACCTGTGTGAATTCTGAGCTGACCACCCTCATAGCCCTCCTCACACCGCACCCCAATCCTGGGCCCAGCCATGGGCCAGCCACACCCACCGCCCCCCCCAGACAGCAAACCATCTTGTAATCCCTGCCTTCCAGGGGCCGTCAACGAAGACGTAGCTTCCTTTCTCGGTATGTGCCCTAACTGGTTTATACACCTGGCTGTAGAACATGGAGTTAAAGAGCTTGGCTTCTGGAGTGAGGATGTGCCGGTTCGAATCCTGCCTTTGCCTCTTACTAGGTCAAGTCAAGCAAGCTAATTAATCTCTCTATGTCTCTGCCCCAAGGGGATGATAATAATAGCACGCACTCCAGAGGCTGGGGACGGCAAAATGAGGTACTACAGGAAAAGTGCTTAAAAGTGGCTGGCCCAGAGTAACCTTCAGTCATGGTGCCTTCTGTTGTCATGGACGCCTCTTGCACCATTTCAAGCCAGCACCTCGTTTGGAGAGAACTGTGACGTCACTCATGATTAATTCATTGCTTACATGTAGATGTGGCACTCCGGTGCTTCTTCTCGTATTGTAAGAACATTGACAGGTTACCGGCCAACTGGATCCTTAGTGGCTGAATTCATACTGTTTTTCCGGTTCTGCAGTCTTGTCAGTCACTGGAAGAGTTTATCCTTTCCTTCTCCAGAGGTCACCAGAGCTGAGAAAGTCAACTCACCACCGGGGAGACACCGTGCTCCCAGGGGGAAGCAGCCCTATGCATCCTGTTCCCAGAAGCCTGACTCATCATGGACACGCTGGCTGGGCCGTTAAGGGTTCTACAGATCACAGGGATAATGAAGAGAATTGTGCGGGAGGAGTTTTTAGCAAGCTCAAGAGCTGAGCCGGGTGTTGGTGTAACATTTTGGGAACTGTTAAAATAAGACACATGTGCGATTTCAGACGGACTTTTAAATGGCAGCAGAAAACAGCTGCTTCTGCCAGAGGCTCGGTTCGTGGGTCTTATAACTGTTAACACATTAGAAGATCCCTCACGGATAATACACTGACTCAGTGCTGTGAGTCGCCACGCCCCTCACAGGGTAACCGTTTCTATCGCTTTTAATATCCTGCAGGCTGGCTGGGTGTCCCTCACTTGGTGGATCCCAGCAGAAATGGAGGACGGTGTCATCAGCTTCTCCCACCTTTCAAGTCAGGTGGCTCCTGCCTGGCCTTTAGATTGTTCGCCTTCATGAGGGCTTGAGGGTACAATTGAACATTTCTGAAACATTTATGAGAGTCTCAGTGCCTGGCGGACAGTGGCTTGTGAAAGTAGATATCGGGGCAAACCCAGCCCAACCTCAAGTTGCATTGTGATGAGCCATCTCGGGAATTTACCGTAACGCTACCTCTACTAAACCCTCGTTGTCCCTACTAATATTTTTTATCTTTTTTCAATAACTAATTTATTTTTAAATTTACATCCAAGTTAGCATATAGTGCAATGATGATTTCAGGAGTAGATTCCTTAGTGCCCCTTCCCCATCTAGCCCATCCCCCCCTCCCACAACCCCTCCAGTAACCCTCAGTTTGTTCTCCATATTTATGAGTCTCTTCTGTTTTGTCCCCCTCCCTGTTTTTTATACTATTTTTGTTTCCTTTCCCTTATTTTCACCTGTTTTGTCTCTTAAAGTCCTCATATGAGTGAAGTCATATGATATTTGTCCTTCTCTGACTGACTGATTTAACTTAGCATAAGTTCCATCCTGTAGTTCCATCCGCGTAGTTGCAAATGGCAAGATTTCCTTCTTTTGGATTGCCGAGTAATACTCCATTGTATATATATACCACATCTTCTTTCTCCATTCATCCATCGATGGACATTTGGGCTCTTTCCATACTTTGGCTATTGTTGATAGTGCTGTTAGAAACATTGGGGTCCATGTGTCCCTTCGAAACAGCACACCTGTATCCCTTGGATAAATACCTAGTAGTGCAATTGCTGGGTCGCAGGGTAGTTCTATTTTTAATTTTTTGAGGAACCTCCATACTGTTTTCCAGAGTGGCTGCACCAGTTTGCATTCCCACCAGCAGCGCAAAAGAGACCCTCTTTCTCCGCATCCTCGCCAACATCTGTCGTTACTAATATTTTTAATCTTTAAAATAGGTTTGTGTTATACACTCAGAAGAATATAATTTAGCACCAATTATACTGTTTTAAAAAAAATTTTTTTTTCAACGTTTATTTATTTTTGGGACAGAGAGAGACAGAGCATGAACGGGGGAGGGGCAGAGAGAGAGGGAGACACAGAATCGGAAACAGGCTCCAGGCTCTGAGCCATCAGCCCAGAGCCTGATGCGGGGCTCGAACTCACGGACCGCGAGATCGTGACCTGGCTGAAGTCGGACGCTTAACCGACTGCGCCACCCAGGCGCCCCTATACTGTTTTTTAAAGTTTAACTGTCTCCATAGGAGTTAGCCTTCCTCGCAAAGTCGGTATTTAGCTTTCTGAAGGCAAGGACCAGGTCTTAAATCTGTTTTGTTACTTCTACAGTCTCTACCACCAAGCTCGACACACATATCACTTGATTCCTACCTGTAAATTGTCACAAACTAGTAACCTGCAAATGTGTTTTGTTTGGTTGTTTTCATTTTGCCTCCGTGCAATGTTGTAAAAGGCAATGTAATTAGGTAGCCATTACACGGGGCGACAACATAAGCAGCCGAGCATGGATGTTATACACCTGGCCACGTGGTACATGCATGCAACCTTCATAAGGAATGTGAGTGTCCACCACTCATTTGCTTGGAATTTTCTTCTCATTCCTCATCCCCTATCTAGTCCTGCTCCTACTACAAGGTAAACTCTAGTTCCTTCTTCCCCATAGAACCTTCCTGACATGACATCCACAGAGTCTCTCCCTCTCTGAGCTCACCGGCACTGACCTTCAATGTACTTCATTCATTCTGTAGCGAGCACATTTATCTTGGTATTTTTGCTCTTCTATGTAGGTATTTGTCATCTCTTGCCAGTGAAGTTGGGATCTTTTTCAAGCAGACTCTAATACCATTTTGCAGTCCTGGTGATACCCTGTACAGAGCAGGTGCTAAATATGTGTTTGCAGAGGAGGAGAATGCTGTCGCAGACCATCATTTGTCATGGGCGCTTTCCTGGGAGGACTTAGCCAACCTTATGGCCATATTGCTCTTGTCCTAATCTCTATTTAGCATTTGATTGCAACCATGGATCTCTTTTCACTTTTATCCTTTACAACAATCATCATAGACCGTATAAGCCACCTCCAAACCTGATTCTTTCCCTGTATCCTCTCCAAAAGACTCCATTTGTTTGTCAAGCGTCTGTTGCTTTCTCTTAAGCTAGCTAGATGTTTTCCTGAACCAGTTCAATTACAGGAGACAGACTGTAGCAAGGATGGTATTAGACACATCTAGTAGTGTCATGTTCCTTAACAAATAATTATTCAGCACCTACTCTGTGCACCGCACTAAGTAAACACTAAGAGCAACCTGTGACTCCTGCTTTAAGGAACTTTCAGTCTAGCGGAAGAAACAGCACACACGTGCATGAAATACACACGTAGTTCAATCCTATGAAGAATACTGAAGTATCAGTTAGTGCTATGAATTCCAAGGAGGGCGATGTCTCTGAAGAATAAGGAGAAGGTTTCAGGAGGAGACAGAGTTAGTTCTGGGTCTTGAGCACGAGCAGAATTTGTAAAAGAGACACTGAGCGGGGAAGACTGACCGAGAACAAGGGAACAGTATGTAGTGGGAAGACTTGGGAGTTTTGGAGTTACAGATAACCCAACCCTTACTGTTATGTCACACATTTCTGAATTTTGTTCCGTATCTGAAAAACCCCTCATGGTACCGTCGTGAACGTGTCTTGGGTACTGTCCGATACAACAGGTGATCAGTAATAGCTTGTTCGTTTTATAGCAACTGTCAAAAGTGATCGAAACAAGTCTGTGGGACTGGGGATAGGGCTGTCTAATTGGGACATAAAAGGAGTAAAGGAACATCAGGAGGGAGAGTCAGGGTCCCTGTTAGGTCACCTGTTGGAGGGCTTACATGTCTGGATACGAGTTTGGGCTCTAAGCAGTACATAGGAATGCAGACGGCAGCCATGATGATCGTTTAGCGGATTTTGTAAGTTCCTAATTTGGAAAGTACACATGCTGAGGCACCGGAAGTAGTGGGTGGCAGGAGAAGGCTGAGTTTCTGACTCTGCTCATTATACTCATGTGAGCGAGGCTTTGCCTCAATGATTTGAGAAATACGTAAAAGCAAGACTTCTAAAATAAGAAAATCCCAAAATACTAACGTTCTGAAATCTAAAATAATCTAAATCTGAAATACTAAATTTAAAATACTGAGAATCCATGAGGACCCCGACATCACTATTCAGAGCCAGTAACTCTGAGCAATTCCTCTTTGAATCATTCAACTATTTTGTATTCCAGGAACCTGGCATGATAGTGATTCTCTAATTTTGCCAAGTTGGAAATCAACTATAGGCAAAAGTACTGATTCACAGCTGACGTTTCCTCTGGCTCATCAGCTCTTAAATAAAAAATACATTTATATGCAACTGTTCTTGGTGAGTGGTGTTTGCTGGGGGGACCTGCCTACACATGCTGCCAGTGCTGTGTTCTCAGATTAACACTTAATTAAATGTAGTCATTTTCCTGAACAGAAGTGAATGGCTAATCAGCCATTGTGGTGAATGAAGAGGTGTGAGGACGAGGAAGAAGAAAAGCATTTTGCAATTTATATGCATTCTGCTATTTTAATTTATTGCTTTCAATCCTAAATAATAACCAAGAGCTGTGTTTATAGATCAGAGGAAATTAACTGTCTTATTTTACCATTTTTCAAGTTAGAACAAAGTAGCCAAAGAAATTGATCCAAGAGGCAGCACAGGAGTAATAGTCTTATAACCAGAAGGCACATTCAGTTGAAGTCTGTGTTGAAAAACTGCTAATTAGTCTAAAGAGTCTAGCAGAATTGTCACAAGGCTTTTCACACCCAGTTGGTCAAAGCTCTTTCAGAGAATTCTATGAACCCCAGCTTGGTCCCCTTTTGTACACGGCCATGCAGAGGGCCACGTCCTTCTAACCTAAGAAATAAATACAAGTAGACTGAAAAGGTGTTTACCCAGTTTTGATATTGTTGTGTGACCCTTGACATTGATTTTGAAGATAGCAGGGCAGTTATCCTCTTGGGGGGGAGGGGCAACAGACACATCCATTTGACAAGTCTACAGGTGTCTTAACTCTTGATTCTAATTTTATGTCACTCCATGAGATGCTGATATGACCCTGCACATTCAGATTTATTCTGGATGGAGTTAAGTATGGAGTATTATAAACAAGACTTGGTATCTTTTTTTTTTTTTAAGTTTATTTATTTTGAGAGAGAGAGGGAGAGAGAGTGAGCAGGTGAGGGGCAGAGAGGGAGGGAGGGATAGAATCCTGAGCAAGTTCCATGTTGTCAGTGCAGAGCCCAACATGAGATCACTATGTGAGCTGAAATCAGGGTTGGGCGCTTAACCAACGGAGCCACCAAGGTGCCCCAAGACTTGATATCCTTAATGAAAGCCCTAGTCAAAGTTAGCTGGATTTATTGAAGGCCTACTGTGTTCCCGTCCTGTGCTGAGTGCAGAGGGTAAGGATAAATAGTACACAATTCCTACTCTTAGAAATCGTGATGAGGGGCGCCTGGGCGGCTCAGTCGGTTGAACGTCCGACTTCGGCTCAGGTCATGATCTCGTGGCTTGCGAGTTTGAGCCCCACGTCGGGCTCTGTGCTGACAGCTCAGAGCCTGGAGCCTGCTTCGGATTCTGTCTCCGTATCTGTCTCATCCTCCCCTGTTCACGCTCTGTCTCTCCCTCTCTCTCAAAAATAAGTAAACGTTAAAAAAAATTTTTTTAAGAAATTGTGATCAGCCATGAGACAGACACACCGAAGTAGGCAATATCTTAATGTAGCACATGCCAAATATTCAACAGTGGTATAGTCAGTGCTACTGGGTTTTATGTGAGTAGCTTTGTGGTTTATGAACCTGAGGGTTCCCACAGTGGAGGGAAAGGGGATAATATTGGCACAGTGGTTCACAGCAGAACTGTGGGGGACTTTGACAGCCAGGATCCCTTCTACTTTGCAGGCAACAAAGGTCCGTGGAAAGACTGAGATGGGGCATCCAATTGCCTTGAATTTAAGAGTAAACCCAGTGGTAGTGTAGACCAGAGTCAGAGGCAACAAGGCCATTAGGAGAGCAGAAATAGTTTAGGTGGCAGAGGGCAGAGAAAAAGCCCGGATGGGAACTGAAAGATGCATGAGGCAGATCATGAAGAAAGAAGCAGTTTTTGGTGCTTGTTTCCTCCGGGTTGAATCATGGTAGCTGTTTGGGCTGTTTTCACAACACTGGAGGGCTTGAACAACATTCATATCTCATAGTTCTCAAGGCTGGGAAGTCCAAGATAAGGTGCCACCAGATCTGGTGTCTGGTGAGGGCTCTCTTCCTGATTTACAGAAGGCCGTCTTCTCATTGTGTCCTCACAAGGCAGAGAAAAAAATCACCTCTTGTGTTTCTTCTCCTTCTTTTCCTGCTCCCCCTCCTCCTTCTCCTCTTCCTCCTCCTCCTTCTTCTTTAAAGTTTTATTTATTTAGCTGATCTCTACACCCAATGGGGGCTCAAGCTCACAACCCCAAGATCAAGAGTATCATGCTCTACAGACAGCCTACCAGGAACCCTTCTCATGTTTCTTCTTATAAGGGTTCTAACCCTCGTCATGGGGCTCTACCCTCATGACCTCATCACTTCCCGAAGGCCCCAACTCCTAATACCATCACCCCGAGAGTTAGGATCTCAACACATGAATTTTGAAAGGATGCAGATATTCAGTGTATAACAGTTATCATAATAATTAATATGTCTATCATACTATTGTGCTTAACTTGCAAGTTTCTTGAAGGCAATGCCTTGTCTGCAGAGGAGGCTCTGTTGGTTGAGTTGAATTGTGTGTCACCTAATGTGTTGAAACTCAAGTTTTTCCTCACTGATTGTTGTCATTATGAAAATCTGTTTAACTGTTCTCCAAGACGTACCAACTCTGAGTCTGTTTTGGGTATCAATATTATATTATGCAAAAGGTGTATTTCCCAACATTGCATTACTTTGAATAGAAACTCCCCCCACCCGCCACACACACACACACACACACACACACACACTAAAAACCACCTCAGAATCAAAATGCTTACTCTTTGCCTAAAAAAACAGAAAGGAAGTGCTTAAGGAAGCAAACCCTTCCATTTTAAGGCAGAAACCTAAATGCGGTGAGGGGTGTTAATCAGTTTCTCAGGCATTTAAACATTTCATCCCATTTTGTTTTTCCAGTTTTTAAATTCATCAAGCCTCCAGCGTGGGGATTTCTTATCTGTAGGAAGCTTTTCAACAAACATCTCCAACACCCTTTTAAACAAACACCGCTTCTTCAAATGCAAAAATAGAAACTGCTTTCTATTCTGAATAATGTATAGTGCTCTATTCCGTGAGGCAGTTACAACCGCTAGCAGCTATCTCCTCTGAAACAGCAGCGAGCTTAGTCTGCCCTCCCTTCCAAAAGCTGTCCATTTCGGGGGGCGTGGGGGCACCCTCGCTCCACCTCCCATACTAATCGTGACTGCAAAGTGGTCCTACATTGCTTGCTCTTCTGCCTTAAAAAAAAAAAAAAAAAGAGCCTGCTTATTGTTACACTTTTATTCATTTCAGTGCATCCACTTTTCACGTGGGAGACAGACTACCCAGCATGAACTCTGAAGGCAGATCATGCCCAGGCCCTAACATCTGCTACTGCTAGGTGGATGACTGTGGTCAAATAACCTCTTGGAACCTTTGTTTTCTCATTTGAAAGTGGGGATAATAGGGGCGCCTGGGTGGCTCAGTCGGTTGAGCCACTGACTTCGGCTCATGTCAGGATCTCGTGGTTTGTGAGTTCGAGCCCCGCATCGGGCTCTGTGCTGACAGCTTGGAGCCTGGAGCCTGCTTCGGATTCTGTGTCTCCCTCTCTCTCTCGGTCTCTCTCACTCTCAAAAATAAATAAACATTAAAAAAATGAAAACAAAAGAAAGTAGGCATAATAATGCCTACTTTCCAGGAATTTGTGCAGGTTAAATGAAATGGGGGGATGAATGCAAAACGGAAAGCTTACAGGAGCCTCGGTGACCATTGGTTTCTTTTCCTTATTTGGTAAGTATCAGTTTCTGAGCATTCTGGTGCTTCCGGGTAATCAACGCATAGAGAGAGACAAATCCCTTTGTTCTGTGTAATTATGACAGTCGTTCTCAAAGGGGGGGGCTCCCCAACCAGCCGCATCAACGCCCACCTCACTTTGGCTAAATCAAAACCTCGAGGGGTGGCCCCCAACAATCTGTGTTTTAACAACCTTCCAGGTGATTCTGATGCACTGATGCACACAGGTCTGGGAGCCATTGCTTCTAGAAAAAGGCCAGCATGGTGTGTCTGTGTGTTTACAATTGGGGAAGAGGCGTGTGTGTGCACGTGTGTGCGTGTATGTGGTGCTCGTGGCGCGACGAGGTGTTCGTCTTTATTACTCACAAATACAGCTAAAGGAAATAAGCCATGGAGGTGGAACTGGAGAGCAGTTAAATTATTTAGAGTTGGTCTTCAGTGTCTGATCACTATTTTTTCTCTTTCTTTGTCAAGCTAAGCCTCGGGGACCGGGGATTTAGGAGTGAACAGTGTGGTCTGTTGAGTTCTGAGGATTTGGGGAGGTCCTGAATCTGACCTCAAATATCACAGTCCTGGTGCCTCCATATGGGCTTGTCTTGGGTGGGGGGCTTCTTTCTTTGGGAGCAGGATGAAGGAGCTAGATGTCACTAGCACGAGAGGCCACCCTTCTATTCAGATCATTTTTTAAAATGTTTGTTTTTGAGAGACAGAGAGAGCACGAACAGAGAGAGAGGGAGACACAGAATCTGATACAGGCTCCGGGGGTGCGATAGGCAGGGAGGTCATCAAAGAGCTGAACCAATGCTCTTCGCCTCATCTGAGAAGCTATTTCTGAAAGCGGGCACCCATTTCTAACCTTTCCGCATTTGGGGTCAAAATGATAGCAAAACAGACACATACACTTATCAGCGGCTGGCGATCTCGGTCTCTGACAGTCTCCTCCCACCGCGGCTCTATGGGGCCAAGCTCACGACTGGTTGGCTTCCGCCCCCTTGTGGGCAGCCCGTCTCGCCGCATCCTGTTGGGCGCAGGGAGCCTCTGATTTGCTTCGTTCGCTCAAACTTCCGCAGGGTCACTGGTGAAATCCTAAGGCTTGCCTTTCTCCTCTTCCTCCTTCCTCCCTGTGCTTCCATGGCCATTTGAATTTTCATCAGCCCCATGCTAATTTGGGGAGATACAAATGTTACCAGCAGAACGACACGAGCGCAGCTGTGGGGATCAGGTGTTGGTGAACAGGGAGATCTGACCATTTGGTGCCACTGGTGGGCGCTGTCCATACGAATGCCATGCTTCACGATCGAGGTGTTTTTCGACACAGATTTTAAATTTCATATTTAAAAATAGAAATATGTTTAAAATCTAAAAATATTACAGAGGCAATATGTTCCTTTTAGGGAAAAAAATTACACCCACAATCCTATCACTTACCAATATTCTGCTATGTATCATTCCATGTATTATCGCCACACCCCCCCATATCCCTCCTTCCTCACTTTGTTCCGGTTCTATCTGAATTCTACTCATTTCTTCCGGAAACCAGAAAACTGAGAAAAGGGGAGGGGAGGGGAAATTAGGTGATCACAGAAAGCAAATAATGCTGCTCTCGTTTCCTCCTCGGTGCTAGCTGTAGTTATCGGGAAGGGAGACGCCTTGCATTCTTTGATTTGTTCAGCCCTGTCACATTAACAGCACCTTGCCCCCAGAGCCCCTCTTCCTCCTTCTTTGACTTCTTCATCATCAATCCCATCTGCAGACTCAAAATACCCTCCCCCTCTGGCTTAACACCCTTCTTGATTTTCAGTGGCAGCACAAGAAAAAGTATCTAAGTATTGCTGTCTGGACTGAGACCGTTCTCTTAGATCCTGGCCGACAGCTTCTGCAGCCTTTGGCGGGGGTGGGGGGCTGCTCATATTTTTCTTGCTTATTAATAAAGGCTCTTACATAGTAGAGGCATTAACCCTTGGTCTGCCATAAAAGCTTTTCACTCATTCCCTCAACAAACACTGAGCCAGGTGCTGTTCGATTCTGGGGATTCAGTGATTTCCAAAGGAGAGATGGGGTTTCTGCTTTCACGGAGGGAAGCGAAATGTGAAAGCAAGTCACTAGGTCTAGATTTTGGTAAGTGATGGAGGCGGCTGCCGCATGAGTAGGGCTGTAGGGCAAGGCTGCTCTGGGTAGGTGACATTTGATCTGGAAACTGACAATGACCAGGAGCCAGAAATGTGCAAACTGGGGCAAATCTTTGTGGGCAGAAGGAATAACGAGCGCGAATACTCCACCGTGTGGGGAGGCTTGCTGCTGCTGAAGATCTAAATGAAACCTGTTGAGGGGCGCCTGGGTGGCGCAGTCGGTTAAGCGTCCGACTTCAGCCAGGTCATGATCTCGCGGTCCGTGAGTTCGAGCCCCGCGTCGGGCTCTGGACTGATGGTTCAGAGCCTGGAGCCTGTTTCCGATTCTGTGTCTCCCTCTCTCTCTGCCCCTCCCCTGTTCATGCTCTGTCTCTCTCTGTCCCAAAAATAAATAAACGTTGAAAAAAAGAAAACAAAACATTTAAATGAAAACCGTTGAGGTTGTAGCAGAGAGAAGAAGAGGCACAGGGAGGTAGCGAGGCCAAGGCAAATTTTGTTCTTATTTTAGACGTGACTGGAAGCCACTGAAGGAGTTTATGGGCATAACGTGCTCTCATTTGTGTTATCAAAAGGTCCTTCGGGCTGCTCCCCGACAAACGGTCTGTGAGGCAAGCGTAGCAGGCAGGGCAGGAAGACCAGGGAAGCTTCTGTAGCGGTCCACATAAGACGTGAGCACGCCTTGGACATGAATGCCAGCAGCTGGGTGGCAAGGAGTGGGCGAGCTCTGCGTATGCTGTGCGGGAAGAGCCCGCGGGACGCTCCGCTCAGCCGGATGAGATATTTGCCTTTCAACGTCATTTACAGCTTGTTCGTTTGGGTGGGGGTGTCTTCCTAAGTACCCGTTTTTGAAAAATGCATTTATTTACAGCAAATATTACTATTTGAGAGAAGGAGAGCATGAGCGGGGAAGGGGTAGAGAGAGAAGGGGACAGAGGATCTGAAGTGGGCTCTGTGCCGACAACAGAGGGCCCGACGCGGGGCTTGAACTCAGGAACCGTGAGATCGTGACCTGAGCCGCAGTTGGATGCTTAACCGACTGAGCCACCCAGGCGCCCCCCGCCCCCGCCGGTAGAACGATATTTTGACTTGAGCAACGTAGTCCGTGTTTAGGCACAAGCCTGGGTTTTAGAAAGTTGTGCCATCTGATTACCGGGAACCGATGGGTAGCTTGTTCAGTTCTGAGGAGACGTCTGTTTAGTTACTGGCAAGTAGCTCAGGCTTCACAAACACAGGACAGATGCAATCAACTTTCTTTCTTTTTTTTTCAGTTTTTAATCAAAATCTTTTTAAAAATGTTTATTTATTTTTGAGAGAGAGAGAGCGCGTGCAAGCGGGAGAGGGGCAGAGAGAAAGGGACACACAGAATCCGAAGCAGGCTCCAGGCTCTGAGCTGTCGGCACAGGGCCCGACGCGGGGCTCGAACTCACGAGCTGTGAGATCGTGACCTGAGCCGAAGTTGGACACTTAACAGACTGAGCCACTCAGGTGCCCTATTCATTTTTAATTTTAATTCCAGCATAGTTAACGTACAGTGTTATTTTAGTTCCAGGTATACAATATAGTGATTCAACACGTCTATTCATTAGTCAGTGCTCAGTCGAGAGAAGTGTGCTCCTTAATCCCCATTGCCTATTTCCCCAATCTTCCAACCCCCCTCCCCTCTGGGAACCATCCGTTTTGCTCTCTGTAGTTAAGAGTCTGTTTCTTGGTTTGCCACTCTCTCTCTCTCCTCTTTTTTTTCCTTTGCTCTTTTGGTAACCAGCTTTCTTTCAGAATGGAGGGCTGGCCCATGGGAAGAAGGCTGGTTTATTCTTTGGTCACCTTCGTTCTTTACATGATATAATGTTTAGGTGGGGATTCTTTTCCTCATTCTACACCTTTGTGGAGGGATTTTTTTTTTTTTTTTTAACTTGGAGGATAGCTTTGGTCTGTCTCCCCCTAACAAACCTGCATGGCCCATGCATGGAAAGGGAAACTGATGACAGCTTGGGCAGTGTGCCCAGGAACAAGAGGAGGGAGAAGGAGCCCAAAGGTGTGGGCAGAGCCTCTGCGTAGACAGGATGAAGCCGCGTGAGGATTTTCAATATGGCGGAGGGAGAACAGCAGAGTGAAGGGAGCAACTGAGACCCTTGTTTGAATCCTGGCTCCGCCATATGCAATAGCTATGGGGCCTGGGCACGTAATTTACCCTGTTACAGTAGGTTACTTCATCTGTAAAATGGGGGTATAATAGCTACTTCACTAAGATGTTTTCAGCTATTAAATAAGTAACCAGGTAGGAAAAGTACCAAGTTGTGGTGCTGGTCCCAAATATGGGAACTTTAACTGATGGTTTTGGCCTCTGCCATCTAGATTCTCAATCCCTTTTCAGATCTGTCTTCTCCTCCAGGCAGTACTTCCAGGACAGAGATTGTTTTTTTGTTTTGTGTCACCAGTGTGTAGATCAGGGGAAGACACTAGACGCTCAGGACAGGCTTGTGGAACACTGGAGGGCACGGATGAATGCCCCATGGTTGGGATCCAGTGGGATCTCGGTCCAATGAGCCACATCTCTGCTCTCCTGCTCCCTCCTGCTCATTGTGTCTTTTGCCTTCTGGTACTTTCCAAAGACGCTCCCCTCCGCCGTCTACGTCTGGTCCCTCACTCATGTTTCGGGGGGAATGCATTTTTCAAGAATGTACTTCAGATCTGAGCTCCTCTGAGACCCCATTTTGACTCTCTAGCAAGTTGTTCAGATTTGCAACCGTGTAATTGCAAAGATGTTAGGTTCAACCCTTAAACTGACTGCCTTTGGCTTAAGATTCGGGAGATTTCACCTGGGTGGAGGCTGAGGTCCTGTCATTGTCATGGCAACTGAGCAGTGGCAGGCCTCAGGCTCCAGGGTTCCCTCTCCTGACTCCTCCCACTGCCCTCACACCCTTCACCAGGTAAATGCGGATCTAGTCTTTGACAGCCTCAGAAACTCTAGGGGTAGTGACATTCTCTGAAGTGGACTTCAGGATAATTAGCCAGAAAGCAAAGGTTATACTGCTCTGAATAAAATGGGTACAAAACATGAGGCTCACGTAAGAATCCACAGTAGCGTCTTAGTTTCCCAAGACACGTCTAGCAAAGAGACGGGGACGTTGGTAGCTTTTGCTTTCAAGATAAAGTCACCGGTGTCCACTTACCCAAAGCTGCGGTCTTGGCTGCCCAAGTTCCTGAACAAATCTGCTTCTGGCCGGAGATTCACTTGCAGACTCAGAGCCACCTGGGCCTGAATAGGGGTCAGCGCGGAGAGCTGGAAAAGAGAATCAGATTTGAGACATAATTTTATGAGGCAGAATGAGTGGACCCTGTTAACAGATCGGAAGTAGGGAATAGGGAAGAGAGCGACCCCCAGGCTTCTCATTAGGGCAATGAGCAGTGGCCTCCATTAAGATCCCACTTAGTTGGGGAACTTCCCCAAGTTCCCACAAGAGGAGGAGCAGGTGGGAGGGGGATGGGAGAGGGTTTCCACTTCCCACAGTCTGAGGTCCCAGCGCAAAGCCTGGGCACAAATCAGCTTGTTTCAATTCTGCTTTTTTCTTGAACAGAAGACAGGCACGTCCCTCCCCCTCCCATCCTGGGTGATCAGAGGTATTAAATTGAAAGGAGAAGGGAAAGGATTTTATTCATAAGAGTCTCATAATTTTGAAACCTCTCTCATCTAGATTTCCATAACCTACCTATCAGAATCTATCACTGCATTAGATTCATATCTATCTACTGGCTGTCCTGCTGAGAGTGGCTGGAAAGAATCATTAAATATCCTGCCAAAGGGAAATCCACAGCAAATCGACACTTGTAGTTTTTAA
The DNA here is from genome assembly GCF_018350155.1 of Leopardus geoffroyi. Classification (NCBI taxonomy): domain Eukaryota; kingdom Metazoa; phylum Chordata; class Mammalia; order Carnivora; family Felidae; genus Leopardus; species Leopardus geoffroyi. The sequence continues at coordinate 20,242,530 of NC_059329.1, forward strand.
CTGTCTACCCCTCTTAGGGCTCCTGTCAAAACCCCTGGTTGTTTTCTCCTGATGTGGCATTTACATGTTGTTGGGACCCTGCACACAGCAGTCACTAAAGCCTGTCACTACCCTTTAATTTCTGTTCCTCAGGAGGAGGATTGTCTAGCTCTTTGAGTGTCCCTGGGGTTTCCTGGGGTGAATTTCTTTCTTTCTTTCTTTCTTTCTTTCTTTCTTTCTTTCTTTCTTTCTTTCCTTTTCTTTCTTTCTTTCCTTTCTTTCTTTCTTTCCTTTCTTTCTTTTTCTTTCTTTCCTTCTTTCTTTCTTTTCTTTTCTCTTTCTTTCTCTCTCTCTTAATGTTTATTTTTGAGAGAAAGAGAGAGAGAGCGCATGAGCAGGGGAGGGGCAGAGAGAGAGGGAGGCACAGAATCCAAAGCAGGCTCCAGGCTCTGAGCTGTCAGCACAGAGCCCGACAAGGGGCTCGATCTCACAGGCCATGAGATCATGACCTGAGCCGAAGCCGGACACTTAACTGAGCCACCCAGGCGCCCCATGGGGTGAATTTCTTTTATTACCCTGCCACCCGCTTTTTAAGTCTGCCTATCTCACTCTCAAAATTCAGTCAAAATGACTTCACCTGGTTTTGGGTGATGCATTCAGAAATTAGAAAAGAAAAAAAAAAAGGACAGCGACTTTGGTTTTGAAAATACTGTGGAGTATTTTTCAAAGCCTTCCCACATTGATGATCTCAGTCTCGCCCGGTAAAAATTCAGTGAGGTACAGAAACAGAGGCGACCATCTCCCTGATATGGAGGCGGGGCTTAGGCGAGCGGCACTCGCCTAAGGTCGCCAGGTGAACCGGTGTGAACAGGAACATATCACGCACGCTCACTGATACGGTCTCACTGTGAGTGGTTATGGGAGTCACCACAGACAACTTCACTTTATAGATGAGGAAACAAGCCCCAGAGGTGAATGACTGCCAGAGACCGGTACCTGTAAAGCTATTGTGATGCCAACTGGTAAATTGCATTTCAATTCCGCGCTAACCACCCTGTGTTGGTGCTGACCCCACAAGTGGCAGGCATGGTCCCCGACAGGTTGCCCCCACTTAGATATCGGCTGCACATGGGGGCGCCAGGCCACCCACAATTCTGACCACCTAGCTGCAAATCGGGGGGATTCCTCTTACCTCCCTCAGGTTTGGTAATGTGTTAGACAACCCTAAAAACTCAGGAAAATTCTATACTTTCCATTATAGTTTTATGCTAAAGGATATGAATCAGGACCAACCAAACGAAGAGACACATCGGGTGAGGTTTGGGAGGGTCCCGAACGCAGGGCTTCTGTGTCCTCTCCTCATGGAATCAGAGTACATTACCCTTGGGGGTACAGCCCGGGGGTCGAGCATTTTTCTGCAGAGTCCATTACCCTCCAGACACATCAATGTGTTCACCAACCAGGAAGTTCACGGAGCTTGTGTCTAGAGCTTTTCCTGGGGTCTCATCATACAGGCATGATTGGTAACTCACTCTCCAGCCCCCCACTCCCCCCCAGGCTCAAAGTCTCATCCCTCTAGTCACATGGTCGGTCTTTCTGGTGACCAGCCTCCATCCCGAACCCTCGCCTTACCATAAACTCAAGTGTGATCGAAGGGGTTCGTGGAGGAGACTCTCTCCAAGGGTTTTAGTAGCTTGGTCCCAGGAACCAGGGACAAAGACCAGACAAAATGTTTATTATATGACAGCAGAAGAGCCAGCTTTGACCCCACATCTTTAGTATCTAGGTCCAAGGCTTTTGTCTGTGGCCCCACACAGCACCTGGCTCCCACCTGGCTTTCTGGCTGTGCATTGAGGAGAGAGGGAGAAATCGTGTCGTAGTCTGACCTCCTGAAGACCCGGAGAGAGGCCTCAGAGATTTCGAAAACCACACCCTGCCCTTCCAGTGTGCCCCCCCCCCGAACCAGACCAAACCCACAATCCAATTGCCACATTTCTCAGGGGACAGAGCTGAAGCAGGAAAGGTGCTGGCAGTCCCGGGGACCCTCCCCTGCTTCCTCAGAGAGGCCGTCTTCAGGAAGGCGGAGGGATTTTGAAAGCCAGCCACGTAGGAGGCGACAGTACAGCCCATGATGCGGAGGTCTGCACTGATCCTTAATCTGCGTTTTAAACAAAAACCCTTCATCCCACACAGCTATCTGCCCTGGGTAGCTGTGTCTCAAAACGTGTGAGTCAGAATGGAACAGTCGATGAGGAATGATTTACAAGGACTGAAATCCTGGGCATGCAGACTGAAAAAGGACAGCACATCCACTTTAATTATCAACGGAAAGCCCCACCATTCAGGCAACGGGGGGAGGGAAGAAATTTGTGCTTACTACATACCTACTAGGCGCGATGCATTGTTCTAGGCATTTTCAGATGCCACACGGTTTAACCCCCACCAGTCGATGATGCACACTGGACCACCCAGATCTAATAAAGACACAGGCTCTGAGAGGTTAAAGAACTTGCTGGAAGATGTGCAGGTCGGAAGAGGCAGAGCTACGACCTGAACCCAAGGGCAAATCCAACACCCATTCTTTCGCCCATGCCAGGCCGCCTCCAGGAGCTGCTGATGGCCTAGAAGATGTTGCTGTCATTTTTGTTTGCTTGGCTCTTTATTAAGTATTATTTTTGTACAATTAAGCAATTAAACTGTGATCCTCAGAAATCCTGTAATTTTGAAAGCCCCGGGGCAGGAGAACGGTGCTAATCAAAGAAAACCTTATTTACATTAATCCTGCTGGGAGATCGCTCAGGTCACTTCTCTGAAAGCCCTCATGACCTTGCTTAGCGTAGTCTGAACATTAGGCTGGATTCAGTTCTTAAAACCACTGCTAATTCAGGCCTCTGCTGCAGAACAAACGCCCTCTTAATGATAAAAGTCACAATCGCATAAAAGGCTCGCTGTGGGATTATAAGAGCAGCCCGATTTCCAGCTCGTTTTTATTTTACCTTCTAATCACTGGCCTCTGTTAAATGCGGCGGCCTCTCGGGAAAGCTGAGAGGAAAAGCCGAGCCCATATTAGCTCAGCACTAGTGCCACCTGGTGGTCGGCTCTGGTGTGGCGGGTCCTCCCAGCATTTCTGGTTACAGGGTGGGGTTTTGGTCTCTGCCTTCTCCAGGTCTGCAGACGCAGGGTTTTGACAACAGCACACAAGATATTTGTGCGTGGGCGCCCTGGGTGGCTCAGTCGGTTGAGCATCCGACTTTGGCTCAGGTCATGATCTCACGGTTCATGAGTCTGAGCCCCACATCGGGCTCTGTGACAGCACAGAGCCCGCGTAAGATCTTCCGTCTCCTTCTCTCTCTGCCCCTCCCCCGTTCACTCACTCTCTCTCAAAAATAGGTAAACATCTTAAAAATAAGTAATTAACTTAAAAAATAAAATAGAGTAGGTATCATTTCCTCGTCAAAAAAAAAAACAACAGGTGTGTGATGGGGCACTTGGGTGGCTCAGTCGGATGGGCGTCCAACTTCGGCTCAGGTCATGATCTCGTGGTTTGTGGGTTCGAGCCCCGCGTCGGGCTCTGTGCTGACAGCTTGGAGCCTGGATCCTGCTTCGGATTCTGTGCCTCCTTATCTCTCTCTCTCTCTCTCTCTCTCTCGCTGCCCTTCTCCTGCTGGTACTGTGTCTCCCTCTCTCAAACATAAATAAACATTAAAAAAATTAAAAAAAAAAAAGAAAACTCAGTTAAAAAAAATAATGTGTGTGGGAGTTGATGAAGAAGACAACCAGCTACTTCACATAACTGCAAAATGCTAACTCACTGCGATAACTGATTCTGGACTCGGGCAACTTTGTTCATTTTGACCTCATGCAGGTACAGCACAAGCATGCCTTGGCTCCTGTTTCTATCAGATCCCTGGTCCCACTGACACCTGCTTGTAAGCCCCCATGACGTGCAGGTGGCGGGCGCTACCTTCCTCCATATCCGTGTCCACAGTCTACACCACAGCCCCGGGGGGGGTGGGGGGGGGGGAGAAAAGAAAGTTTTATACATCCTGGATCATTCACTCAACTGATGTCATTTCCTTCTCAAAGTGTCAGCTGGGGAAGGATAATCGGAGACATTTCCTCAGCATTATTACTGAATAACGTTTAGGGGCATCGACTGGGTGTCATGCCTTGAGTGGGTGTTGAGAATACAACATTTGTAAGTTGCACGCCCTAACTCTGACAAAGGCACGGGCTAGTCAGGGAGGCAACCTCATGAAGGTATAATCACAGTAGGAAACGATAAACACTGGGGGAGGAGTGCCATGATAGAGGTAGGCTGGGGCCAGTTCAGGATTGGGAGTCAGATTTACCTGCGTTTGAACCCTGGATCTGTCACCTAATTGTTATATACTTGGGCCTCTCTGAATGCTAGTTTCTTCATCTGGGAAATGGGCGGAATTATGTCTGCTTTGCTGGATGACAGTAGGAAATACCATTAATTGTGGAAATAAATGAAGATGACCCAAATAACACACAGAACTTGCCATAGCAAGGAAGCAGCCACCATCACTGAGGTGGCAGAGACTCAGAAGCAGGCGGCAGGGGGGGGGGGGGAGGTGGAGGAAAGGGGAAGGTTTCGGGTGTGCCCCGATTGGAGGCTATTGCCATGGAGAAGCTGGAGGCTGGCTAACTAGAAGCCGGCTGGCCATCTTCTGTGATTGGTTTGGAAGACATAGTTGGCTTTCTGTGGTTGGTCCCGAGTTGGAAGCAAGAGCAAAAATTAGGGAAGCTGGTGGTCGGTGACTGAATCCTGTAGGTCAGAGTTCTTTTTTGGGGGTGAGGGGGGAGTAATATAATTTATTGTCAAGTTAGCTCACATACAGTGTATACGGTGTGCCCTTGGCTTTGGGAGTAGATCCCCGTGATTCATCGCTTACATACAACACCCAGTGCTGATCCCAACAAGCGCCCTCCTCAATGCCCATCACCCATTTTCCCCTCCCCCATCCTCCCCATCAACCGTTAGTTTGTTCTCTGTATTTAAGAGTCTCTTGCGGTTTGACTCCCTCTCTGTTCGTAACTATTTTTTGCCCTTTTCCTTCCCCCATGGTCTTCTGTTAAGTTTCTCAAATTTCACATATGAGCGAAAACATATGATATCTGTCTTTTTCTGAGTTATTTCACTTAGCACAATACCCTCCCATTCCATCCACATTGTAGCAAATGGCAAGATTTCATTCTTTTTCATTGCCAAGTAGTATTCCACCACCCGCCCCCCACCCCCTCCCATACACACGCCCCACCTCTTCTTTACCCATTCATCAGTTGATGGGCATTTGGGCTCTTTCCATAATTTGGCTATTGTTGAAAGCGCTGCTATAAACACTGGGGGTACATGTGCCCCTACGAATCAGTACTCCTGTATCCTTTGGTTAAACTCCTAGTAGTGCTATTGCTGGGTCATAGGCTAGTTCTGTTTTTAATTTTTTGAGGACCCTCCACACTGTTTTCCAGAGTGGCTGCACCAGTTTGCACACTGTGGGCCAGAGTTCTGTTGTCACACATGGTCTAGCCCTTGTCCTTCTGTATGTCCAGTCTGTCATAATACATTCAAATCTGACACATGGTGTGTGCCATACCCAGATATTAGTAAATGGGAATCATTATTATGACAATGACCATGATCAGAGGTGACTTTGAAATTGCAATTGAGCTGGACATTAGTGGTAGCTTCCCAACAGCCATTCTCCCTGGACTGGTCAGGGAAAGAGAAACCAGACCAGTTATTTTAGCAGAGATAATTCAATACGAGAAATTGGTTGCAGGGATTGGGAGCCTGAAAAAGCCAAAGGGGAGGACAAGGGGGGAAATGCAGACAGAGCTGCTGCAGGAACAAAGAAAAGAGACTGAGGCCTATTGAGACTCAGAAGCAAGGAGCTGCACACGGTGGGCCCCAGAACTCCCCGGAGGGCTGTGCTCCCCAGTGGGTGCTGGTAACCCAGGAGCTCAGAGGAGGGGCTGAAGGAACGAGACTCCGACTCCCAGCCACGGACAGACTGGTGCAGACACACCACAAGGCTAGTTCGGGGAGAATGAAAGATTCTGGAAACTGGAACCAGCTGTTCCTGAAGCCAACACTGCTGTGGGTAAAGAAGCGTCATCCTGGTGATGTTAGTGGGACCAGCAGGCAAACAAGCATGGGAGCTGCCTCCTCCCTCCTCTTGCCTTCCAGTCTCCCTCTGATGATGCTGTCGGCCAGAATTAACAGGGACCCTCTGGCAAAGGAGAAGTGAGGCCAAAGTGCCCCAGTCCCAGCATCACACAGAAGAGTGTGGAGTGTGGGCTTGGAACTGAACCACAGCTGTGAACCAGCAGACTCCCTTCTTTGTGATTCACAGAACCGGAATTTTGTTCAGGTGGAAGGCAGCTAAATGTTCTGGGGAAACAGGCACCACATGTATGCTTTTCTCCGGGTCTGCAACCCTTTGTTTTCAAAACAAAGAGACAGTCCATTGAAAGCAGATAATCAGTTAATAACTCCCAGTTTTGATCACTTCCTGCCCACCCACCGATTCTTCCCTTTTCCCCTGAGTCTGGAGACATGCGGGTCTGGAGGAGCGGAGGAAACCCCCAAGCCTCTCCTTTCACGGTGATGGGGCAGACGCTGCTTCCTCTTTTCTTTTTTTCTATCCAGAACCAAAAGGCTCCCAGAGAAGTTTCCAGTCTTTACCTTAATGGGGCCAGGGGAGAGGGAGATACAGGGGTCAGGGTCCACTTCTGTTCCAACCTATATCCTCCCATCCTCCAGAGCTGGGCTCTTCGTGAGATGGTTGGCCTGGAGATCTGGTCCATCCCATTTGTTAGAGGAGACAGAACTCTAGCTATACTCTGTCCAGAAGCAACCGCCTGTACGAGAGCTGATGCCAGGCATGGGGAAAGCCAAAGTGAATCAAACACGGTCCTCTTCCCTGGAGGAGTCGCTATCTAGTGGAGAGAGATTCCGACCAATCAGTATAACACAATGCGTGTATACACATAAGTGGATGGCATCACGCAGTCACTAACGCCTAACTCTGTCCGCGAAGGTCTTAGGAGACTTTGCAGAGGAGGTGGGGTCTGGCTGGAGCCATAAGAGAGAAATACGCCAGGAAGGTGGAGGACCGAGAAGGCGCTCCAGGCCGAGGCCAGCGCCTGTGGGAGGCCTGGAGGTTCCCAAGAGAACCTCCGTCCGGGGACCTGTAAGCAGGCGCGTAGGGCTGGGCAGAGGGCCGGAGACAGCGTGAGAGCAGGATGAAGCTCCGGGAGGGTGAAAGTGCAGGGCTAGAGACGGAGCAGCTCCTCCTCGGCACGAGATGACACCCTACGGAGACAGTGGGAAGCTGGGGCAGGGACGGGGCCCAGGCTGCGGTCAGAGAGCTCCCTCTAGCTCCGTGCTAGATGGGGAAAGGGAGCTGGCACGATTCCAAGCGGAAAACCTGCTGAGTGCCCGTGCCATCGTACTCATGGTGGCTTTAAAGATGCCTCAGACAGGGGCGCCTGGGTGGCGCAGTCGGCTAAGCGTCCCACTTCAGCCAGGTCACGATCTCGCGGTCCGTGAGTTCGAGCCCCGCGTCGGGCTCTGGGCTGATGGCTCAGAGCCTGGAGCCTGTTTCTGATTCTGTGTCTCCCTCTCTCTCTGCCCCTCCCCCGTTCATGCTCTGTCTCTCTCTGTCCCAAAAATAAATAAACGTTGAAAAAAATTAAAAAAAAAAAAAAAAAAAAAAAAAGAAAAGATGCCTCAGACACTTTCCCAGGTTCCCCCAGCCCTAGAGTGATTCAGACAGACGCCGGTGGGGGAACGGTCTCCAAGCTTCTGCGTGTCGCGCCCGTCCAGTTACGCAACTGGAAGAGCCGGGAAGACCACGTCCCAAGGACTGATGAGGCATACGGGGAGCAAACGGAGAAAGCAGAAGGAAGCGAGGCTGGGGGGGGTGGGGGTGGGGGGGTATACTGTGGAGGGGACCAGACACCGCAGGTTGGGCCAACTTTTGAGCCAACCATTCCTGAGGGGCCAACTTCGAGGCAGGGACCTGCCTCAGGTCGGTTCACGGGCAGCTTCGCGTGGGGAGGGATAGGGGAAGAAGGGAGTCGGGTTAGAAAACGTGTGAACAGGCAAGTGAGGACAAGGATCAGAAATCAGCCTGATGGCTTTGGGGGTGGAGAGGACGGGTCAACACCGGCAGGGAGACCACTTAACTTGCGGAAACAGGAGGGAAGAGGGGCGAGGGTGAGGACCAAAATGTTCCCAATTTTTTTTTTTTTTTTTGGTTAATGCAAAGAGGTGGGGCATAGAGATCGCAAATGCAGGAGAAGGAACAACTTTTAGCACCAGCTGTTGGTGTCTGCATAATGGATTGCCTTTTTCAGTTCCTCCCCAGGTTGCCGGTGTCCTGGAACAGAGCCAAACTCAGCACTGCGACCTCAAGTGAGGATATTAAAGCGACAGGGAGGGGAACCGCAGAGAAATGAGGGGTAGCGGCACCAATGACCATTTGACCGTTCGTAATAGTGTTCATGGCAACAATAATCATAATAGCCCTACATTTAGTCCTTACTCCTGTTTGCATGTGCTCCGTTAGGCTAACTCTAGTGAGGATACAGAGAAATTGGGCCACCGACGCACTCCTGGCAGTAATGTAACGAATAACACTTTGGAAAGCAAGCTGATCATATGCGGCAAATCCCAACGCTAGGAAACAATCCTAAGGAGATACAGGTTTTTAAAGCAAAAGCCGAGAGCCCAGAGCTCATCACCGCGCTGTCCATGAGAACCAAAAACAGTGAAAACGTAAAATCCCGACGGGGGGAAATGGTTTGGTAAATGACACTATGATGATTCAGTGAAATACTATGAGCCTATTAAAATGGAAATGACAATTACACCGACGGGAGAAACATGGAAACATGTTTGATACGTTAAGTGGGAGGAAAGAGAGCAGAGTACAAACCACTTTGAACACTTGAATACGACTGTCGGTATGTGGCCTTAATCATGCATGATTAAGACTGGGAGGTGATCTGAAGAAATGTAAGTATTGTGGGGAAACAGCACAGGCTCGGGGGTCAGAATGCTGGGCTCAAATCTCATGATTTATTAGCCTGTGACCTTGGGTGAGATTTGCAACTTCTCTTAGCTTACTTCCTTATCTATAAAAGGAGGGTAGAAAATGGGTGTAATAAAAATACCCACCACAAGGAGTTAAGGGCATCCAAATGAGATACTGCATGTAAAATTTTTAAAAATTAAGTTTGTTTATTTATTTTGAGAGAAAGAGAGGGAGAGTGGGGGAAGGGCAGACACAGAGAGAGAGAGAGAGAGAGAGAGAGAGAGAATCCCAAGCAGGCTCTGAGCTGTCAACACAGAGCCCAACGTGGGGCTCAATCCTGCAAACCAGGAGATCCTGACCTGAGCTGAAACCAAGAGTCAGACGCTTAAACGACTGAACCATCCAGGCATCCCTTTTTAAAAAAAAAAAACAAAACTGTTTAAAGTTTATTTATTTTGAGAGACAGACAGACAGACAGCACAAGGCGGGGGAGAGGGAGAGAGAGAGAGAGAGAGAGAGAGAGAGAGAGAGAGAATCCCAAGCAGGCTGAGTGCTGTCGGCACACAGCCCGACATGGGGCTTGAACCCATGAACTGCAAGATCTCGACCTGAGCCCAAATCAGAGCTGGATGCTTACCCAACTGAGCCACCCAGGTGCCCCACATGTAAAGGTTTTGGTTCTTGAAAATAATAAATGGTGTCTATTACTAGAAGCAATTTCTATTTTAAGTATATTACAGGTAGATTGCCTCAATATGTTAAAAAACGCACAAGTAACAAATCATCACTCTCTTTAATGGGTGAAGTAGACCCAAGCAGGATTCAACAAAACATTGAGAAGAAACTGTTAGGTGCTATGTTCTCTGTGTGGTCTTTGTGGCTTTGCTTCTGCTTTATCCTGGCATCCTAACCCTACCTGACATGTGACCAACTCTGGGAGTGAAATAAATATGATAAATACCCTCAAAAAAGAAATTCTTACTCAATGCTATAGCCAGCCTTTTTTGCTTCCTTCCTGCCCCGAGTGTTTGAAGCACAGATTTAAACAAGTTAATCTCATCTACTTTCCTTCTCGAGTGGCAGAGGCATGGGGGACCATCTGGACAGCTGCAGAGTGGACGGGGGGCGGAGGGCAGGTATTACTGGGCAAGTAAAGGAGAAACTGGCAGTCCTTTCTGAGCAGCCCCCGGGGGTTGTCGCCAACCTGGGGACATGTGGAGTCGTGACTTCATCGGGGCTTTGGGAGTTGGTACTCTGTCTCTTCTCTTCCATTTATTCTGTAAGAAGCATGTTCAGAGGTGCCCACAAAGACAGTCAGGGCAAACATCGGTTGTCACGTGATCATCATACACATGCCCAGTTTCAGGGAAGAGGAAGTCTGGGTGGTTCCTCTTCAGTGCCGCCGTTTCATGGCTGCAAAAGATTTTAAACTCCTGAAGCGTAGACTCTGTCTCATCTTCAGCTGTCCATCACTGACTGCTTTGTGCACGGTCTTGGGATCGATACTCTGTTCTAAACCTGACCCGAGGGCTCCATCTGCATCATGAATAAGAGACTGCCATTTCCCGGCATCAGGTTTTGTGAGAACACGCTGGACAGGTCCCTAGGACACCAGATCTGGGCAGGCAGAAACTTCAAGGGCCCAGACACCTGCTGTTCCCTCCACGCTTCCAAAAGCAGTGAGCCTTAAAACTCACATCCAGCAATTACACTACTCAGAACGTTTGTTTGAAAATATCCACCAATGGAGGGGCGCCTGGGTGGCTCAGTCGGTTAAGCGACCGACTTCAGCTCAGGTCATGATCTCATGGGTTCGTGAGTTGGAGCCCCGCGCTGGGCTCTGTGCTGACAGCTCAGAGCGCGGAGCCTTCTTTGGATTCCGTGTCTCCCTCTCTCTCTGTCCCTCCCCCGCCTCCTCAAAACAAATAAACATTAAAATAAATACCTAAATAAATATCCACCAATGTTCACAGACATGTTCACCTTGCATTATTTTAGTACCAAAGGGTTGGAAATTATCCAAGTGGCCATAACAAAAAGACTGATTGAGTTATACACAACGGTAAGAAAATTAAGCAAAAAGTTATCTTCACATTGCTATACAAAGATATTCTAGATACATGGGTTAGTGAAACAATACTAGTAAGTTGAGAAACTTCTGGTAAATTGTGGTAGATTAAGCCCTTGTGCTAGAGCCACTCTGTCCAGAACTAAGGTGACAGTGAGAGTATGAAAATGCACAAAATCACAACCCGAGAGAGAATAGAAAAGGAAACGGCAGAACACACACTTGGAGACTGGAAAGTTGACAGCCGACGTCATGTACCAGGTAAAGCTAAATCTTAAATTAGCAACGGGAGAAGCCCAGAAGAAAGGACATTGATGCCATGGAGCTCCAGAATGGCTCCTAAGTGGCTGGCACAAGGTACCTCGATGGATGGGTGTCCAGGGCGATCTAAAAATGGGAGCATTTATTGAAAGCCTACATAAGAAGCAGGCCCCAGATTCCTACCTCAACTCCACTCTGCTGGTGACCTCCCCCCTACCAACCAGCAGAAGCCTAAAGGTCTACTTTCTGAAGAGGCTGAACCAGAGATATTCTGGGATCAGGGATATCAGGCATAGTTGAGGCAGGGGAACCATACTGAAAATAGGGGTTGTTAACCAAAAATAGCGAAATCCCTGGCCCCCCCTTCTTCCACCTGATTCCCAGGTTGCTGAAAGCCAGTGTTATACCTCCTATGCAGAACACTGTAAGATTTTTCTCTTAGCAACTGAGCTACTCAAAGAACAAGATCCACTGGAACCTGCTGTGAAACAACCCAGTCGGATTATCCTACACAGCTCACAAGTCAGCAAGTCCAGCTCGTTGCCATAAAGCTTGTCAATCGCTTTCTCGGTGCCTCACTTTTGAGTATGAGCAGAACCGGCAAGGCTCACCAAACATTCTAGGAGCTTCTAATGTGAAACACAGCAACCCCAACAAACACATGGAAGAATGATGTGAAAGCTTGGTCTATTGTTCAGCAAATATCTTACCCCTTCTCCCTTCCATCGTGGACAAATGTAGCACCCGGTTCCAATGTGCTAAGTTTGGTCACGTCATCTGCTTTGATCAACGAGACGTTTGTGAATGTGACATAAACCAAGGATTGAAATGAGCTCTTATGCTGGGGCATACCTTCTTCAGCTTTTGCCATCCACACGAGAACATATCCTGGACGGCTGTCTGGTTCCAGAAGAGTGAGAAACACACACCAGAGACACAACAGCCAACCCGCAGCCATATGAGGACTCACAAGTGAAAAATAAGTGTTTATTAATATAGCCCAGTAAATTGGGGATGACCCCTTATGCGGCACTCTCGTGCTAATAGCTAACCAATACAAACAAGAACTTGGAGAAAACAGAACAGTGCAGGAGCAGAAGAAAATCTAAAAAACTTAGTCGCAGTTTAGTAGAAGGGCTAAAAGATAAACTGGAAGAACAGCCTCAGAGGATAGAACAATAAAAACAAAACAAAAGGTAGAAAACAGCAAAGACAAGAGTCAGGGGAAATGACAGAAAATTAGCTGGAGAGGTACAATACCCAAATAACAGGCATTGTGGACAGAGAAAACTGAGGGAAAGCAATGATCAAAGGAGTAATTCAAGAAAATGCTCCAGAATTACAGGCCATGAGTTTCTGCACTGAGTGGCCTGGTATAATGAGCAAAAGAAGACCTCCATCAGGATACAGCCGAGTATAATTTCAGAGCCCTGGAGATGAAGAGAACATCGTGCAAGCTCCCTGATGGGAACAGCTGCTCACATGGAAAAGGTCAGCAATCAGAATGGTACCAGAATTCTTGACAGTAACGCTGGAAGAAAACATTAGGGCCATGCTTTAAAAATCACAAAGGAAAATTCTTTCTGATCTGTAATTCTATCTTCAGGAAACCTATCAGGGAATAGCGTCGTGCAAGTTACAATTGCGCCTGATCTCCAAACATACCTATCATGCGCACCTTTCTTAGAAAGCTACTAGAGAATGTCCTCCGTCAAAAATAAGGGAAGAAACCAAGGAAGAGACAGACATGGAATCTAGTAAACAGCAGACACAACAGAGAGAGGAGAGAGAGTCCCCAGGAATATGGTGGCAATTGTGGATTCCCTGGCCGTGCAGATCTAGAGGGGAAGGAGGAGGATGAAGGACGGAAGCTACGTCACCAGGAGGAACAGGGAACAGATGCGTTACCTGATATAAATGAATACAATAAGAAGAGGTTTATACTGCTGGCGGAGAGTCTGGGAGTGAATTGGTGCCGGGAAGCTAGAAAACTATGCAAAGGAAGGAACAAGAATATCACTGAAGTCAAGCAAAACTGGTATTGCACAAAAAAATAAATAAATAAAAGCACAGGGCACTGCACAGCTATGTGAACAATTTACACGATCACCGCGACATGAACAGTCCATTGTCATCTCACCAAGATTGTAAGTAGGGGCGCCTGGGTGGCTGAGCCGGGTAAGCGTCCCACTCTTGATTTTGGCTTCAGTCATGATCTCACGGTTTGTGGGACTGAGCCCCGTGCTGGGCTCTGTGCTGACAGTGTGGAGCCTGACTGTGGATTTTCTTTCCCCTCTCTCTGCCCCTCCCTTGCTCTCTTTTTCAAAATAAGTAAACTTAAAAAAAAATATTTCATTAGGGAGGCAACCTATCTTTATAGGTTTACTTACATACCACTCTATGTATTGGTCATATACAGGTAATATATAAAATATAAGCCCTTTGAAATGTGTAAGCACAAACATTCATGTATGTAGGTATATAGATAGATAGATACTTAGAAAACACATCAGGAAAATCAGGTTGAATATACCTCCATGCTATTAACAGTTGACGACTCAGTGGGGTTTTGCCAGTAGGAGTACTTTTCCTTCCTACAGTATTCATTTCTTTGTTGTTTGATTCTGCACGTATCTTAAAGACTGAACAGTCCGAGAAACCCTGGGTGTCCTTCCAGCCTCTCCACATTCACATCTAGCGCACAGCACATGGAATTCTTCGATTGATCCCATTGTGACGAGAGCCTAATTCTGCTTCGAGTCCCAAGAACGATATGGGTTTCTATTTCTCATCTCCAGTTCATTCAATAAAAACTTTAGAGGGTAGTTATCCAGTGTGGTGAAGTCTGGGCCTGAGCTGTACTTCCGATGAGGAATCCTATGATCTATATCCTTATGACGGTTTTATAACATGTCGAATGTCCAACTACAGAGATGTTACAATTAGTGTTTGCCAGCCAGGTGAGATATTTTTATTTCCAAAAGTGTTAGGTTGTTTTATAATCACGATAACACTTGCGTTAAGCAAGAATCACCAGCAGATGCTAAAGTCATTGACAGAACAATTTTGGGGAAACAGGGAACTTGTACAGTCTCAGAGTGTCACATCACAATCATTAAATACAAAAAGAAAAGGATAATTTTTTTTTAAGTTTATTTATTTAGGGGCGGCTGGGTGGCTCAGTCAGTTGAACATCCGACTTCAGCTCAGGTCACGATCTCATGGTTGGTGAGTTCGGGGCCTGCATCGGGCTCTGTGCTGACAGCCCAGAGCCTGGAGCCTGCTTCGGATTCTGTGTGTGTATGTGTCTCTCTCTCTCTGCTCCTCCCCTGTTCGTGCTCTGTCTCTCTCTCTCTCTCAAAAAGAAATAAACATTAAAAGAAATTTTTTTAAGTTTATTTATTTATTTTTGGTGCAGGAGGGAACAGAGAGAGAATGAGTGGGGAAGGGGCACAGAGAAAGGGAATCCCAAGCAGTTTCTGCACCAACGCATGGAGCCCGATGTGGGGCTCAAACTCATGAACCATGAGATCATGACCTGAACAGAAATCAGGAATCAGACACTTAACTGACCGAACCATCCAGGCGCCCCAAGAAAAGGATATTTTTGATATAGATCAGCCTGGCAGACATTGCCTTAACCAAATGATCCAATTTAACATGACCAATAATGGAACAAACAGCATCATCTGCCTGCCAGTGTGATTCCTGAGAACACAGCATCACATATATAGTATTCCTGTCAAAAATGTTTAACCTGCATGTATCATGAGGGAACAATCAGACAAAAGCGAACCGAGGAACACTGTGCAAAACAACTAGACCGAGTGTTTCAAAAATATCAGTGTCGTGAAAGACAAAAAGAAGTTGAGGAACTCTCCAGATTAAAAAATGCTAGAGAGATAGGGCCACTAAATGCATTGTGTGATTCTAGACTGGACTTGGAAAGAAAGAAGGGGCCCCTGGGTGGCTCAGTCGGTCAAGCGTCCGACTTCGGCTCAGGTCATGATCTCGCAGTTTGTGGGTTCAAGTTCCGCATCGGGCTCTGTGCTGGCAGCTCAGAGCCTGGAGCCTGCTTCAGATTCTGTGTCTCCCTCTCTCTCTGCCCTTCCCTCACTCATACTCTGTCTCTGTCTCTGTCTCTCTCAAAAATAAATAAACATTAAAAATTTTTTTAAATATTTCTAGGGAAATGTGTTACAGGAATCCATCTGCCTCCATGTTTAAGGCGATAAGAAATATGCAGAATGAAAAGTGTCAACACATTCTGTATTACTTCCACAACCGTGCACTGAGCACCTATTGTGTGCCAACGGGGGCTGTGGGCCCTGGGGGAGCAAATGCAGGGCAAACACAAGATGGCTGCCTCCACCACCTTGTATTCTGAGGGAAGAGGACACCTACAACGCATAATGGAGTAGGCCACCCCGATCCCCTTCAGGACCAAGGCACTCATCCCCTCCCCCCCCCAGTTTCTGGTACCTCCTTCCTTCTCTGGAAATTGCCCCGGGCTGCAGGGAACTGCTGGCCCAAGGTTCTGTCTCCCCAGCTGGAGGCTGCTCCCCAGCGTGAAGAGTCCGTGAAGAGTCCGTATGGAGCTACAGAAGCAGAGCCCCACCCTGGGACGCCAGGTTAGGGTAACTCTGATGGGCCAGCCCAGCTCCAGAGCTGCCTGTGGCCCCTCGGGCAAGTGCATGGCGGTTCAGCTTCCTCCTCCACCCACTTCTTCCCTCACTCCCTTCCCCATGCTGTTTCTGAGAGCAACCCCAGCTAACCTCCCTCTGGCGGAGCCTGCTTCCCGGGGAACTTGCCCTAATGCTAACTGAATGACTGTGTCAAACGGAAAGCACGACGATACAAATACGTGAGATGTCACGGGGCCGGGTAAGGATCGGGTAGATGCAGCCTTGAGAGTCTCAGGCCCAGCCTTGTGACAACCTGGCCCAAGGAACCGTGTGCCCAGCACAGAACAGAACATACTCTTTGCCCCAATTATAAGCTTATGTCCCTTCCGGTCTTTGCAGAATTGTCACATCGGAAATATTTAACTACCACCATTAGGCCATCTTTTCACTTTTAAGATTTTTTTTGCTTGGTTGGAAAAGAGAAAGCCGGAGGCAAATTCTCAGATTCAAGTTTAAGCGGGGGGGGGGGGGGGGGGGGGGGGGGGGGGGGCAGGAAGCAAGATATTCCTTGCTCACCCTCCCTCAACCTCTCCTCCTCCTCTTCCTATTTTTAAATAAAAGGACAAAGCAGGCCAGCCTTGGCACATGGTTATTGATAATGGTGATAATGGTGAAAAGACACCCATCCACCCATCTCCATAATGACCACGCCTGGAGGTTTGGACACTGGTAACTACCTCTTGGAAATGCGCCTGTGGAAAAGGACAGTGACATTTTAATTCAGTGTCTTTGGAAGAGTGAAGGCCTCCCAGCTGGCAAAATGAATATGAATCATCTTCAGGTTTCCTTCAAAGACGAGGGTGGTAATCTGGAAATAAGAGGTTCACAGGCCTGCTTTTTCCAGCGACAGATTCAAATTTCCTGAGCAAATCTCTTGAGTACCCTTGGCTTTTTTTTTTTTTTTTTTTTTTTTTTTTGGTAACACGAGCAAAGAGTTCCTGAACTTTCTTGATCACAGGACACCATGAGGTTAAAATGAGATCATTTGGGAAAAACTTTTTTTTTTGTTGCATTTTTTAAATGTTTATTTATTTTTATTTTGAAAGAGAGAGACAGAGAGAGTATAAGCAGGGGCGGGGGAGAGAGAGAATCCCAAACAGGCTCAGCACTGTCAGCACAGAGCCCCACACAGGACTCAAACTCACAAATCGTGAGATCATGACCTGAGCCGAAATCAAAGCGTCAGACGCTTAACCGACTGAGTCACCCAGGTGTCCCTGGTGTTTTTAAATTTTTTTTTTTTCAACATTTATTCATTTTTGGGACAGAGAGAGACAGAGCATGAACGGGGGAGGGGCAGAGAGAGAGGGAGACACAGAATCGGAAACAGGCTCCAGGCTCTGAGCCATCAGCCCAGAGCCCGACGCGGGGCTCGAACTCACGGACCACAAGATCGTGACCTGGCTGAAGTCGGACGCTTAACCGACTGCGCCACCCAGGCGCCCCAAGTCCCTGGTGTTTTTAAAGGATTTTAGAGTCACAAAAGGAGAGTTACTATTTTTCTTTTCTTTTCTTTTCATTTCTTTTCTCTTTTCTTTCTTTCTCTTTCTTTCAGTAGTTCAGTCTTGTTGTAGGATAAGGGAGGTGAAGAAAATGCTACCATAGTACAGCTTCTGATCATAACCGTGTGTGGAAGATGGAGACATCTGTCTTGTCGTGTTGCTACAAAGACAAAATGGGAATATACACAAAGTGCTCACAACAGTGTCTGACACCTGGGGGAGTTCACGGAGGCTAGCCACTACTGAAAAGCAGATTAACAAGGAGAGGGCCCACCCCTCACATTGGGGGGTCCTGGGTAAGATGGTCAATGGAGCCCACTTGCCTCTGAATGTGTAAAGTTTGGAACAAGTCAACAACCTATTATGAAATATGTTCTATGCTCTTAACAAACAAATCTTTATATTCTGTGTGTGTGTGTGTGTGTGTGTGTGTGTGTGTGTGTGTGTGTGTGTGTGTTAAGTGGGATCCAGGCCCAGTGTGGAGCCCAACGCAGGGCTTAAACTCACAACCCTAAGATCAAGACCCGAGCTGAGATCAAGAGTCAGAGGCTCAACTGACTGAGCCACGCAGGTGCCCCCAACAAACAAATATCTTCATAGCAATGAGCCGGAGGGCCCAGTCCACATTTGGAGTTCCCAGAGTCCTTGGGGTTCTCTGCCAGAACATGGTGGCATGGAGACATGTGGGCCACAACCAACCCCAGCCTCAGGACTTCTCCCTTCTCTGTCCACTTCTGGTTTCGACCTGCATCGTGAGGATACATTAGTCCACACATCTCGGCCCCATCCTCGCTCCCCAGTCACCCCTTGGGTGCCTCTTGGTGTGCACCATGGGGTTCAGTAGCACCCACAAGGGGCAGCTTAAGAAGGAAGGCTGTGCAGGTCCTAGAGGCGGCTTCTTGGTCATGGCTTCTTGGCCCGTAGGCTCCTCTCCATGGGGAGGGGTGCAGTGGGTGGGAGAGGGCATCCTTTAGAGCATAGAGCACAGAATGGGGAGCCCTTCCTGACTAGGTCTAACGGCTGTGCGGGCTGGGGTTTTAGAGCATCGTCATAAAGACTGGACTGCGTGGAATTCAATCCTGGTTCCAACTCTTTCTGGAGTATGAGCTTGGGTCATTTACTGCATACCTCCCTGCCAAAGTTTTCTCCTCGACAAAACAGGGGTGACAGCGAGGCGCTTGCCTCACAGTGTTGTTACAAGGACTAAATGAGGTAACACGTGCAAAAGCACTCACAAATGTGTGTGGCTGTAAGTATTAACCAGCATTCACGATTCCCTCTTTTTTTTAATGGTCACTTGGCCTGGTATGATCACAACAGCCAATATCCATTCCTTCTTCTGCTTGGCAGAGAGGAAGAGAGAAAGGAAACGTAATGATTTCATCCAGTGATTTCCAAAGTTACCTTCCAATGTGCCAAAAGTTGGTAAATTTGGGTTTGGGTTTTTGGTTTTTTTCGGAGGTTTTGGGGAGCAACCTTTGGGAAAAGGCTTACATTGCCCCAGAGGTATTCTAGTGTATTTCAAAATGAAACTCCTTATAAAGGAGGGCCCAGAGCACGGCAGGCAGGATTGCAGGAAGTAGACGGTGGAGTATTTTCTCCAGATCTTTAAGGACACAAGAAATTCCCTTCTGTTGGGGCACATTAAAGTTTTGTCCAGTTTGAAGGCAGAGGGGGTGTTGAAATGATTTTCTTTTAATGGTGGTGAAAAACACAGAACGTAACATTTACCATTTTTTCCATGTTTAAGCGTACAATTTGGTAGTAAGGATAGTCACGTTGTTGTGCAGCCAGTGTCCAGAACATTTTCGTCTTGCGAAACAGAAGCTCGGTGCCTGTTAACTAACAACTTCCTACTCCTCCCTCCCCTGCCCCCACCATCCGCCATCCCACTTCTGTCTCTATGAAATTTTTTTAAGTTTATTTATTTATTTTGAGAGACAGCAGGGTAGGGGCAGAGAGAAGGGCGGGGCAGGGGGCGGGGGGGGGGTGGAGACTCCCAAGCAGGCTCCATGCTGTCAGCACAGAGCCCCATGTGGGGCTGGAACCCACGAACCGTGAGATCATGACCTGAGCCGAAAACTCAAGAGGCAGACCCTCAACCGACCTAGCAACCCAGGCACCCCATCGCTATGAATCTGACAAGGTACCTCATACAACTAGAATCATACAATATTTGATTATTTTCATCAACATGATGTCCTCAAGGTTGTAGCATGTGATATGAAATGATTTTTAGTCTCTTTCTGCTGCCTTGGGGTTCGAACTCTGAAACCTGCAGACAATTGAGAAGTAGAGGGGGTAGAATGCACCACCCCGCTTCCGAATCCAGGGTCACGGATGGATTCCAAGGGTTTGCTCTCCTCGTGGGAGCACATCCTCACCACAACGCCCACGTCTTTGGTACCTGATAAATCTGCATTATCAGGGGATGAATAGCTTTGGAATGGATTCTCAGAACTACCTGGACAGGTTGGCAAGGAAAATACAGAACCACAGGTATTAATTTCATGGAAATCCAAAGGCAGTGCTACTGACACTTTAATTATTGTCCATGTCCTACTAGGCTGGAGAAGGCCTGGAGCAGTGAATTCAGGGCAGTGCCTGAAAGTATTTTAAGCCTCCAAATCGTAATGGATTTCGATTCCTTTGTCTGTACATTTGCTTGAAATGTTTTGGTCAGTACCACTCGAAGGAGGTCAAGTCCTTCAACACCTTGCCTTGGTGAACCTGTCCCTAGTTTGTGGTTTTCCCAGATGGACTGTGAAAGCAGGAATCACACAATGGTGCTCATTTTATCGCCCTCCATGCTGATCTTTTCGGGGGACAAACACATTTTTTTTTTGGATAAATAACTAAATGGATGGATGCGTCATTAATATAATTTGCAAAACGCCTTAACGTTATAGCTGTACTAACACTATACTGCTAATAGGATAGAAATACTCCCTTCTGCTGACTTGGAATTTTTTTTGAGGTAGTTGCACATGAATTCACTAATGAATGCTGGAATCCTAGAAATGCGACTTCAGGGGGGTATACTGAAGGCAGTGGAAAATGTCAGCATTCAAAAAGAAGGAGATAACATAAATGTAATTATTTTCATGATTCTCCATTTACTCCTACGCTTCCTCACAGCATCATTTACCCAACCGATACTTACCTGAGTACCCATTATCGTACGTCGCCGTGTGCTGGCACGGAACAGGTTGCAAAGACGAATGGACATTAACTTTTCAAATGTACAGCTTGAGCATTGCTAGATCAGACAGGATAAAAATTGACAGGGTAGGAGGGAAGCATGGAGACGGCGTAAGAAAGGTATAAATACCCGCTGCGAAGTGTAGAGGGAGAAGAGGTGACTTCCCAACAGCCAGCATTGGGGTGGAGGGATCAGAGAAGCCTCAAGAAAGAGAGGGCATTAAAAGGGCCTCCAGGCCATCTAAAAGGTGGACAAGCAAGGACTGGAGCGGGCTCCAGCCAAGGAATAAAGGTGAGAAGGTGAGAACGAGCAGAGCGTGGAACAAGGAACAGAGAACAGGTCTCTTGGCCTCAATGCAGCATTTGTAAAGAGAGAGAACTAACTAACCCAAGGCAGGAAAGCCAGACGGTGGAGGTCGCTGGGGCCCAGCTTGCAGGCTGCCTACTCCAACCACTACATCCCACCCAGGCGTTTTAATACGCCCTAGGTCATTTAACACAAGAACAGATATGTGCGGTATTAGATTTGTGCTCACTTGAAATAAACTGGGTTCAGAGATGTTAAGTAACTTGCCTAAGATCACATGGCTGTACAGCTGACCCTTAGGCCACACATTGGAACCGCGTGGGTCCACGTAAGCGTGGATTTTTTTCGATAAATACACTAAGTATCGTAGATGTATTTTCTCTTCCTTAGGATGCTCTTCATGGCATTTTATTTCTCTAGCTGGCTTTACCGTCCGAAGACTATATAATGCATATGCAACACACAAAATCTGTGCTAATTGACCGTTTGTGTTATCGGTAAGGCTTCCTGTCAACAGCAGGCTGTTAGTAGTTAAGTTTGGGGGGGTCAAAAGTTATATGTAAATTTTCAACTGCACGAGGGGTCAGGCCCCTAACCCCCACACTGCTCAGGGTAACTGGTACATAAATTATATGACAAACCAATATACACTAAAATGTCATCATAGTGGGGCACCTGGGTGGCTCCGTCGGTTAAGCATCCGCTGGGGTCATGATCTTGCTGTTTGTGAGTTCGAGCCCCGCATCCTGCTCACTGCTGTCAGTGCAGAGCCCGCTCTGGGTCCTCTGGCTCCCTCTCTCTCTCTCTCTGCCCCTCTCCTGCTCGCGCGCGCGCGCTCTCTCTCTCAAAAATACACATTAAAGGGGCGCCTGGGTGGCGCAGTCGGTTAAGCATCCGACTTCAGCCAGGTCACAATCTCACGGCCCGTGAGTTCGAGCCCCGCGTCAGGCTCTGGGCTGATGGCTCAGAGCCTGGAGCCTGTTTCCGATTCTGTGTCTCCCTCTCTCTCTGCCCCTCCCCCGTTCATGCTCTGTCCCAAAAATAAATAAACGTTGAAAAAAAAAAAAATTAAAAAAAAAAAAATACACATTAAAAAAAAAAAGCCATGATAGCAAATAACATTTTAATAGAAATGTTAACGTGAGGAAGCCTAGGTCCTAATCATTCTTGTTTGGTAGTAGCCACAGCCGTTGCATGTCATGGCATACTGACCACGTGAATGCCCCGTGCATGATCTTATTCCATTCTCCCTACAACATGCGAAGTCGGTACTAATCATTAGTGTGCTCGCTCATTTGACAGACAAGGAAATCAAAATCGGAAAGATGAAGTAACTCGGCCAAAGTTACACGGCTAATAAATAATGGTCAGGCTTTGGGGCGCCTGGGTGGCTCAGTCGGTTAAGCAGCCGACTTCAGCCCAGGTCATGATCTCGCGGTCCGTGGGTTCGAGCCCCGCGTCAGGCTCTGTGCTGACAGCTCAGAGCCTGGGGCCTGTTTCAGATTCTGTGTCTCCCTTTCTCTGACCCTCCCCCGTTCATGCTTTGCCTCTCTCTGTCTCAAAAATAAATAAACGTTAAAAAAAAAAAATTAAAAAAAAAAATAGTGGTCAGGCTTTGAACAGGTTCAGTTCACTCCAGAGCTTAAAAACTGTGACTAAATCAGGTTTATTCAACCAAGAAATACTGAGTTTTAACCATGTTTACACACTGTGCTAGGCTCTGGGGACGCATGCTTGCAAGATACTCATATTCTTACCGGCATGTAGATAAATTATTACCATATGCTTGCATAAGACAAGTTTCTTGCTCCCCGTTGGCCTTTTATTTTCTTCCCTCTTTTATCTTTCATGGGGGGGGGGGGGTTTGTTTAGAGAGACAAGGATTTCATTAGCATTAATAACCGCACTGTACCGACTTCTTGTTACAGGTGAGAAGAACCCAACTTCAGGTGGCTTACGTGACAAGGGAAATTTATTGGCTCTCAAGACTGGAAAGTCCAGGCAGAACTTAGCTTCAGGCATGGTTGACGCTACATCTCAAGCCAAAAAGACAGTCTCTCCATCTCTTGTTGTGCTTTCTTCTTTTTGAAATTTTTTCTTAGTTAGGTCCTTCCCACAGGGTGGCATGGAGGCCGCAGGCTGCTCTGGGTTTATATCCAACCAGCTTAGAACCGTCTGGTAGAGAACAACATTGCTTTATCTATAGTTCACATAGAGCAGAAGTGTCACATTCATTGACTTGGAGGGGGGGTCCACGCATGCAGGGAATGCAATATTGTCATTGCTCCGGCTTGGTGAAGGAAAACCATACATGTCCGCTATACTACATGTCAAAGTTGTGCTAAGAGGTTAGAAATATCATCAACAGAAAAAAATGGGGAAAAAAATTTAAAAAACCTTTATAAATCTAATGTATTTTCCACCTGGGAGAATCCAATGGCTTGAGCAATTTTTTATGTCTGTTATTCAGCATATTCATTATGGGCCAACAATGGCGCAGGCGCCATTCTAGGGGATGGCCCAGGGGGGTGTAGGCACAGAAATCAATGGCTACCCCTCCAGCATGGCCAAGAGCAATGGGCATCATAACCTTCCCTTTCTATTTCCAGGTTGGAGTCAGGGCCCTGGAAGAGAGGACAGAGGGATGGTCAAGATGGAGAAGATTGTTGGGGGGAGGGGGGTGGAAGAGAGAAAGAGGCGAGAGGGAAAAAAGAGTCATAGATACTCATCCCCTGCCCAATTACTCAGTTTGTCTAGATATAAACTGATGAGAAAATTCAGGAAAACTGTATCAAGGCTCTGGACTTCATGTGGATTTGTGATAGGCTGGCAGTCTTTTTAGAATCGATAATACCTGAGTGCCTTCTCAAGTGCGGCACACAGAACAAGGAAGTCACTGGATGTGAAAAGCACTGGGACAGCATTCAGAGGAGGGGTGATGTTGAGCTGAACTGATTTCAAAGAATGAGTCAAGGGAAGGAGGGCATTCCAGGTAAAAAATCCTTTCCTTAAAAAAAAACATTTTGGGGCGCCTGGGTGGCTCAGTCGGTTGAGCGTCCCACTTCGGCTCGGGTCATGATCTCGCGCTCCATGGGTTCGAGCCCCGTGTCGGGCTCTGTGCTGACAGCTCAGAGCCTGGAGCCTGCTTCGGATTCTGTGTCTCCTTTTCTCTCTGTTCTTCCCCTGCTCACGCTCTCTCTCAAAAATAAATGAAAATTAAAAAACATTTTTTGGAGTCGAATTAACATACAGACTTATATTCCTTTCAGGTGTGTAGTATAACGATCCAACAATTCTTTACATTCCTCAGCGCTCATCAAGATAAGTGTGCTATTTAATCCTTTTTATCTATTTCACCCAGCCCCCCCCCCCACCTCTCTGGCAACCACCAGTTTGTTCTCTGTATTTGAGTCTGTTTTTTAATTTGTCTTGTTTGTTCATTTACTTTGTTTCTTAAATTCCACATAAGTGAAATCCTATGGTATCTTTCTCTGACTTACTTCACTTAGCATTTCCCTTCTCTTGCAAATGGCAAGATCTCATTCTTTTTTTATGGCTGAAAATATTTCATTGTGTAGATATATCACACCTTTTTTATCCATTCATCTATGGATGGACAGTTAGGCAGCTTCCATATCTTGGCGATCGTAGATGATGCTGCAATAAACATAGATGTGCGTTAGTGTTTTCGTTTTCTTTGGGTAGATACTCAGTAGAGGAATTACTAGATTGTATAGTAGTTTTATTTATGGTTTTTCGAAAAACCTCCATACTGTTTTCCACAATGACCACACTAGTTTGCATTCCCACCAACAGTGCACGAGGGTTCCTTTTTCTCCACATCGTCTCCAACACTCGTTATTTGTCTTTTTGACTTTGGTCATTCTGACACATGAAACGTGATCTCATTGCAGTTTTGATTTGCATTTCCCTGATGATGGGTGCTGTTGAGCATCTTTTCATGTATCCGTTGGCCATCTAGATGTCTTCTTTGGAGAGACGTCTGTTAAGGTCCTCTGCCCAGGCAGAAAATCTTAATGGCATTAAATTATAATTTAGTGATGTAGTTTTAAATTTTTCTTTACAACAAATAACCCTAAGCAGGAAAAGTCTCATCTCCCAGCAACAATTTTTGTAGCTTTAGGGCAAGGAAGAGCTGATATGGCTGCACTATTTTATAATTCTCCCCTTAACAGTAAGTAGCAGGTATTTATTACTCCCTCTCACTTCAAATATTGTACCACCGCCCCCTTTCTTACCTTCAAATCTACCATAATTTCCCTTCAAATGCAACCGTGTGGGGTGGAGGAAAGAACTTCATCCTCAGAATCAGTCCAAACCAGGTTTGCACATTGGCTTTGCCATTTATTAGCTTGTAATTCTAAGCAAGTCATTTTGTGTCTGTAGGTCTCATTTTTCCGATCTGTAAATTGGGATTGATACCATGGATGGGATGGCTGGGATAACGAAGGACAATGCATGTGAAAATCTCGCTCTTAAAAAGGGCTTCAAAGGCACATCTGGCTGGCTCAGTGGGTACAGCACTTGACTCTTGATCTCGGGGTTGTGAGTTTGATCCCGTTAGGTGCAGAGATTAACTAAAAACGAAATATTTTTTGAAAAAGTCAAAAAGGAGGGGCGCCTGGGTGGCTTGGTGGGTTAAGCGGCCGGCTTCGGCTCAGGTCATGATCTCGCAGTCCGTGAGTTCGAGCCCCGCATCAGGCTCTGTGCTGACAGCTCGGAGCCTGGAGCCTGTTTCAGATTCTGTGTCTCCTTCTCTCTGACCCTCCCCCACTCATGCTCTGTCTCAAAAATAAATAAACGTTAAAAAAAATTTTTTTTTTAAAGTCAAAAAGGCATCCAATATATTTAATGTGACTCCCACGTTCCTGAAACACACAAAAAAGTAAACCGAGGAGGAAGGATAAGCCATCCTAGGCACACACGCAGGGCGTGGGGGCGTGCCCCCACTCTGACCAGTCCCAGTAGGCAAGACTGAAATTTACCAGACACCAATGAACCAGCCATTAGTTACCTTTTAAACATGTCCTCCCCTTTCTAACGGATAAACAAGAATACAAAGCCCAGCTCCGTGTCAGTATTGACATGTAGACACTGAGGTCAGATGCCGGACGGACTCTGGAGACTGAAGTTGCATTAAAGTTTAATCAGAAGTGAAGATGAAGCTTCTTCGAGATGATCAGTTGTCGTTGGGCTCCCAATCTCAGTGTGAAAAACACGATTCTATTCACAGACATTGAATCAGCCCGCCTGCCTCCAGCCCCCTCTCTTTCCACTCCGTCCCACACATCACTGCGTGTTCGTCTTCCTGTGTTTCGCCCTCTTCCCCTCCTGCTGAAAAAGTCTCAGTTCCGATGGGATGGGATACTCTACCCCGCGGCCTCCTCACCACAGCTAATATTATCAGTATGGCACCTTACCAGTTTCTTGATTTAGCTCACACAATCCTTCCTGCCAAAAACCCTCCTCTCTCGTTTCCATTTATCTGTCATCAACCCTTCAACATTCAGCTGGCTCTCCCGCCCGTGAGTGGTGTTACCAGCAGGCAACACCCTACGCGAACCCCCGTGCTACTGAAATCATGTAGTGATGATTGTCCTTATCTTTGTGTTTGTACTCAGTTTCCCCGACTACCTAATCAATTTCTAAAATACAGAAATTATGTCTATCACCGACATGCGTTTGCATCATCAGTGACTTGCACACTGTATGTATAAAAATATTTTGAAATAATAAAAAGCAGATTCACATGCAACATTTGGAGGAGCCCATCTATGGCAGAAATAAAAGTTCCTGCGCACTGACACTGAACTCACATGAAGACAGTGGGAGAAAGCAAGGATAAGAAGAATGTTGCGATGAAGATGTGAAGCTAAGGAGCTGATCAGTGTACCAGGGGTTTGTTGAAAATCTGCTGTGTACCACGTGCTTGTCACTGAACCTGGGTTTGGTCACCAGGGCTGATCAAGCTAATCGGGCTCACGGGCTGGTCTCCCACGTATCTGCCACCGCATGCACCTCTGTTCTGAAGGTGACACCATTCAGGATGACCGTCCCTTAGAGAATCACCATCCAGTTGTAGGTTCTTAATCTTTTACTTTTTTTTTTTTTTTTTTTTTAAGTGGGCTCCAGGCTCACTCTAACCCACGACCTGAGATCAAGACCTGAGCGGAGATCAAGAGTCAGAGGCTGCACCGACTGAGCCACCCCAGGTTCTTAATCGTTGTTCCCCCAGTTCTAGATGTTCAATTTAAATAGAATCTGTCTCTGCAGAGGCTTTACATCCAGCCGCTGTGCTTGGTGAGACCCGGGCTGCCTGCTTTGCCGGTTCACACAGAAACGATTCTCCCTCTAACCTGAGTCCTCTTCATTTCGTATCTTAGATCTTAATAATCTCCCACATTACTCTTCCAAGTAATGTCTGTTACCTTGCTTGTCATCGGGATACGAGTGGGATGGAATGCTTTTTTCTCTCTTTCAGGAAGAGTTGCTTCCTGTTTGGAACACCTACTATAAAAAAGATTTCCCCTGTGGCGTGCTCTGACCCCCATCACTGTCCTCGCACCCCTCTCCAGGTCACATCTGTAAACCCCATCTCTTGACAGCACTAGGTTGGCACTGTGACTGCCTTACGTGGGCAGTACCACGGCACAGTCTCATAGGTACAGAACTAAGATTCACCTGGGAAGCTCAGAATCATACAAAATAAAGGCAAACAGGTGCCATATCATACGGAATAAACTCTGGGAGGGGGGAGGAAGGGAGAGCCGCGAGAGCTGAAGTCATAGAACCATTTCAAAAAGAGTGCGCTTAAGAACGGATTCCAAAGATACACCAACAAAACTGTGAAAACACACAGGCACCCTATTTCATATGCACTGTTTGCAGTGCTAAAGACGGAAGCAACACAACTCCGGCAGACTGAATCATCTATGGTTCATCTACAGATTAGAAGGCTAAGCAACTGTCAAAAAGAGGTACATGCACCCCAATGTTTACAGCAGCACTGTCAACAATAGCCAAGTTATGGAGAGGGCCCAAATGTCCATCAAGTGATGAATGGATAAAGATGTGGTGTTTATATGCGATGGAGTATTACTCGGTGATGAAAAAGAATGGAATCTTGCCATCTGCAACAACATGGATGGAACTAGAGAGTATTATGCTAAGTAAGTCAGGCAGAGAAAGACAAATATCCTCTGATTTCACTCATCTGTGGAATTTAAGAAACAAAACAAATGAACACAGGGGAAGGGAAGGAAAAATAAGATAAAAACAGGGAGGCAAACCGTAAGAGAGTCTTAAATATAGAGAACAAACTGTAGTTGCTGGAGGGGAGGCGGGTGAGGGGATGGGCTAAATGAGTGATGGGCATGAAGGAGGGCACTTGTTGGGATGAGCACTGGGTGTCATATGTAAGTGATGAATCACTGGGTTCTACTCCTGAAGCCAAGACTACACTGTATGTTAACTAACTTGAATTTAAAGAAATAAATTTTTAAAAAAAATGAAAACTCTCTCTCTCTACTCAGCTTTGGAATAATTTCCATTAAACATTGTTAATTAAAAACCGCAAGGTTCAGGGGTGGCTGGGTGGCTCAGTCAGTTGGGCATCTGACTCTTGGTTTTGGCTCAGGTCATGGTCTCATGGTTCCTGAGTTCAAGACCCTGCTTGGTATTCTCTTTCTCTCCCCAACTCGTGTGCTCTCTCTCAAAAATCAATAAATAAACATTAAAAAAAGAAAACTGCAAAGTTCAGCAGATTGTATAATATAGTAATTTTAATCTAAGAAACATGCATAATACAAATATATACATATTTGCTTATATTTATAAAACAAAAGCAGTGGAAGGACAAACATTAGCCAGGAAAAAAAAAAAAACAAAAAACAAAAAACTGGTTAACTTCCAGGGTATGAAGAGACAGGAACAGAAACTAGACTTCTCTGAATGCTCCTGTATTAGTTGTCAATTACCGCATCACAGATTGTTCCAGAAGCTTAGTGGTTTAAAATAGCAATACATTTTTATTATGTCACATAAATTCTGAGCATCAGGAATCCAGGAGCAGCTTAGTTGGGCTGTGGTTCAAGGTATTTCAGGAGATGGCAGTCAAGATGTGGGTTTGAGTTTCAGTCATCAGAAGGTCTGCCTGGGTTAGAGGATCCACCGACACTATGGTTCCCTCACACGGTTGTTGGCAAGAGGCCTCCTGGACCTCATCTCTCCATAGGGTTGCCTGGGCCTCCCTAGAATGTGGGAGCTGGTGTCCTCTACCACAAGTTATCTAAAAAGAGCAGAGGAGGGGTGCCTGGGTGGCTCGGTCGGTTAAGCATCCGGCTTTGGTTCAGGTCATGATCTCATGGTGTGTGGGTTCAAGCCTCGCATCGGGCTCCATGCTGAGGGCTCAAAGCCTAGAGCCTGCTTCGGATTCTGTGTCTCCCTCCCTCTCTGCCTCTCCCCTGCTGTGTGTGAGTGTGTGTGTGTGTCAAAAATGAATAAACGTTTAAAAAAATTTATAAAAAATAAAAACAGCAGAGGAAATTGTAATACCTTTTATGGCCTAGTCTTAGAAATCACACATTGACATTTGTTTCTTATTTTGTTTGTTCGATGCAAGATATTGAGTCCAATCCGCACTCAAGGGGAGTGTTAAAGCATTTGTGGCCACATTTTAAATCAACATGGCATCGAATTTTATACATGTGAATTTGGGACTATATACTAAAATATCTTATATAATCACAAAAGAAAACTGAAAAACATATATACAATCCCTAAATATTGAGAGCAAAATTAAAGAAATGAACTTAAGTGTTTATCAGGTTGATGGTTTAAACAGAGACAGACAGGGGCACTTGGCTGGCTCAGTCAGTGGAGCATGTGACTCTTGGTCTTGGGGTCATGAGTTCCAGCCCAATGTTGGGCATGGAGCTCACTCGATCTCATGGTTCATGGGATTGAGCCCCCTGTCAGGCTCTGCATTGACAGAGAGGAGCTAGTTTGGGATTCTCTCTCTCTTTCTCTCTCTCTGTGCCTCCCCTGCTTGTGTGCATGTGCTTGCTCTCTCTCTCAAAATAAATAAACATTAAAAAAATAAAAAATATAATTTTTTAGAGAATATACATATAGTCTATATATATACTGTATTATATATACAGTATTATATACTATATTCTATATATATACTGTATTAGCATATATGCTATGTGAGTATTACTCAGGAACGATTAAGTGTGTGTGTAGACTAGGATATATCAAATAAATAATTATTTATAAATAAATAAATATTTAGGGTCCAAGCCTTTTAGCAGAAGATGAGAGAGGGGTGCTTGGGCAGCTCAGTCAGTTAAGCATCTGACTCTGATTTCAGCTCATGATCTCACAGTTCGTGGGTTTGAGTCCCACATTGGGCTCTGCACGGGCAGTGCAGAGCCTGCTTGGGATTCTTTCTCCTCTCTCTCTGTCCCTACTCTGCTCGCACTCTCTCTCTCTCAAAACAAATAAACTTAAGAAAAAGATTTTTTAAAAAGGAGATATAAATATAAAATGAATGAACCAAATGGAAAATCCCATAATCTTAAATTTGACTTGAAAAGTGAGAACTTATGACGTATTTTCTTTAAAAATTTTTTTTCAACGTTTATTTATTTTTGGGACAGAGAGAGAGACAGAGCATGAACGGGGGAGGGGCAGAGAGAGAGGGAGACACAGAATCGGAAACAGGCTCCAGGCTCTGAGCCATCAGCCCAGAGCCCGACGCGGGGCTCGAACTCACGGACCGCGAGATCGTGACCTGGCTGAAGTCGGACGCTTAACCGACTGCGCCACCCAGGCGCCCCTGACGTATTTTCTTTAAAAAGCAGTATTTCTTTGCTCTGTTCACTGCAAAGGTCTGGAAACCATGACTAACCCCCAAATAATGAACATCCCTACACCCAGATTGTGTCTCTAAATAGGATTTCCAACTGAAAACAGCCATGCCTTCTTGGATAAATGCTGTTTTCAAGGCTGGGACAGGAAACATCAAAGGGCAGCCTGGAACATTCTGTCGCAAGGGAAGGCAGGGAGGTTGTCAGACACCATAGGGACTGTGTCAAAAAGATCTAGGAGCCCACGTGAATGATCTCCCATTAGCCAAAGGCAAGATAACGTAAACATCATAGTAATAACAACTACAGTGCCACGGCAAATATATTAAAGTCTGAGAGTTGAAAATGATCCTTAAAAAAGTAAGCAAATGAAATTAAGTGATTACCTTTGGAAGGTGCTTAGGAATCAATTCATTATTTTGAAAGCTGGGGAAGAAGAAAACCGAGGGGAAAGAAACAAGTATTCTGCATCGACTACTGAGACTGCAACTCAGTAATTTCAACTAAACGTTTCAGCAAAGGGATCGCTACAACTGGAAGATCACCATCTTGCAACCGCTAATGAAAAACGGATCCGATTTGGGGCTCAGGCTTCAAGTCCCCGGGGCAGGCAGTTGGAAAGGGAAGACGGGTGTAAATTGCAGCGGAGTCCAGGAAGATGGCCCGACCCTTGGGGATTCTTGTCTCTGATGCTGATGGTATGGGTGTCCTGCGGAAGCTGGGGCCTCGTCGTGGTACTAACACACGCAACAGCCTGGGCGGTGGGGGGGCTGAAAGGGGACCCGCTGGGGTGGGTGGGGTGTTGCAGGCCTGGCTGCTATTTCCCAGCAATGAAGGGAGCTCACGGCCAAGCCAAATGGGTGTGAGATGATGGTGGCTGCCACTTCCGTTAGCCTACCGCCCCTCGCAACAATTTCCTTTGCATCCCATCCCAACCAGAAACACACAGGAAGACTAGTCTTGCCTCGGCATGCTGACGCATTACAAAACCATCACAAGTGGCCGCCGAAACCATTAGGTGAGAAGCAGATGGGGTGCTTCGTAAAGTGACAGATTCGGTTGTCACCTCCTGACTCCATTGGCGATGCTAGTGAACGTCCCCGAGATATGAACACGGCAAATAAAAGGCAGTGATAGGCAGTGATAGGAAGTACTCAACGGGGCCACAAACATTCTTCCTGAAAAATAACCAAAGCGATCCGGTCTTGCCTCAGGATCCAATGACCAGTTTATAGAAAAAACACAGGGAAAGGAGGAAAATATTAAAGAACAGCACAGAGTTGCAGTCGACCAAATCCAAAACGTCGTGGATTCCACAGAGCTCACACTCAGCTTCTTCAACAAATAAATTGCAAAGAAAACAGTAAGGACAGAGGTAATTCATAGACAAAAGAGACTAGCGAGACATAGCAACCAAAACCAACCACGTTTATATAATATATATAGTGTGTGTGTGTATGTGTATATATATATATGTGTATATATATACACACACACATATATATGTATATACACACACACACACTATATATATATATACACACACACTATATATATATGTATATATGTGTATATATATGTGTATATATATATACACACACTATATATATATATACACACACATATATATGTATGTATATGTATATACATATATATGTATATATACGTATATACATATATATGTATATATATGTATATATATATAAACACACACTATATATACCATAGTGTGTATATATATATACTATATATAGTATAGTATACTATATATACTAGTATATATACTATATATACTATATATACCACATATATATACTATATATATATATATACACTAGTATATATACTATATATACCACAGTGTATATACATATACTATATATAGTATAGTATACTATATATACTAGTATAGTATGTACTATACTATATATATATATATAGTATGTATATAGTATATATATATATATGCTATGGTATATATAGTATATAGTATATATAGTACTTATAGCATATATATTTATATATATAGTATATATATACATGTATCTTTTATCCGAGATTTTTTTTTTTTTCAAAATAATCAGGGGTAGGCAAGAATATAAATGAAATAAGACTCTCCATTAATGCAATCATGGAAGCTGGGTGAGATGAGTAGCTGGGAGTTCATTATGCTAGTCTCTCTGCTTTTGTGTAGGTTTAATTTTTTTCCTTAATAGAAAGAAAAGAAAAAAAAAGTAGGGATAGTGATCATTGATGAATGAATGGGAGCCAGTTGACCAGGAAATTGGAAAAACGCATTCCAGAGGTCAGGAAATAAAGCATTGTCCATTCACACAGAACTTTACATTTCCCCGAATACTTCCAACCTATCCACAGCTTTATTTTATAATTTTTCCTCTCACTGACTGTGAATTAGGTCGGCCAGGCACTGAGCTGCAGAGAAGGGAACTGAAGTTCGGAGAATCTGAATGATTTGGTAAGTGGCCCAGCCTGTGGTATCAGAACCCACGCCCGTCCTTCAGGAGGCCACCGGTACAGAAAGTCAAGGTCCCCACGGAGACTCTTCTGGCTAGACACCAGCATCCATGCTGGGAGAAGATTGGAAATACAGTTGCTTACATAGGGTGGCACTGAATTAGGAAAAAGTCTGAAAGCCAAAGAGAAAAGTTAAATTCGTGTCAAAGATAGGGGATCATTTTCCTACCCACACAGTC
This sequence comes from Leopardus geoffroyi, assembly GCF_018350155.1. NCBI lineage: Eukaryota > Metazoa > Chordata > Mammalia > Carnivora > Felidae > Leopardus > Leopardus geoffroyi. The sequence continues at coordinate 20,276,208 of NC_059329.1, forward strand.
AATCCTTCCCTCTACTCCCTTCCCCCCAGATAAAAATGAAAAACAACTTGGTTTTCCTTCAGGCAATGCAAAATGCTCAACTCTCTTGCTTTTAAAATTAAGAAACAGATTACGTAATTTTATTCAAAAATTCATTAGATAAAAAAAACCATTTCTTTATGTGTTTCAGACAAGGAGGGTGGAGGTGGCAGGGAAAATGAAGGCCGGGCGAGAGGCAGAGAGATTATCGAGAGATATTACCAAGAAATGCTTTCAGGAGAGGATTAGTGATTATAAACTGTCCTCACTTTATTACCACTATTCACTCCAGCCCCCAGGCTTTGAAACGGATTTTTGCCTATTACATCTGTCCTTTGAAAATCTGAACAGCTGATTATACTTTCTGAGTTCTTGAAGGCTGAGATTTCCAGTGTGAAAGAAAGTGGGCGCATGGCTGGCTAGAGGGCAGAGCACTCACAGAGCCTTGGGTGAGAACTGACCCAGCCAGGATCATCTGCATCACACAGGGTAGATCAGTCAATGTGCTCCAGGGGACATCATGCTGGGAGGAGGGAGCTTAGCCAAGGGGCAGGAAGGAGCTGGGGCCCTGGTCCGGAGACTCTTTATCCAGGCGCCTGGCATCATGAGGTCTGACTTGGTCTTCAGTGAAGAACCCACAATCTCAGTGAGCACCAGGGTTTCCTTGACCAAGAGCCACAAATCACTAAATTCTAGAAACCATTTCATTTCATATCCCTTTTTCAGGCCTAATTCCTACACTGAAAACAATTTAATGTTTATTTATTTTTGAGAGACAGAGACAGAGAGAGAAAGAGAGAGAAAGTGAGCGCACAAAGGGGGGAAGCGAGGAGCAGAAAGAGAAGGAGACACAGAATCCGAAGCAGGCTCCAGGCTCTGAGCTGGCGGCACAGAGCCCGACGCAGGGCTTGAACTCACGAACCGTGAGATCATGACCTGAAGTGAAGTCGGATGCTCAACAGACTGAGCCACCCAGGCGCCCCGTAATTCCTACATTTTAAAAACGCTTCTCTGAGCATTGAAACCATGCACGTGGAATTAACTGCGAACCAAAACAGTGGTACAAATTGATCAGCAGCAACTTTAGGAGCCATCAAATACTTTACAGACATCATCTTATTATTCCTGAGAGCTTGGTGGGACAAAATGTGTCCTCCTGCGTTTTGAGACCCAACGTGATGGAACTAGAAAACGTATTATTTAGTGCCCAGAAGCCTTCATTCTTTATTGCCTATCTTAAGATGGAAAAGTGATACATAACTTCTATAACTTGGCAGAAGTTCAATCTCTGGCAGTGATCAAATGCACCTGCCTAATGTCCTTTTGAAGCAGGAAGGGAGGAGGGATGATTCTCCTATCTTATGTCTGGGGAAACAGAGAACAAAGCCATCAAGTGATTAGTCACAGATCCCAAAGTAAGTTAGTGATGGTACGGAAACAATTTTAGACTCTAAATGTATTGATCCACAGACCAGAACTCTTTCCATTCATCTACGAGGCATTTATTGATTTATTAATCTGTAACCAGCACTGGAAACTCTTCTAGCTTCTGGGGATACAAAGATAATAAGGAAGAAACAGCTCTTGGGAGAGACAGAGAAGCCACCGACTGGTTCAAAGTCTCTCCCTCTGCGTTTTTGTTCCAGATCTCCCTGACCCTGTGTGTGTTGAAGGTAAAGACGGGGGAGAACAGGGGAGGCTGAGAAATGGTGGCTGAGAGCAGATGCTTGGGCCTGTCTTATGGCCAGCCAGCTCCGGGGGCAGCCTTGGCACTGGGGGTTGTGGTCAGGAAAAGGCCATCTTCCTGATAGAGCAACTTAAGTATCAGTACAGCATACACGAGGCTGAGTTTATCTGGTGAAACTACCTTGACAGACAGTCGTGGGTATAATCCTGGGAGTGTGGCAAGACAACACCAACCACAGGGACCAGAGAACCTTGAGACTAAAGCCGAAATCAGATGACCCGCATTGCAGCCTGGCTGCAATCCCGCAGGGAGGCAGAAAGGATGGGCAGCCAGACCAGGGCTCGTGTGTCTCCAGCCCTGATCCAGGCAGAGGGTCCCCTGAGCCTTCATGTGAGCAGCTAGGTGTCTTCTGAGCCATCCAGGTGTTTCCAGGGCCAAAGATGAGACAGCAGCCAGGCTCTCTCTCTCTGACACTCCCCAATCCCTTCACCTAACGCCCCCTGCTTTGATCCCATGCCCACCAAGTGACGTGCCTATAGATTTTCATAAGGAAAGAAGATGAACGGACTCACGAATGTCGTAGACTGGACTGTAAATGGACGTACTGCCGTTCTGGTTAATATATTTCCCTGTGAATCTGATAGCGATGAGCCAGATAAACAGAGAGGAGACTAAACAAAATCCAGTTCCCAGGCCTGCAAAGCTAAAGACCAGAAGTGGAACTTTTTAAAGTGGTGGTAACTCTCCCTCGGCCACCCTGGTCGCCTCAGGTCTGGAAACCTGCCTAGCATTTGGTTAAGTGCTCAATAAATGTTACCGTTGTTATTCCAAAAATACTGCTATTTGTTAAAATATTTTTATGGCCAAGAGCATTTAAACCCGGAGTGTCTGTACACATTTAGCCCCGTGTCTCCTCCGCTGCACAACAAGCGTGTCCCTTGTAGGCAGGGGACTGATCGTGTGATGCTCTGCTCGTCACAGGTGCTCCACGAACGTTTGCTGTGGATGGACAGCCTGTCGTGGGCTTGAAGGGCTGCTTCAGAGGCTGCTAACTGGTAAAAGAGGAGTCTGAGTTTGCCTTCTGGTCTTACCTCTTCTTCCTTCCAGAATTTTTCTGCTTCTGTTTGGTCCCATTGTTTCTCCCTCTCCATCCCCAATTAAGCAGTCTAGTTAAACTCCTGCCTTTCCGTGGGCCCTGAAGCTCTGCACCCAGGCAGTGCATTTAAGTCTTTCCCTGCTTTCCCTGCCACAATCCACCCAGTAATGTCCTATGCGGGTCAACGGGAGAGATGGGGAGGGACCGGCTAGGTGGCAGGTGATAGGGCGATAATTAGCCTCTCTGCAGGCCTTCTGAAAGGAATACGTAACCCCGTGTGAAAGTTGCTGGCAAGTTCAGGCAGCGCGGCAAGTTTCAGTTGTATACGATTTGGGAAGGTTTCTCCCCTCCCACCTCCTCCACCCCACCCCCCCCCAACTCATGGAAAAGTTGGTAATGTGCAGTTTGGTGAACAGCCCAGGCTTTGACACGCAAAGACCTGAGCATGGGACCCAACGTTGCTATTTACAAGCTGTGTGGTCCTGGGTCAGATTGCTGTTATCACTTCCTCCTTGTCTGGAAAGTGGGGTGATCATAGTGCTTCCCTTCCCTACTGCACAGAGATGTGAGGCGACAGCACGTGTGTGTGTTGGGGGAGGGGTCGGGCATTGGTCATATTTGCCTAGAAGGGGGAATAATAATTGCTGACTTGAGGAATGAACAAACGGTGGCCTTGGATCTCCTAAATCAGTGATTCCCAAGTGCCGCAGGATCACTCGAGGGGCTCGTTAAAACCAGAGCAGCTGGGACCGCAATCTAATTTTTGATTCAGTGAGCAGAATCTCAGAATTTGCATCTCTAACAGGTGCCAGGTGATACAGGTGATTCCAGGGACCAAACCTGGAGAACCACCGGATTCCGAGAAAGAACACAACAGAGGCTGCAGCGTGAGAAAGGGCCAGCAGATGGCGCCATCATCGAACTCAGGCCTCCCCCGCCTCCCTTCCCCCCTCCCCCCCCCCCCCCCCCCCCCGGGGGGAACTGATGGAACTGGGTCAGCTCCGGGCTCAACCTACAGAAACGCAGGTTTTCCCAAGCAGGAGGGGGTGGCTCTGACCTGGAAGGCTGCTCTGTGGAGCAAAGAACAGAAGGAAGCATTGGGAGCAGCTGGTGTGGGGGAGGGATCGCTAGCTCTATCACCACCTCAGTTTTCCATCGCTGCTGGTTTCTCTCCAAGGAGGGCACCGGTCTGTCCCTCCACACAAGTTTCTGCCGCAAGCAATAGCAGCCATCAAAGCAAAGTACAGATTCCATCCCCTGGAAAAAAGAGCCTTTGAGCTTCCTGGTCAGTAACCCCATTTGGGGGCTGAACCCTTAAGGGTGAGAAAATTCTACCTAAAACTTAATTAAGACTATACTAGGCGGTTGACAACGCCATCTCCTGTTCTTCTCTCCCCGTCTGCCCCCCCCCAGTTACCTGCTCGGTGTTATCTTTCCATCACTACCCGTGAGCTTTGGCGCAGAGTAAAGAACACGGACCAGCTGCACTGGCTATCAGAAATCCAGGCTCCTCCTGCGTGCGACCCGGAAAACGCTATCTACTTTAAAGAACTGTTGGGACGATGACACTAAACGCGTGAAAAGTACCCCACACAGCGAAAGGACTCAGTAAACTTTAACGAGCAAGGCAGGGAAAGGGGCTAGTCCAATGGCCAGTGACACAATCTCATGGGGGCGGGGGGATCGGTCTTCGTTCAGCTGTGGTGCTGACCAGTGGAACTTTTTGCTGTCTCCACTGCCCGACACAGTAGCCACTAGCCACGTGTGGCTGTGAAGCCCCTTGAAACGTGGCTAGAGCCACGGAAGAACTGAAATTTGAATTTTATTTCATTGTAATTAATCGAAATTAAAAATTAGAACAGATTTAGCAAAACACCTTGCTGGGTCATTTTGGGCTGTGAAAAGACATCCCTTAGGACTTGGCACATGGCTGAGAGGGGGTAAGAGGTAGCTACATTGTTCTGCCTAAACAGGTGCAGGAATGGGGTGGGGGGATGGGGAAGAGAGGGGGGAGGGGGGGAAAGAGAGAGAGAGAGGTTAAAGGGGAAGAGGTCTAGCGACAAAGCAAGAGGTTGGTGACTAAGAAAATGAGAAAGGTGGGGCACCCAGATGGTTCAGTCGGTGAAGTGTCCAACTTTGGCTCAGGTCATGATCTCAAGGTCTGTGGGTTCGAGCCTGGCCTTGGGCTCTGTGCTGACGGCTCAGAGCCTGGAGCCTGCTTCAGATTCTGTGTGTGTGTGTGTGTGTGTGTGTGTGTGTGTGTGTCTCTCTCTGCCCCTCCCCTGCTTGTTAGTCTCTCTCTCTCTCTCTCTTTCTCTCTCAGGTCTAGCAACAATGAACCTCCGTCCACCCGCTCCTGATTTCCATCGTGAGGTGGGGGGCGGGGGGGGGGAGAGGCACAGAGAGAGAACACAAACGAGGGGCAGCCTAGATGGTGGTCACCCTCCCTGTGCTCAAACACAGTGCCTCCCAGTCCCTATCTACCCTGCAGTCATGGAAGACGAGTCCGGAGTGTAATAATGTGGAATAAACATCCTCGTGCAATTGATTTGGATGAGGCCCTCTCAGCTGCCCCTTCTATGCCTGGAACCTGGTGGTAAATCAAAAATGACGGCTTCACAACCACCTGCAACTCATTACTGCAAGCGCCGCCTCTGTGACCAGAAAGGCTTTGGAGAGCAAGGGAAAGGAGAGAACGCAGGCTTTCCGAGAGAAGGGACATCTGTTGTTCCCCGGTCCCTCTGGTCTGTCCGAGTAAAGCCAGCCCTCCGGCTCTAACACATTATAACTTCTGTCATCTTGCCTTTGTCCGCATCAGCTCCCGATCTCTGCTGGCTGTTCCCCTCACCTTATAACCCTGTTCTATATTAATCTCCATAAATTGTGCACCCAGTGAACCTTCTGGCTTCGCTCCCATGATCACGCAACTTCCATAAGCGTGGTTGCTCAGGGCAACTCCTGGTAGGGGTGGAGCAAGCAGGTAATCTCTGGTGTGATTGCAGAGTATCACATTCTTTCCAGAAGGCTCCTATTCAAGTAATTAAATTACTGGGGCTGGGAGGAGGGAGGAGAATGGTAGCATTAGGCTCACAAACCCACAAAGAATATTCCATCAGGTTAACTAGATAGACCTCACCGAAGAAGAGACGCTGCGGGGTCCTCAGCGGATGTGACGGAAGAGAGTGTATTTTAACGGGGCGGGGTGGTGAGATACAGGGGCGGGAAGAGAGGGAACCGGAAAAGAGGGTGAAGCTACCTGAGAGGACCTAGCCAAGGAGTATGATATTTTGCACGAGGGAGCAAGAAGAATGAATTCTGGGTTTTTAAGATTGGGTCAACCTGGATTCACATTGTGGCTCAGCCGTTCACAATCTGGATGAGCCCCCTGGGAGCTCCTTGAAGGCACTTTATTTTTCTGGTGGGTAGGAATGGTCATGAGGATCGCACAAGATCATGTCTAAAGCCCACACCCCAGAAGGCACAAACACACATCGCTTTTATGTGAAGCTGACCACCCTTCCTGCCTAGAAAACAAGGTTCTAGCAAAGCCAAGGAGTAATTACTGTGTGCCTTCGTGTAGGTCCCTACTTCCCCAGGGATGATCGTGACTGCCTCAGTTGTAACAGCCTTAAGAGGTAGAAAGCCTCTGTGGCCCTACTTGCAGAGAAGCTTAGAGAGGGTAAGGGTCTGTGTTAAAGGCTCCATCAGTTCAGGGGCGCCTGGGTGACTCAGTTGGTCAAACACCTGACTCTTGATTTGGGCTCAGGTCATGATCTCGAGGTTCATGAGACTGAGCCCCATGTTATTCTCTGTGCAGAGTAGAGCCTGCTTGGGATTCTCTCTCTGTCCCTCCCCTCCCCTGCCCTGTTTCTCTCTCTCTCTCTCAAAATAAATGAATAAATTAAAAAAAAGACTATCAGCTCAGTGGAACCTGGATCAGAATCTTTCCATCTTTTTTTTTTTTTTTAATTTTTTTTTTCAATGTTTATTTATTTTTGGGACAGAGAGAGACAGAGCATGAATGGGGGAGGGGCAGAGAGAGAGGGAGACACAGAATCGGAAACAGGCTCCAGGCTCTGAGCCATCAGCCCAGAGCCTGATGCGGGGCTCGAACTCACGGACCGCGAGATCGTGACCTGGCTGAAGTCTGATGCTTAACCGACTGCGCCACCCAGGCGCCCCTCTTTCCATCTTTTTAAGTTTATTTACTTTGAGAGAGACAGAGACAACATGACTGGGGGAAGGGCAGAGAGAGAAGTAGAAAATCCCAAGCAGGCTCCCAGCTGCCAGCGCAGAGCCGGATGTGGGGCACAAACCCACGAAACCGTGAGATCATGACCTGACCCGAAACCGAGTTGACTCTTAACCGACTGAGCCACCCAGGCGCTCCTTGAACTTTTCCATCTTCTGAGCTCCGAGTCTAGGCTGGTTCTAATGGGCTTTTCTGATAACCCAGGCTCCATCTTTAACCACGAAATGTTTAGTGCACTTAATTAGCTGGGCAGAGAATAACATATGCACATTTGAAAGGCACTGATTATGTGTCGTTAATTAGGAACTTGTCTGGGAGTGTGGTGTCCGCTCTGCATTGTGAAAGGCAGCCTCTGCAGCCTTTGTGGGGAAGAAGTGTTTGACACGGCCCCCCCCCCCCCCCCGCCCCCCGGCGGTGCCAACTCAGCCAGAAGGAGCTTTGCCAGGTTCTTGACTGCTTCTGGGCCCGGCTTCACTGATGAAGCACAGTAACCTGGAAGTGCTCTGAGGTTGTTTGCAGACAAATTTAGGTTCAAGTCTAGGCCGGCCTGAACTGAGCTTCAAGTGCTAGGTGTGAAGGAGAGCGGCAGGCATTTGCAAAGGAGTAAAACGCAGCAGGTGTCCCAGGAAGGAAGCAACATCATCAATCACCACCACGCTTCAACTACAACGTGCTCCACCATCTACCCAACAAGCCCTATGGGCTAGGAACCGTGTTGAGTGTTTCTTATGCATGGTCTGTTAATCATGCATTCTTACCACCCCACTTTTGGAGGCGAGGAAACAAAGCTCTCTTAGCAATGTTCAACAACTAGCCTACCGATATATAATGGAGGCAACATTTGAATTCAGGGATTTCCATATTCAGATCATTTGTTTTTTACACCCGCACTCCATTACCTGCTCACCAAAGAAGCGATAAATGACCTGGATCACCGCACTGGTTGGCAAGGAGGGGGATATATTTTATGGCAGGGATATTCTGTTGAAGAGGGTCGGACTGTATTCACAGAAAAGGCCAAGCGAGTCCCCGCCACCCAAGACAGCTCTGCAAGGGGCTCCGGTCACCCTGTGTTCTTTCTAAATGCTCCTACCCAACGGAACACACAGCCGAAGTCCACAAGATTGGTTGCTATCGGTACCGGAGTCGCGTTCTCGAGCCCGACAAGGACCCAAAAGTCAAAAGCACCGAGAACAATTCTATCAGAGAGACAGCTGGAGACACAGCACCAACAGAGGGTAGTTAGACGAGCACCCACAAACAGAGAGGAGGCGCTACTCACACAGAGGAAGCAACAGCTCAGGCTCCCACGCAGGCCAAAGTGCCAATAAGGAAAAGGAAAAAAAAAAAAAAAAAGTGCTTCATCCTGATTGGTTTGAAGCGTCTTGTCCCGCCTGGTAGAGCTTCGTCCTGATTGGTCAGAAGGGCCTCGCCCTGACTGGTCGATATTGGCAGGCAACTCAGGCAGCTCATTGGTGCTCTTTGGAGCCGGGTCCTCAGTTTTAAGTGCGGCTTGTAGAGGGGCCACGTCCTGATTTTGGTCTCTTAACAGAAGCGGTTGAACAATCACAGCCAACGGAAAGCGCCCCAGGTGCCTCATGTTTGTCACTTGGGGCTCGTTCATGTGGCCCCTGAGTGTCTCACCATGTAGATGACTTTGCCCAGGGTTCCCGAAGGATTTGGGTGAGCACTGGGATGGAGTCTGGTTAGGAAGAAGGTAATAGTTGCCCTTGGGATAAAAATATTATGAGCTCTCAAATGAGCACTTGCTATGCACCAGGCATTCCACTAAGTGCTTTCCCTGACTCAATAATCCTCACAATAATCCCATGAAGTATTATTATGCGCACTTCTCTATGAAAAACCTGAGGTTCAGAGAGTTTGAGTAACCTGCCTGAACTCCTGCAGAAAATGTTGCATCTGTGATTTAAACCCAGGTCAACGTGAAGCCAAGCCCAGCCTCTTAACCCTGATGCTCTGGTACCAGCATTCTAGGCGGCAAATAAATACTGCTGGATTGATCTGCCAAATAGTTGTCACCACTGCGCCTCTCCTCAATGGAAGTAGTGGCCTCGTAAATCTGAATGGCTCAGATTCTGCCCAAGAGCTCACACTTGGAAAGAGGTGGGACAAAACCCTCTCTAAGGCTCCAAGAGCTGTAACAGATCTTATGATTCAGTCTACTGTCAGGGTAAGCAAGTTTCAAACAGTCTGGAGAGCCATGATGGCAATTCTCAGAAAAATTTCTGAGCTTCTCTGAACCTTAAGATGCACTTCGGAAGCAAAACTCCATGCTGTCACTACCGCCTTACTGTCTTTTTTTCCGAGACTAAATAACAAGGAGCTGGGAGCCTCGGTGATTGCCCCTCCCTAGCCCTCCTCTCAGCAATCACTGCTTGCCCTTCTAGAAAGAAGCCTCTCTTCCCACTTGACCTCACCTCAGCTCCATCTTTCCCCCAAGACCCCTTTCTTTTACCTGTGTCTTGAGATAATAAAACTGAAAATGCAGAAATTCAAAGTGGAAGCTTCATTCACCCTAGCAGGGCCCCGAAGTATTTAATACTTTGCGTGGAGAGATAAAAATAGATGGTGAGGCAGCTGATAAGAATAACAGCTCTGGCCAAGAGAGCCCTTATGCAAAAGGACCACTGGTGGAAAGAGAGAACTCCAGAGGCATAGACAGAGAGAAGGGGGAGTAGACAGAGAGAAGGAGAAACGGAGGAGGTTCTAGAGACACCCATGGAAGCAACAGCCAGTGGGAGGTGCTGAGAGTGGGAGGGCATTGCAGGGGGCAGAAGCAGCAACAATTTCAGGAGAGATCCATATCCCAGGGCAGCCTCGGAAATAATTACCCCTCATAGCAAATCAATCAGCAAGCTTTTACCGGGTGCTGGGGGCACAGTGGCAATGTGAAACTAAAAGACCAGGCCGGTTTGCAAGGAGAGTGCAAAGTCCTCCGGAGATAAAAATAACACACTTGAAACAATTAGAGAGCAATTAATGCCAAACTGTCTGGTTCTGACTGGAGTACAAGGCTGGCAGGGGAGAAAGCCTGGGGAGCTGGAATAGTCAGCCAGGCAGGGGCAGGGAAGGCTCCCTGGAGCCCCAAGGTTTAGGCATGGGATGCCTTGAGGGCAAGAGTCTATTCCCATGGGATTCTCAGCCTGTGCAGTACAGCACCAGCCATCTAACCACAGCCTTGCCCTTCCAAAAGCTTCCAGTTAAAAAGCAGAATGCAGGGGCGCCTGGGTGGCGCAGTCGGTTAAGCGTCCGACTTCAGCCAGGTCACGATCTCGCGGTCCGTGAGTTCGAGCCCCGCGTCGGGCTCTGGGCTGATGGCTCAGAGCCTGGAGCCTGTTTCCGATTCTGTGTCTCCCTCTCTCTCTGCCCCTCCCCCGTTCATGCTCTGTCTCTCTCTGTCCCAAAAATAAATAAACGTTGAAAAAAAAATTAAAAAAAAAAAAGGCAGAATGCAGCGCTTGTTGAATACATGAATGAATGAACAAGTGATTGTAGTCCTTAGACCCTTCCTAGTGACTGCTGAAGAGGCAGGAGAGTGGAATAGCATGTTGCAGAAACATTAGACTACCGGTCTACCATAGACTTTTTGAGGTCAGGGACTGTGTCCTCATTCCATATCTGTTGAGGCCCTTTCATATAAAAAAAATATATATGTGCTAGCCTTGGGGATGAGGTCTGGAGATGAACTGAATCAGACATAGTCTACTAGCTTCAAGACAGCCCAGAGTATGGCACGCCTGAGTGCTCGCCGTTAGCTCAGGTCATGATCTCACGGTTTGTGAGTTCGAGCCCCGCATTGGGCTCTGTGCTGTCAGCTCAGAGCCTGGAGCCTGGTTCAGATTCTGTGTCTCCTCCTCTCTCTGCCCCTCCCCCACTTGTGCTCTGTCTCTCAAAAATAAATAAATGTAAAAAAATTTTAAAGGAAGAAAAAAAAAAGAGCAGAGCTGCGTTTGGAGTTTAGAGCCTAATTATATACACCGTGCTTCATTCAGGTCACCGAGTGTCCTTTCCCTAAACACACACTAAGTCAACCATTAATTCTGTAGGTCGTTTACCCCTACTATGTGCCAAGTTATGCGACAGGCACTGGATGTAAGCCTTAAAAGACCATGTCTCTGCAAAGACTATATTACAGTCTGACATTCTGGAAAAGGCAAAAACTACAGAGACGGTAAAAAGATCAGCAGTTGCCAGGGATTAGCGGGAGAGAGGGATGAATAGGCAGAGCACAGAGGATTTTCTGGGCGGTAAAAATACTTTGTATGGTACTATAACGGAGGATGTATGTCGTTACACACGTGCCCCAAACCATAGATTGTACAACACCAATAGTGATCCCGAAGGCCATCTGTAGACTTTGGGTGCTAATGGTAAGCCCGTGTAGTTTCACTGATTTTAACAATGTCCCACTCTGGGGCAGGATATTGATAACGGAGGAGGATGTGCATGTGTGGGGACAAGGGGATATGTGGGAAATCTCTGTGCCTTCCCCTCCATTTGGCTGTGAGCCTAAAACTGCTCTTAAAAAAAAAAGTCTTTCTAAAAAGATAATGTTTTTCTCTAAAGAGGGCGTATTGTCAAGTAGGAAGATGAATGGTCACATACATGCAGCATAGTATAATTGCACACCTGCTTTCGTGGTGTGATGTGCAAGGTATAGGGGGAGTTTAAGGAAAGGACCCCCTAGGTTGTCCAGAGGAGTGAAGGACGAACTCACAGAGGAAGAAGGACGTGAGTGGATTCGGGGGTGGGCTCTGGCAGGGGAGAGGTGTGGCAAATGAGAATAACGTGTAGGCAGATGAAATGGAGCGTGCAGAATCTGGAAACGTGAGAGGACATAGTAACATGTTCTGAGCGCTATAAATAATTGAGTATTACTAGAGCATAGAGTTGGGGGGTGGGGAGCAGTGGAAGACGACACAGGGACAGATCAGCGGGAGACTGATTACAAAGGACTCTGGAAGCCAAACAAATGGGACAGATGGTGTCTCGTTAACCATCCCGGGGCCATTGAGGAATGTTGAGTAGTGGGAAAACGGGATCAGATTTGTGGACCAAAAAAGAACATTCGGTCAGCTACGTGGAGGACGGAGGGGGCGGGCAGTGGGAGGGGGTGGGGAGGCATAGCTAAGCAGGAGACAGGGAGGCCCAAAGGGAAGCCATTGATTGCAGTGGTCCCTGAGAGTTTTGTTTAGGGCTCTGGTGGTGGCCAAGAAGGCCGGGGAGAGACCCCAGAGCTATTTACGAATCAGAATCAACAGGCCTTGGTTACCAGTTGGCTGCAGGGGTGAAGGGGGAGAGACCAAGATGACTGAAAATGGCAGCACCAGTCACAAGCTCTGCTCTACTTGGGCGCCCTCTCCCTCGACTCCTGCCCTTCCTCCTCTGGGGCTTCTGGAACACGACACCACAGTACATAACCCCCTGCGTTCTCACCTTGACCCCTTCCTGGTTTGAATTGAAACCTGCTCTTACAAGAGGGCTCTGCTTCACCAACATTTGCCTCCCCTGGACAAAGCCCCTTCTCTCCCCACTCCTCTGGAGGAAGCCCAGGTCCCACCCAGACAAGCAACCTAGCAGTTTCCTGGATCTGCTTCCAAACCATACCTTCTCGATCCTCGTAGAAACATTGCTCCTGAGAAGCCCACACCCTTTCTCTACCCACTTTTATAGCTGTCGTTTGCGTGCTTCTTGAAGACCATAGTGCCTGGCTCAAGGTCTGTCCTCTCCATCCCAAGACCTGCCATCATCCTGACTACTCTGTCTATAAGGGCGACCTGCCCAGTAGTCTAGTCCATTCCACCCAAGCCACTCGGACTGATGGCCACACCCTGGAATGGTTTCATCTCCAACCTCCAATAATCCTCAATGCCACCAGTTTCCTATTCTCCCATTTCTCGAACTCCTTCACTCCTGTTGCACCTAGTGTCTGACTTTACTAAGACCTCTGGCCAATCGCCTCGCCATTTCCAGCCATCTATCAATCCTCCTCCTTCATTTCCTTCTCCGTCCAGTCTAGAAAACCTAATATACTGTCTCATAACCATCTTTTGAGTATCTTCACTTCTCTTTTGTCATTTTGCTCTCCTCAACAAAATTCCAGTCTCTGGACCAATCCAGCCATCTACTACTTTCTTTTATATACCTGGTGGCCAGCCAACATCGTGAGGCTTACTCCTGATCCTTCTCACTCCAAGTGGTCACCAAGCCCTGCCAATTCTTTCTCCTTCCCAAGTATCTCCCCCGTAAGTCCCCTCCACTCCATCCCCACTGCCCTTGCCTTTGTTCAGAGACTCAATTGTTTCTTCTGTGTTAGTTTCACTTAACTGAAGTTCAAAATAGTTTTCTGAACCATGCTCTAATCTTACCTCGGGATCATATCACGTGAACCTCTGACCATATATCACTGTAGCCAGGTGCCACATCACTCTCCTTCTTACCATAGTTTAATGACTGTTCCAACCCTTCAGCATCACATGTAAGACCCATTGTAGTTACACACTTATCACCTCTCCAGCTCCCTCTCTCCCTATTCTATCCTAAACCTTATCTCTTTCATTCAATCCTGAGCCTTACTATTTGTACGTTCCAAGATGGGCCATGCTCTTTCTCTCTGCTCCACGTGTCATTCCCTTTACCTCCTCATCATATGGCTACTGATTCTCCATGATGCAGCTGATATCCAGCTCAGAACCTGGCACATGAATCATGCTCATAAATAAGATCTTTACAACAAGGTCCCTGATATTTATTCTACTTCCCTGAGTGTTTGAACTAGCTGTCGCTCCTAAGTGATCCTTGAGAATTTCCCTTATTATGTCTTTCTCATTTTTTTCATAGTTTTCTGCTTACTTTTCCATCTTCTACACTAGACCGAGACCTTGTTGAGGGTAGGAACCTTACCTTTTTCACCTTGGCGTGTCCAGTATACAGCATGAGGCCTGACACAAACAGGCATTCAATGAGCAGCTGTGAATGAATGAATGAATGAATGAATGAAGCCTGAGCCTCCTCCAATGCCCCAGACCATGCTGCTCACCCTGCCTGTCTTGGGAACTATTGCCTTTTTCTGGAGACTTCTCAACTTTTGGAGACAACCACTTCTCTCTGCCTCGGAAATGCTGGTATCTCAGCTAGAGACTGTTTCAAAAGTAAATGACACACTCGGAAAGGCTTCCTTACTTTTCGGTGCAGTGGAAATGACGGCTGGTGGTGCCACCATTACCACAGCAGGTTTCCTGATCAGGCATCCGAGAAGACCAGGTCAGATGGCACGGAGCGGGAGCTCTTTAAAAGACCAGATTCAGTGGCTTCTTTGAAATGTCCCCTTTCCTGTCTACCAAAAGGGCCCTATGGGGTCCAAAGGCAAGCATACTGCAAAGTAAATTAGAAGAACCTGACTTTTATGGCTTCACTCTTTCCCTGCTGAATCCTTTAACACAGTCGCCAGAGGTGATGTCCTAAAACATAGATACAATCAAGCTGTTCACCTACTGGGAAGCCTTTAGTGTCCCCCCACTGCCTACAGGACAGAATCTAAAATCCATAGCTTATCCTGCAAAGCACGTCACCTTCAGGTGTCACTCTCCTTCTCCAGCTCCTCTGCCCCTGGGAACCCTGTTCCATGCTTCTGTCCAGGTGGCCTAAGTCTTTTCCTGAATGAACCACATGGCTTCCCACCTCCATACTGTGGCTTCCTTAGCCCCAGCTGAAAAGGATGCCCTTCCCATGCCTTTCCACCACAGAACCCCAAAGAGCCTCGTCTCCAGGGGGGAGAAACTCCTCCCCTGGAAAAGGCCTGTGACTTTCTTCTCCCCTCCCTAAGGACTTTCTCAGCCCTAGGAGAAGGACTCCACTTCCTCTGCACATTGCCAGAAGCGCGTTCTTGCTACACAAGGAGACTTTCTCATTTCAGTGTTCCACCTACATGCTCACACATCTGCCTCTCTGGGCTGGATTAGTTGCTCCATGAGAACTACCAGTGTGCAACCGTAACATTTGGGGAATTATACTGGGATCTGTGGCGCTCGTAATCTCCAGAATAATGAGATAGGTTTAGCTGGGGCTTTCCTGGTTTAGGTTATAGAGAAAGGACCATTGGGATCAGAGTCAGACACCAGCACATCACTTAGTGTTTGCCTTTGGCCTCCCAGCCTCAGTTTCCTTATCTGTAAAATGGGGATAACAACAACAACAACAATTTCAGAGGGTTGCAATAGGGATTAAATGCAATAATAAATGGAAAGACCCCGGTCTGGGATTTAGCATATGGTGGGTTACACCAAGAAAATATTGGTTTTGTCCCCCTCCCCATCTTGTAACTCTTCAGTTTTCATGCTTGAAAACTGCTTAATAACACTCTTTCATATAATCTCACCCTTCCCATGCCAGCTTTTTCTTCAAATCTTCAAATTCTTATCGTTTTATTTTTGTTATTTTTTTTTTTAACGTTTATTTATTTTATTTTTGAGAGAGAAAGAGAGACCGAGTGCAAGCAGGGGAGGGGCACAGAGAGAGGGAGACACAGAATCTGAACCAAGTTCCAGGCTCCGAGCTGTCAGCACAGAGCCCTACCCGGGGCTCGAAGCCACCAGCCGTGAGATCATGACCTGACACAAAGTCGGACGCTTAACCGATGGAGCCACCCAGGTGCCCCCCAAATTCTTATCATTTTAATCATCGCCCTCCTTGGGATAACCTTCAACCTCTTCATATCCTTTTCAAAGCATGGCGACCCTTCATAACTGGAGGCTCTTAAAACCGTCGCGGCAGGAGGAGGTAAACATAATAATAATAAATGACAATAAGCGAGCTTACTGAGGGCTTCCTGAGCGCCAGGCTCCCTGTTCAGCTCTCTCCATGCCACGGACTTGCTGCTGCCGTGTCATAGGAGCTGTCTCAGGGCCAGAGAGCTAGAAAGTGTGAGAGCACAGAGCACAAACACACGAGTGCCAGTCTGAAATCCTTTCCCCGAGTGGCACACGAGTGCTCCCGACTCCTCCACTGCCATGGGCACTGCCACAGAGAGGTCAAGGGCAGCACTCAGGCCGGCTCACGGGATGCAAGTTGGGCATTCTATGATGCCACCTCGGTGCTTGTGTTTGGATGTTGTGTGTCACAGGACGAGTGTTCGAACCCACCAGGCCCACCCAGAATGTTCCCTGAGGGGCAGAGAGAGTCCAGGCTTTCTCCTCCCAACTGTTCAAAGTGCCAGCACCTGTGTCATATACACTGTTCCACTGTGGATACCCCAGCAGCGGACGTGTGACCGAGTGCTCTGTGTCAGATATTAAGAAATCCAAACGAGGACAGGCCTTCCCAGGAGTGAGTGGCAGGGGCTTGCGGGGAGGGAGCATGCCACGCTGACGCTCTCCAGTGAGACTTCCTCTGCTCCTGCCAACCGCGGAGAACATTCAGTCCCCAGAACTCCTGCGTCGTATCACACTCAGGGTCTGGCCCAGTTTCACGGACGTCCTTCTCTGGGGCCCCAGCATCGGCACGGTGCTGTCACCAGCACGGTGCCTGGGCAGCTCTTCGGCTCCTGTGTCTTCTTGGGGTCTCAGGCTTGCCATCCCCTTCCCTCCCCCTCCCTTCGTTCAGCCCCTCAGCCTCTCCCAGCTTCTCCTGTCAGAGGGATTCTGTGTTGGAGGGTCTGTTGAGTGAACTCTCTTCCCTACACCTCTGTGTGGCTGCCTCCCCATCTCCAGTCAGGTCTTTTACTCTTTTTAAAAATGTTTTTAATGTTTATTTATTTTTGAGAGAGAGAGTGGGGGAGGGGCAGAGAGAGAGAGGGAGACACAGGGTCGGAAGCAGGCTCCAGGCTCTGAGCTGTCAGCACAGAGCCTGACGCGGGGCTTGAACCCATGAACCGTGAGATCGTGACCCGAGCCGAAGTCGGACGCTCAACCAACTGAGCCACCCAGGCGCCCCTCTCCAGTTGCGTCTCAACTGCAATGTACCTCCTCTGAGGGCCTTGCCCTGGCCGCACCCTGCTCACTATGGCATCACCCTATTTCATTTTGTCAAGGCTCTACGATTAGCTCCTTTGGTTTTGAATTTCCATATTTATCATGGCCCTTGCCCTAGTAGAATGTTAGCTTCCTACTTGTGGGGTCTCTTCCTCGTTGAGCACCATAATCCTAGCTCCTAAAACAGTGCCTGGCACACGAGGGACTCTCCATACATAGTTGTTACCTGGTCAAGTAACCAACGTAATGACCCATTGACCTGAGGTCTAGCCGTGGAGGCAAAGAAAGATAGACAGCAATAATGACTGCTTTCATTTATCAAGGGGCTTTACAGGCATTATACTGAGGGTTTGACATGCATTGTCTCATTTAATTAGTGCAACAACCGTATTATTCCCATTTAACAGATGAGAAAACTGAGGGTCAAGAAGTTAAAAAAGAAACCAAAAACTTACTCCAGATATATACCTGCCTTAGTACCCTGCATGGCAGAGCAAACCCAGACTTAGAGCTCTATCATCAAAGCCCAAATGCTTTAACTATTTCATTCAAAGAATCACCAACGTCAAGAAAATACCCCCTGCCAGGGGAACCAAGACGACCAAGAAAGGGGGAGGACAATAACAAGTACTGAGAGGGATGTGGAAAGTTGGAACTCTTGTGTGTCACTGGCGAGAATATGAGTTGTCACTTTGGAAAACAGCTTGGAAATTCCCTGAAAAGTTGAACATAGTGTCACCATTATCGTCTAGCAATTCCCCTCCTTGATGTAACCGAAAGCATATACAGAAAAACGCATACACAAATGCTGGTGGAACGATTATTCATAACAGCCAAAAAGCAGAAGCAGCCCGAAGGTCCCACTGATGAATGAGTGAACAAGATATGGTTAACTTACACAATGGAGTATTATGTGGCCGTCAAAAGGAATGAAGTCCTGATTTGTGTTACAACATGATGCGAAGTGGAAGACGCCAAAGAAAGGCCAAATATTATATGCGTACATTTATACAAAATGGCCAGAAGAGGCAAATCCACAGTGCTGGAAAGTCCATTAATGGTTGCCGGGGGTTGGGGGGGGGGGGTGGGTGGGTGGGAAATGGAGAATGGTAAAGAGTATGGTGTGGGTTTTTTTTGGTTTTTATTTTGGGGGCAGTTAAACCTAAGTGTTTGTGGTAGGTTGGATGAAGACTGGAGAGGCATGGAAAAGTGTGATCATACAAAAAACGGTACGAGCGAAGAGTAGTAAACTAGGGAAAACAGCGAGGTCTGCTCACTCAGATTCCTTTCGGCGTCCATCGGTCTTCAGAGACGGGGACGTTCCTTTCCTCTGAGTATGGGAAGGGAGCCTCTCGCGGGAGGACCTTACAGTCTGCTTCAGAAGGAAGTCAGAAAACCCCTCCTCTACCTGCCATCTCTCAAATTCCTTCCGCTTGAAACATCCAGTGTGCCGAGGGCCACATCTGGGGTTAGGACGTTCTGCCCCCGGTCACCATCTTCTGCACACCTGCTTCTCACTTAGGAAGCTCTGCATATCCAGCTGTGTCACCTTAAGCCCTGTCCCTTCCAGCCTTCGGGTTTGCTTTTCAGATTTAATGTCCTCTGGAGTTTCTTTACGGGGAGACTAAAATATTCTGGAATTAGATAGCGGTGATGGTTGCACAACCTTGTGAATACGCTAAGGTTCAGTGAAACCCACTGAACTATATGCTCTCGGTGATTAAAATGGTGAATTCTATGTTTTTTTTTTCAACGTTTATTTTTTTATTTTTGGGACAGAGAGAGACAGAGCATGAACAGGGGAGGGGCAGAGAGAGAGGGAGACACAGAATCAGAAGCAGGCTCCAGGCTCTGAGCCATCAGCCCAGAGCCTGACGCGGGGCTCGAACTCACGGACCGCGAGATCGTGACCTGGCTGAAGTCGGACGCTTAACCGACTGCGCCACCCAGGCGCCCCGAATTCTATGTTATGTGAATTTGTCTAGAAAGAAAAAAATAAGAAATTAAGATACCAGAAAGAAAGAGGAAGGGAGGGAGGGGGGAAGGAAGGGAGGGCGGAAAGAAAAAAAAGAATGGCTAGGTTTCCCTGCCTGTGGATGGAGCAGTTTTGAGAGCACAGGTGTGCCAAGTGGTCAGATAAGCATCTAATGAAGAGGCCTGTTCGAGGTGGCAGAGGCCCAGCTCCTAGAGTCACCTAAGGAGCAGCGCTCCTCTTCTGAGCTGGGAAATGGGACCGGTAAGTGCAAGGCAGGGCCCAATCCGTACACCGGGACTGGGCGTTAGATAGGTTTCTAGAACCAGAACCTGGACGGTGTCAGAGCATGAGCCTAGTCATACAAATCCAAGTGCATGGGGGAATCTGGATAAAGAAGGCAAGGTCGGGTGCTCCATTGGTAGGACTGAGGAACCACATGAGGGGAAGAGTGGAACAGCCACACAGGTGCTCAGGGGCCTCTGTTAGAGCTCTGGAAACTGGATTAGACCGAAGGAAGGCCTGAGTATTCCAAGACTTGGCCTCCTTTTGGTACAGCTCAGCCTACTTCAGCACATCCTTACTCAGAACTGGTCAAGCATGCAGGAGATGAAATCAGCGGCTCAGCTGGGGGAATGGGCTGGGGACATGGGGCAGTCAGTCAACCAGCAGGTTGAGATGGCACATTCCTCCAAAATGAAAGTCATTTCCCAAGTTGAAGGTTTTGGGGCTTATCCCAATGCCAAGGCCCCTGAAAAGTTAGATAATAGGCCCAAGATCACACAGCTTGAAAGTGAAAAAAGTGTTGTGATAGCCAGTTTGCCTGACTCTAATGACCTTGCTTTCAACTGTGTGGATGAGAGGCCGTCGAGTATGGTGGTCATGAGTTCAAATCCCACCATTGCGTGACCTCGGACAAGTTACGCAGCCCCTCTGGGCTTCAGCCCTGTCCCCTATAAAATGGCGATGGCAGTGACTGTCTGTCTCAGGTGGTGGTGAGGCGCCAATGACACAATACACACAAAGCGTTTAGCATGGCTTCCAGAACCCAGAAAGAGCCAACCGTTGAGTCTTGTCTCTTCTTGAGCCAGAGCGACCGGGCGTTCCGCAGGCACGTGTGGTGATGTCACAGTTTTGTCTAACACCACCACTGTTTTCTGTTTCCCCTTATCTTGTTCTAGAAAGACTTGCCCTTGTTTGTGTGTTTCCCGAGGGGTCAAACTGAATTGATAAAGTCACAGAGAGCACCAGACGTTTGGCTGGCTCAGTGAGAACAGAAATAGGGCAGAACTCACCGGTTGGTTTCAGACATGAGTCAACCCCGTCCAAGCTAATCCCCTATTGGCAGCTGCAAGATTTTCTCTCACAAACTGATTATGCTGGTAAATCAAGACCTTTTTCTGTAGTGAAGGAAAAAGCTTATATACGTTCACTTCACAGGAATAACGTCATCAGCCGAGCACAGCCGCTGTGTAGCTGAATATATTAGAATTATCCTCTGTCACGAGGTAGCGAAGTTGACTCTTGAACAGCGTGGGCAGTTAGGAGTGCTGACCCCTCCCGCAGTCAAAAATCCACGTAAAACCTTTGACTCCCGCAAAATTTAACTACTCTTAGCCTGCTGTTGACCAGAGAAGTCTTACTGATAACATGAACAGTCAACTCACACATATTTTGTATGGTGTGTGTATTATATACTGTATTCTTACAACCGAGGAAGCTAGGGACAAGAAAATGTTATTAAGAACATAGAAGGTAGAGAAAACACATTTAGTACGGAAGCGTAGAGTCTGCGTGTAAGTGGACCCGCACAGTTCAAATTCATGTTTGTTCAAGGGGTAACTGTTCACAGATCCTCTGGTGAAAGGCTTCGGAGGGCCTCCCAAACATTAACTAGTTAGCCCCCACCATCTTTCTTGGAAAGAGGTCCATGCGGCCGTCCCTCAGGGCTCTCCAGGAGGTGCTACCTACCCTTCCAGGCAGAGTTCCAAAGTTCCCAACAAACCCTCTTGCCCTCTTCCCCAGGTTGAAATTAATCACCCCTTCACTGAGCTCTGCACGCACCTTTCGTCTCTATTCTAGAAAACATCTGTGTAGTACGTCATTTGAGCTCCAGGTCTTTCCCACACTTGAGAGTAAGTTTTTGATGTCCTGAACTGTCTGATTCACATCTCTATCACTTTTTTGCCCGCTCGCTCACTCACATGCCCGACATGCACCCATCACATTGGCTGTGGGTTTCTTTGTACTTTGAGTAAGACTTCCCCTTAAAATTCTGCTACATTCCTCTATGGAAGGCACCCCTCCCAGTTGAGGAGCATTTTTTTTTAGTAAGCTCTAGGTCCCCTGTGGGACTTGAACCCATGACCCCGAGATCGAGAGTCGCACGCTCTACCGACTGAGCCAGACAGATGCCCCAAGAAACATTTTTCTAGTAACACATGCCTTGCACTTAGTAGGGGTTTTACCTCTGTCTGGTGAAATAAATGGAAGAAAACGAAAAATGAGAGACTTTTGGCAATTTGACCAAGCCAACAAAATCAAGATGAAACTTGGAACTCTGTCTGCTCAGCTCCCGCTGTTACGTCTAACTGGCATTGGTATTGTGTGCACATGCTGCTATACGGTTCCCTAAAATTCCAGATGCGGATCCTATCATTTTCTTTCTTTCCCTCCCTCCCTTCTCCCCGCCCCCCACATATTTATTGAGCAACTATTATATGCCAGGCCTTGTGCTAGATGACGGTGATCCAATCATGGGCGAAAGCAAACATTGCCTTTGTTTTTAAGGAGCTTAGAAACTGCACAGTGCAGGAGAGACAGTTGATCAAACAGTGCTTTGAAGGCGTGTGTAATTAGCAGCGGAGGTTAGTATCCTGAAGGAAAAGAACACTGAACCGTGCAAGCTCATTACTGACCTAGCCTGGCTGGAATGTGAGAGATCAGGGAAGATTTTATGGAAGAAAAGATGATTGTATCAAGAGCTGAAGGAGATAGAAGAATTGAGCAGGTAGGGGGCGTGGGGGTGGGGAGGAGTGCCAGGGTGCACAAAGATTTTGTGGTGGAAATATTTATGCGTTTCAGGAACAGAAGACCCACAGCATCTGGCTAGAGGCCAAAGAAGATGTAGGACGTGGTTCCACTGAGACCTGGACGTTTACACAGGTGCCAGAACATAGGAGGGCCAAGTAGGACAAGTTAGGAGGCTTATCTTTTATCCTTCCCCAGTAGGAAGTCATTCAAGGTTGAAATCAGGGTGGAATGTAATCAGATCGATGGTCTGGAAAACAGCTCGGCTGTTCTGCAGCGAATGGACCCGGATGTGGGGGGGAGGCTACAAGCCGGAAATGAGACTCCCCAGTTAGGAGGCTTCTGCAAGTAGTCAGAGGACAGGGGACAATGGCTTCACTCAGGGTGGTGGCAATGAGGGTGGAGAAGGTTGAAGCCATCCAGGATGTAAAACTCACCAGGGCTTGGTGAAGGAGTGAATGAAAGCTCACGGCTGGTCTCAAAGCCACGTCTACTTTTGCCCAACTGCCATGTCCGCCACGAGGCTCTGGGGTAGTGCCTGGGCATGCAAGCAACAGTCGATGGTGCAAAGAAAAGCACCTCTACCTTCCCAGTGTTTCTCCTCAAAGGTCACACTTGAAGCACACACTCACAGGGAAGACAAACTCTCCTGGGCTGAATGGGCAAATGTGAATGCGTAGGGACCCCCTGGCTTCCCAAAGTAAGAGGTTGTGTTGAACTTTCATGATACTTGCCAGCCTGTTAAGGACCACCGACTGGAATGTTTGCTTTTTGCCAGGAGATGATGATGTCGTGTCGTTGTGATGTCATGTGAACTAGAAATAAATCATAGCGCGTTCATTCATTTATGTATCACTTCACTTATTTACCTGACTTGTTTTGAGCACATCCCACATTTTGGCTGTTGTGAATAATGCTGCTATGAACATGGGTGTGCACATATCTACTGGGGGCCCTGCTTTCATTTCTTTTGGCTGCATATCCAGAAACAGAACTATGGGATCACATGGTAATTGTTTTTCTTTTTTTGAGGACTCATCATACCCTTTTCCACAGCAGCTGCACCATTTTATATTCCTACCAGCAAGGCACAAATGTTCCAATTTCTCCACGGTCTCATCAACATTACATCATTATTCCCCAAATAACCTGTTTTCCGTTTGTTTGTGTTTTGATCAGAGCCATCCTCGTGGGTGTGAAGAAATATCTCACTGTAGCTCTGGCTTGCCTTTCCCTAGCGACTAGTGATGTTAAGCATCTTCTGTGCTTATTGGCCATTTGTATATCTTTTTGGAACGATGTCTGTTCTAGTCCTTTGCCCATTTCTTAACCGGGCTGCTTCTTTTTTTGGTTGTTGTTGTGGAGTGGTTAGGCTTCTTCCAAATGTATCTTCAGAAACCAAACTCAACCTGGCTGAAATAAACAGAAGAATTTATTGCTTCATGTAACTGAAAGGTTTAAGGCACATCCAGGGTTAAGGTGTCCTCCCCAAAATTCATACGGTGAAGCCCTAATACCCAGTATAACTGTATTTGGAAATAAGGCTTTTAGAAGGTAATCAAGGTTACATGAGATGAGGAGAGAGGAGTCCTAATCTGACAGGACCCTCGCAAACTAAAATGCAGGTTTTTAAAATATATATATAGCAGGAATATTTTTCTTTCCTCCCCCTGCGTCTGCTTTCTTTATTGTTTTCTTTCTCAGGTGGGCTTATCCCTATAAGGTACGATGGGTAGCGTTCCTTCATTAATTCAATACTCACTGAACTCCTCCCTTGTCCCGGACCCTGTTCTAAGAGGGGACAGGAAAGGTCCCTTTCCTCACGAGGCTTGCATTCTAGTAGGGAGAGACAGACAGGCATAAAAAAAAGGAAATCTTAAATGTTTTCATCACAACATGGTAATTATGTGACATGATGTGGTATCAGCTAATGCTATGCTGGTAATCATTTTGCAATATAAGTGTATCAAATAAACACGTTTTTCCCTAAATTTCGAAGATTTTTAAAAATGTTTTATTTATTTTTTGAGACAGCGTGAGCAGGGAGGGGCAGAGAGAGAGAGAGAGAGAGAGGGACAGAGGATCCAAAGCAGGCTCTGTGCCGACAGGCTGACAGCAGTGAGCCAGATGTGGGGCTCAATCATGAGATCATGACCTGTGTCAAGATCAGAAGTCAGATGCCTAAACAACTGAGCCACTCAGGCACCCTTAAAGATTGTTTTAATTTTTAAGTAATCTCTATACCCAACATGGGGCTCAAACTCACAACCCCGAGGTCAAGAGTCACATGCTCTACTGACTGAGCCAGCCAGGTACCTCTCAAATAAACACTTTGTACACCTTCAGCTTACACAACATTGCATGTCAATTATAGCTCAATAAAGTTGGAGGAAAACCAAGAAATAAGTAACTGTGTATGTTCAGAATGCAAATTCTATGGAAAACAAAAATAGCAGGAAAAGAGGATAAGGACTATGAGGGTGTTATGCATGCCTCGTTGTCCATAAAGAAGTATGAGGATCAGCCTCCTGGGAATGTGGGATGATCTGGGTGCCCTGTGCTTTTGTGGAGACTGACATAAACAGATAATGCATATATTGAGTGAGCCTTGGTGATCTCGGGGCACATCGTGGTGGTGGGCCAGTGAGGATTGGCAGGGAGGTGAGAGTATTTTTTTTAGGAGCAAGCAGAGTTTACAGCCTATTTTACTCCTGTCAGTGGTGTTTTGGAGTCTAGGGGTGGGATGGCCTTTTGCAGAGCTGGGGAGCTCCTCCTCGGACACTCGTCACTTACCTGTGGAAGTCTGAAGAAAGGGGAGGCTGGTCTAATCTGAAAGTGATCAACTTAATGCAAGAAGAAAGAGTTTCAGAAAAAGTCTGAGGACTTTTCTGATTCGTTCTGATTGGCCCAGCTTGGGTCACATAGTCACACAAGCCAGTCGCTAAGGTTAGGAGTAATCAGAACCCTTATTGGACAGGCCTGAGTCCAATTCCTATGGG